>NC_141626.1:39307736-39630977 GCF_047967505.1 Dipteris shenzhenensis | reverse complement strand
TACATCATGCAATGCACGAAAAGTTCAAGAGCCAAAAAGAAAGGATTGAGGCTAATAGTGCCATCTCAATCCGGTAGAAACCTCCAAGAAAAAGGGAGAACCCCTCCAAAATCGAAGAAATATAGTCCTTCTAGAAGAGGCTGCCCGTGAAGAGCCTTGCATACTAGCCCATATGGCTATCAAAGTGTGAACCGTGTCAGTCCAAATACCCGTGAACACCTGTGATGGGTGTATCTGGGTGCCATCCAAGGCCTCAGTATATCTGGCTCTCCAAATGTGCCAAGAGGATATTCTAGCCAAAATCTCCCAAGAGGTGTCCACTGAAACATGAGAAGCTCTGAAGGGAGTAAGTGGTACATCCTGCAGAGAGCAGGGCTCTATCACCTGCCGGCAGACCGAGAGTGCCCAAGAAGAAGGCTCACCCTCATAAAACACCTAGGGCCCGGTAAGAGATAATCATGCAACCGAGCCCCAAGTCATGAAGAAAGGGGAAGTGTGAAAGATGCTGAGTATCCAAGCAACCCCTTTCCAAACAGTCCTCGCCTCACTACAGTCCCAAAGGCAATGTCGCACTGACTCCTCTGCAGAATGACAACGAGGAAAAGCGGGATCAGTCCCAAATCGTGATCTCCACAGGTTAATCCCTCCATGAATAGAAAGCCAAAAGAAAAGAGTGATCTTTCTATTTCTGAGGGATTTCCAGAGCCTCCTCCAGAAATTTCTATGCAAATCTGCGGTGATGAAGAAGCTTTCCCAATGGGGGGCTCTGGAGGGAATCCAACCCCTACTATTCAGCTGAAATCTCTTGGCATTACCAACCGTGAAATGAAAGAAGGGAATCCCCCTCTCTCAGTGCCCATGATCTATCCACTCCCACTCTCCTGGGTCCCACTACAAGCACCTGATAGGTGCACCTTCATATAATCACAACCTCTAGGATCCCAAGGCCAAGAGCAGAGGGTCGAGGTCTAAGTACCACTGCAAGCCCGCTCCATGGTCCACAAAGCCAGCAATCCTGACAGGCTGAAAGGCAACCTCAAGAAGAATGCCATCCTTGGATGTAGAGCTCCAGAAAAGGAGCTTTTTCCTTATACTTTCTAGTACTGGGGCAAACTGTTGTGCTGGAGAGATGTCCAATCCTACCTGGCATCCCAAATACCTGATAGGAACACCCCTCTGAATCTAGGAAAAACCAATGTCAACTCCCCAGCCTGGAGTGTCCTCATCACTGATCCAAAAGCCAAAGGATTTATGCCAGTTAATGTGTGCCCCTGCAGCTGAGCAAAGAATATCCAAGGCTGTCTGGAAAGAATCAAGTGACTGCCAGGAGGCCTCAATAAAAATAGCAGTGTCATCAGCCAACTCACAGTCAAAAAGCTCCTGCTCCTGTCTCAAGGGCAATCTCAGCCCAAAAATCTCAGCCTGAGATCGAAGGAAGATACTCATAGCTTCTGCCACAAAAAGAAAGAGGAAGGGGGCTAAAGGGCATCCCTGACGAACTGATCTGGAAATCTGAAACCTGTCACCCCTTACCCCTCCAATCAAAACTTGGCTGTGGGCTGATCTGTAAAGGGAGGCCACCCCTCTGATCCAAGCATCTGAAAATCCAAACCGTAGAAGAGTGCCCTCAAGAAAACCCCAATCTACTCTGTCATAGGCTTTCTCGAAGTCCAAGAGTAAAACTGCTAGCCTCTGCCCGCTCTGCATAGCCCACTCTGTGGCTTCCCAAAAGGAAAAGATATTATCAAAAATGCTCCTGCCATGCACAAAGCCTGTCTGAGTAATCATGGATGAGGTCTGGAAGAAGGGGCTGTAATCGGATGCTGATGGCCTTGGCAAGGATTTTGTAAAGAGTGCCCAAAAGAGTGATGGGTCTCCAATGGGATACAAAATTCCTGTTGCCACCTTTCGGGATAAGGTGAATGAGTCCCTCGGTCAGTGAGTCAGGCATTTCACCTGAGTCCCAAATGCCCTGCAGGGCTGAAGTAATATGATCACCTATCATATCCCAAAAGGCTATAAAAAAAGGAGGAGTAAGACCATCGGAACCAGGGCATTTGTCCTTATGAAGAGCAGAGAGAGCGGTCTTAAATTATGTGTTGGTAAAGCATGCATCAAGTGAGCATAACATCTCTGGGATGACCAACACAGGTAAATTTGCCAAACTTCATCTCTAGCCACCTCTCTGGCCTTGAGTTTGGATTTGCGGAAAGTAGGGAGGTATAGAAAGCTGTCGCTAAATGCATGACAGTTCCCGGATGGGACTGCAAAACGCCATCAGAGTCAATAAGCTGCCTGACACTCTCTCTACTATGTCTGGGACCAAGTGTAGAGAAAAAGTGTTTATTGACTCTCCCTCCCATCTGTATCCAAAAGGACTCCCGTGCATGGAAGGCATACTCTGCTCTCTGATCAAGCAAGGTCTGCAAGTGAGCCCATGCCGCAGCAAGGCGCTCATGTATCCAAGTAACTGATGGTTGTTTCTGCTCCTCCCTTTGTAGGGCTGCCATTTGCCGGCGGATACCGATCTCTCGCCTGAGTACCTCACCTCGCCAAGCACTAGCAATGGAGTGATAGAAGTCGCTGATACTGGCAAGAGCTGTGGCCACATGTGAAGGACCGGCCACCCCCCCTGCATATGAGAAACCCAGATCTCCAACACTGCCTCTGTGAGAGTCTCATCCGTGTATAAGGCGTCTGGGATCCTGATACTGTGAGACCGTCCTCTCAGATGAGGCTCCGAAATGGACAGAATTACTGGAAAATGGTCTGAAGTGGAAACACTGGGTGCAATGCAAACTGTCCCCCCTCTATCAAGAGCCCAATCACCCACATAGAATCTATCAATCCGAGCATGGATAGGCATCTGCACCCTATGGTTCGACCATGAAAACAAAAGTGACTGAGACTGAACAAGAAATGCATCATCTGACCAAACATCTTTGCCACTGAACCTGAACAAGAAGGCATCCCAGGCTGCTCTCTCAAGGGAGTGGATACCACCTTCTCTGCCCCCTTTCTTATCAGAAGGTGCCTCAACCATGTTGAAGTCACCTCCAATAATCCACGAATCTGCAATGTCAGCCCACGAGAGCAACTCTTTCCAAAACAAAACACGGTCCCCTCTGTTGTTCGGAGCATAAAGGTTGAGGAAACCAACCTTACGTCCGTCAATCAAAAGTAAAACCCACTGGGCCCTGGAGGGGGTTATGGTACCGTGTCCAATGACCAGAGGGAGAATAGAGTCTGAAATTGAAATGCATGCACCTCCTTTGGTTCCCACGGCAGGAAGCCAAAAAGTCTAGCCTGAGAGCAGCTTACCTGACTTGGAGCAATCTCTGATATCAAGTTTGTGTTCCTGAAGAAAAAGAATGTCTAGGGAACCACCTGAAACACCTAGAGGGAGCTGATTCCTGATCAATTGTCTGCAACGGCGATGAGGGATGCCGCCCAATCCCTGTATATTCCAACTGGCTATCCTCATCGGCGGGAGGAAGTGGGTTGGAATACCTTACCCGACCTGGTGGCGGAAACAAAAACCTCTACCGGAGCAGACCTCCTGCCATACACATGAGGTCCAAGGGGAGGAAAGTCCACAGGTGAGAGAGAGAAGGATCTCTCAAGAGGGATGCCAGTAACTGGCTCTCCAAAAGTAGAGGGTACAAAATTATCATCTGGGAGGCTAGAGAGGTCCTCCAAAGCGGAAAAAGAGTTCCGCTGAGCCAGTCCTGGGGAGGGGGTACGAAGGATTCCTATCGAAGCAGGAAGAGAATGTAAAACCCCCTTCCCTCTGTCCAAAGAGGGAGGCACCTGTACTGAATCCTGATCAAAAAGTGGTGCGGACGAGGTGCCAACAACCTGCACTGCTGAGGAAGGTACAGCCTGAACCAAGGGTGGAGTTGAACAAGGCTCCTGAACAGTAGTCTCCTCCTGAGGCTCCAAGGGGGTAGCCTCCAAAGAGGTGGAGGAGTGAACTAAAGTAGAGGGCCTAGCCGCGACCAGAACCCACCGTGGGCCAGAGGTGGTGCGGGGTGCCGAAGGGACTCGAGTAGCCCTAGGAGAGGTGGGTGCCCGTGTCTGAGGCCGTGTGGAGCAGTAGGTCCTGCTCCAGCTCTCTGTCGTAAGCTAGTACGAGCTGGTTGCTTTGTGGGCCTCTTTTTCTTCTTTGGGCAATCTCTGGCGAAGTGCCCCGAGGATCTGCAAATCCTGCACTGGTCTTGCCGACCTGCAACCTCAAATCTCTAGCGGAAGAAAGACCCATCGGGTTGCTGTAGCATGATGTGGTCATCTAAAATATTGGGGTCCTGAACAATGACCCTAACCCTGGGTAATCTGTCCATCCTGACCGCCTCAGCAGCCGAAGAGGGCTCGCCAGGGAGAGGGGGGATCTCTGCCACCACACCAAACCTCTCGCCAATAACTGAAAGAAGCCGGTGATAAACTGAGGGAAGACCAAGGAATCTGATGAAAATAGAAACTCCTTGCTTGTCCTCTTCAACTGGGTCAAATCCCAATTGAAAAGGAAAAAAAAGATCCTCCTGTAGCCTAGAAGTATGAACCCGGCCTGTAGCAGGTCTCTCGTGACATCCGGGGAATCTAGGCACACCTGAAAGAAACCCCGTCCCAACAAACGAACATCCTTGTGGTGGGGGGCGAGGTCCTGAGGAAGCGCCGCCAGCATCCAATCTCTATCTTGTGACCTATAGGGGTCTCCTGGGTTTCATGAATGCGTGCGAAGAGAGTCGTGGAACACTCATGCTCCAAATCCTTTTGCAACTGCTGCAGCTCGTCTTTTGAAAAAGTAACAGTTCTCGCGGCCGGTGTAAGCAGAGACGGATTGACTGAATGGGAACCCATTCGTCAATCGAGGTGTGTTGGCCGATTCAAACACAAAAAATAAAAACTTCGTCCGCTTTCCTGAAACCCAGGAGACCCCTATAAGATAATAGGGGTACTCCAGATGAAGGAGTGGGTGAAGAAGAAGGGAGAGAGAAGAAGAAACCAAGGGGAGACAGCGGCAGCAAGGAGGAGGAGGGGAGAGGAGGGGAGGATAGAGGAGAGGAGGAGTGGAGGAGAGGGGGAGAAGAGGAGTAGAGGAGAGGGGAAGGAGAGAGGAGGAGAGGAGATGGGAGGAGAAGCAAGGAAGAGCAGGGGGGGAGAGGAGGGGATAGGCTGCAGCAGGGGGGGGGGGAGCAGCAGCAGGTGCAGGGGGGGGGAGCAGCAGGCTGCAGCGCAGGGGGGGCAGCAGCAGGCGCCCGGGGGGGGAGCAGGCTGCAGCGCAGGGGGGGGAGGCTGCAGCAGGTAGGAGGGAGGGGCAGCGCGCAGGGGAGAGGGCAGTGCGGGGGAAGGGGGCAGTGCGGGGGAGAGGGCAGGTAGGAGGGGGCAGCGAGGAGGGAAGGGAGGGGGCAGCGAGGAGGGAGCAGGAGGAGCAGCAGGGAGCGGGGAGAGAAGCAGCAGGAGGAGCGGGGAAAGGAGCAGCAGCAGGGAGGAGAAGCAGCAGGAGGGAAGGGAGGGGGCAGCGAGGAGGGGAGCAGGAGGAGCAGCAGGAGGAGCGGGGAGAGGAGAGTAGCAGTCGAGCAGGGAGAGGAGGGGAGCAGGAGGAGCGGGGAGCAGCAGCAGTTCAGCGAGCTATTCGGGCATGCTAAATTGCGCTAGAGTCAGTAGAGAATTCTGATCAAGGATGCCGCCAAGGAGTATCGTGTGCCTCTATTGCTGGAAGCCTTCATCTGCTGCAGTTCTCTGCAACCATTCCAACAGATTTCATATTGGGGATCACATTACTTCAGCCCTGCAGGGTGTTTGGGACTCAGGTGAGATGCCAGACTCACTTACAGAGGGCCTCATTCATTTGATTCCAAAAGGGGTTTGCAGGAATTTAGTGTCTCAATGTAGACCGATTACTTTGTTGGGTACTTTGTATAAAATCTTAGCAAAAGCTATCAGCCTTCATCTCTGTAGCCCTTTCTGCCAGATCTTATCCATGATACGCAGACGGGCTTTGTACATGGCAGGAGCATCTTTGACAACATCTTCTCATTTTGAGAGGCTTCTGACTGGGCCATGCATAATGGCCATAGGCTGGCCATTCAAGTCCTGGACTTTGAGAAAGCTTATGACAGGTAGACAAGGGCTTTCTAGAGGACACAACTCCTCGCTTTGGTTTCTCAAATGCATGGATCAGAGGGGTGTCATCCCTCTACAAACCAGCCCATAGCGAGGTTCTTATTGGTGGAGTCAGGCGGGACAGATTTGAGATTACCAGATCAGTCCGCCAGGGATGCTCTCTAGCCCCCTTTTTGTTCTTATTTGTGGCTGAAGCTATGAGCTATTACATTAGAGCTCAAGATGATATTGTAGGGCTCAGGCTTCCATTGAGGTAGGAGGATGAGCTCTTAGACAGTGAGTTGGTAGATGATACGGCTATTTTTTTGGATGCCACTCCACTGACACTGACTTCATTCAGGACGGCGTTGGATTTATTTTGCATTGCGGCAGGTGCACACATTAATTGGAACAAATCCAATGGCTTTTGGATCAGTGATGAGGACACTCCAGAGTGGGGAAATAACATAGGGTTCACTTGGATTCAGAGGGGTGTTTCTGTCAGATATCTGGGATGCCAGGTTGGGGTGGGCATCTCTCCAGCACAATAGTTTGCTCCCGTGTTGGAGAGTATTAGGAGGAAATCATCTTTTGGAGTTCAGCCAAACTTGACCTTGCATCCAGAGTTATGGTTGTGAACCAGGTATTATTGGCCACTGCCTGGTTTGTTTGCTCTTGTTGATGCAGGTCTAGAGGTTGTGAGACCTATCAGGAACTTCCTTTGGAGCGGTTTAGATGACACCTTAGATGTTGTAGCCAGGGTGGCTCGGGAGACCCTCATTCTCTCCACATGAGAAGGTCGTCTCAATATTATTGACCCAAACTTGCAGTGTATGGCCTTGCTCTGCAAGTTTGTAGTACGTGGATTGATGCCTCAACATGAGCCTTGGAAAGATTTCTTCTCACGTAGCATTCAATCTTGTACTCCATCTCATGGTGGGGGAGATTGGATGGATAGCATCAGATGGATCTTTACTTCAGTCCATCTCAAATCTCCCCCTTCCCCTCTCATGGCTACTATTTTGAAATCTTGGGGCAGCTTCAGGAACACTCTTCACAGAGTTCCACCCACCTCTCGTGAAGAAATTCACAGGCAGCCAGTCTTGTGGAATGACTCGATATTGGATGACCATGGCAGGCGACTTGGAGTGTCACACTATATGTAGTGGTCTAGATGGGAGAGGGGACCTGCTTCTACAGTAGGTGCCTAGCAGGCCTTTAGGATACTTCAAGAGGATTAGATACTCATAGCAGTTGGCCACCTCAGAGGGAGTGCAGGCAAGATACAACAGATAGAGGCAGCTATTCCAGCAAAGTAGATAGACACAGATGACATGCCGATCACAGAGTCCACTTGGTGGGGAGCGTTCTCAGGGACAGGTATTCCCTTGCGGGATGCACATGAGGATACCCTAGTCTTTGATGTTGAGTTGAGAGGCACACTTACCAAATCTTCTGATGATATTCTTTTGGAGGTTGCCTTTCAGCTTGTCAGGATCGCAGGTTTCATGGAGTGGGGCACGGACTCATAGTGGTATCTTGACCCCGATCCTCTTCTCCTTGCGCTAGGGTCTTGGAGACTCTGGTTATACGGTGGTTCCCCTATTAGGTTCGTACAGTGGGACCCAGGGGAGTGGGAATGGATTGATGAGGGGCACCGAGAAAAGAGCATCTCCTTCTTTCGTTATACAGTTAGAAATGCCAGGAGATTTCAGCTCAATAGTAGAGGTTGGAGGCCCTCCAGAGCCCCTGATTGGGATAGTTTTCAGATTTCTGCAGTTGCGAGGAAAAACTTTTGGTGTAGCCTTTGGAAATCCCTCAGGAATAGAAAGATCCCTCTTTTCTTTTGGCTTTCTATTCATGGAGAGATTGCAGTGAACCTGTGGAGATCCAGGTTTTGGGCCTGATCCTACTTGTCCTCGTTACTTGCCACATAGCAGTTGAGTTAGTACAGCATTGCCTTTGGGAGTGCAGACATGCGAGGACAATCTGGAAAGGTGTTGCTAGGATTTTCAGCATCTTTCATACAACATCTTTCTATATGACCTAGGGTTTAGGGTTTAGGGTTATCTCTTACTACTGGCCCTCCAGTGTTCTTCGAGGGACATGACCCAGATCCAACTTTCATTGTACCGGCGACACTCAGTGGAGTCTTGTTCCCTCCAGGATGTTCCCTTCACTCCTTTCAGAGCTGCTCATGCCTCAGTAGACACATCATGGGAGATTCTGGCTAGCATTGCAACTTGGCATATTTGGATAGCCAGGTGTACAAAGGCAATGGAAGGTACATAGGTTCACCCCTCTCAAGCTATGGCCAATATTTGAACCGACACAGTACACACTCTAATGGCCATTTGGGCGAGCATGCAGGGATCCTCCAGAGTAGCCACTGCCAGGAGAGTTATTTTTTTGAGAGTTTGGAGAGGATCTCCTTTCTTCTCTGAGTCTCCCTTAGGGTTGAGGTGGCATTTTCAGCCTCCGCCTTGGTTTTTTTATTAGCTCCTTTTGAGTTGTTCTTTTTCCTCATGCATAGCATGATGTATTCTTGTATTTCAGCTTGCTCTCACGGTGTTCATTCATACTTAATGAAGTAATTTTCTTGGGAAAAAAAAAGTTATCGTGTCAAGTGTAAGTAAACCACTTTTTTCAACATTTTGGTGATCCTACTAGGGAAGGGTCAATTGAGTTGTGAGTTGCGAGTTGACAAGTTGTGGTTGGAAAAATCTAGAGGACTGAGGTAGCAAGCCTAGAATTGAGAGGTCATTGAAAGGTTCATGTTGTCCAATAAAGATTCATGTTGTCCAATAACGAAGTGAAATAGTTGCTAGGTCTTGTGAGCTATTACAAGAAATTCCTTCGAGTAACCCCAGACGAGTGTCATAGTCTGGTGGTGTGCTTGAAGACCGCGTGTGGAATACAAAAAGTGTTCGCAAAGGAATTGACTACATCTTACTATGAGAACTAGTGCGGTCTCAAAACCTGGTCTTAGAACCAGAGTTCAATGTCTGAAGGAGACTGGCAAAAGCATTGACTGTCCATCAGGAGCATAGAGCGTGAGGAGAGAGACTCGGCCACGTTATCCCAAGGGTGGAAGTTGATTACTATGCAAAGTTAGAAGGACGGAATTTTGGTCTTCGTCCCATAAGATTGGTAGATGAAGGTCCGTCATGGTAGGTGGAGTCCAAACACTATTCCACAGAAAGCTTGGATTTTGAGAGGCTAGCCATTTCCTCTTGATTATCAAAATGATCGTGAGGACAATGCCAATGAACAAAGAGAAAGACTTCGTCAATACTCGACTGGTATTCCAAAAGAATCTCGACAGATCTAATAGGTGGGGAACTAGTGATTCGGTTCTTTCGAGTGAAAGACATGTTCACCCTGGGTATGGAGCAAGTAGAGTGGAAGTACCTCTAGAATGAACAGATAAGTCCTAGTCTAGATCCAATATTAGGGTAAAATTTCAGAATTTCAAAGGCAGTGATGACGAAGACCCGTATAGTCATCTTCAAAGTTGCCATATTAATGGTGCTACAACAAATGAAGAATACATGGATTATTTCCGTGTACCTTAATAAAAAATACTAAGAGGTGGTTTAACTTGATTCTAGTTGGGTACTTCCCTGACTGGTATGCGATGTCAAAAGCAATCCTGCAGCGGAGATTCAGACAGGAGATTAATGAAGAAAATGTATGCAAGAAGCTAAGTGAGCTAAAGCAGAATAAAGGAGAATCCATCCAAGACTTTGTGCCTTTTTTTTTTCCCCCAAAAAAGAGACTTCTATTAAGAAAGAAAGAAACTTGCTAGAGCAAGCTTTGTGCAGAAATACAACATGCTAAGCATGTAATAAAAAACACCTCAGAGGAATGAGGTAGAAAGAAACCAAGGCTGAGGCTGAAAATGCCAACTCAACCTTGTAGAAGTCTCAGCAAAGAAGGGAGAGTCTCTCCAATCTCTGAGAAAAGTAACTCTCCTAGAGGAGGCTGCTCGAGATGATCCCTGCATGGTCGCCCAAATGGCCATCAGAGTGTGGACTGTATCTCTCCAAGTACTGGCCAAGATCTGAGAAGGGTGAACTTGAGAAGCCTCCAAAGGCTCAGTGCATCTGGCTCTCCAAATGTGCCATGTTGCAATGCTTGTTAAGACCTCCCATGTAGAGTCGTCGACCGAGGAATGAGCAGCCCTGAAGAGAGTGGCCGGAACATCCTCTAGAGAGCATGACTCCACAAGGTGTCATCGGACGTGAAGAGCCGAAGAGGAGTCAAGTCTCTCAAAAAAGACCTGGGGCCCTGAAAGAGTAAGTCAAGCCACTGATCCCCAGGTCATATAGAAAGGTAGGCGAACAAAAGTGCTGAAAAGTCTTGCAATCCCCTTCCATATGATTCTCGCCTGTCTGCAATCCCAAAGGCAGTGCTGTATTATCTCCAAAGCAGAAAGGCAACGAGGGCAAGAAGGGTCAGCTCCAAACCTGGATCTCCATTGGTTTACTGCTATCCCACCATGCCAAAAGAAGAGAGTGATTTTTCCATTCCGGTGGGATTTCCAGAGCCTCTGCCAAAAAAATTTCTGCAAGTCAACAGAAATCTGAAAGTTCTCCCAATGATGAGCTCTGGTAGGCCTCCAACCCCTACAGCTGAGCTGGAATTTCCTGGCATTACTAACCATTGTGTGGATAAAAAAGAAAAAAAGTTTTTCACTTGTTGCATGTTGCTGGGTGAGTGCATAGCTATGTGCATAGCTAGTTGGTAGTGGAAAAGGGCTGTGGACACCCTCATGACGGACTCCACACTGATGATATATTGTCTTGAGATGGAAGACACTTCTATAGGGACTCTGGGAGATGATGAAGTGCAGTGAAGGATAACCAGATAATCCAAAGCATGATATTCAGAGTATGACAGGGTTTTGTTGTGGGATGACATACGCCTATCATGGTTGTCCCGAGTTCTTTCTGTGTGAGGGCATGAGCATTTTTTTTGTCGTGATTGTCTTGTAGATCCTTTGTGCCGGGATGGTGTTCACCATATGTGGTAGTATGGGCAATATGGTGCTAAGCGCTTTTGGCATGTGTTGGTGGTACCTAAGGTAGGAGTATAGGCACTAATTGCCTTGGTATAGTTTGAAGGAAAGAGTGGGAGAGTGGTGAAAAGGCAAAAGATGACATGGCACATATCACAAAAGTATCCATGCATGTGGCTACGTGAGGGAGAAGAAGAGCTTCTAGATGACATGTTGGCATGTATGTGAAGGTGACGACTGGAAGCGGGAGGGACTCTTCTTTCTGGGGGAAAGTCATCGAATACGGGCATTGGAGGACCTTGGAAGAAGGAGAGCTCTGTGAGCGACAAGAAGGAGAGCTCTGAAGGCGAGAGCTTCTGAAGTTCGGGGGTCGAGAGCTTGAATGTGGCCTGGGAAGGATGGCGCAAGGAGTACGTGAGGTCAGGGAGTATCTTGAGCGACAGGGGGCTCTGGAATCCGGCTGAGGGAGGTGTTTGACTGAAGGGAAGGATCCGGGCTGAGTTGGGGATCGCGACTGCAGCTGGAGAAGAGATCGTGAGCCAGGGGAGTAACTTGGGTGACAAAAGACCGTGGGCTATCGCTTTTGGAAGGAGAAGTCATGGACTCGGGCTGATAGATGGGTCGATGAGCAGAGAAGGGAGGGCTCTTGAGGAAGATAACGGAAGCTCCATGAGCAAGAAAGGTTGCGCGTGAGCTCGCAAAGGAGTTGCAAGTCGGTGGGCAAGAGAGCTCAGTAAGAGAAGGGGTCATCGTATATGGGCGGAAGGACCACAGGAAGGCGGAAGAGAGGAGCTCAGAAGCGCCGGGGCCAGGATTGCGCAGAGAAGGAGATCTTTTGATGGGAGCTCTAGAACAGAGGGAGAGCTTCTGGAGTGGCGATGCGATACAAATGGCAAAGCTCTGGGAAAGAGTGGCGTCACTACTGTGTGGCTGGGAAAACTTGGGAGGTCGACTGTGGTTTGGAGGTGAAGAGCTATTTGGTTGCCGGTAGGAACGAACAAAGAAAAGGAGAAACCATCGATGATGATAAGAGAGGTTGTGCGCGAGCGGAAGGCTGGACGATACAAAAAGAAATAAGGGGAACTTCTTGTTAAGGAGCTCGCAAGCAAGTTGACAGCAATTAAGAGTAGGGAAGAGATATGCAAGGAGATAGAGATGAAGGCCGTCTCGAATGATGCTTGACAGTTGGGCTGTAGCAATGGCTGTCGGGAGCTTTCAAATGGGATATGGTCTCAACCATAGAGGCTTGGATCAATACCTTGGATACAAGAGGGCCGTGAGTTGGTATGCTTTGTAAGGGAAGCTTGTTTTCCAGGGAACAAAAAGGCTACGGAAGGTGAGCTTGGCTCGATAGGAGCTCGGAGGCGAGTGGACAACAACCAAGACCAAGGTGCATGAGCTCGAGGAGGTTCTCGTAAGAGGGAAGACCAGGTAGTGGAGGAAGGAGCATTGTGAGCTCGCAGGAGGGCCACGTGAAGAAGAGGCTTGTGAGCAAGGGAGGTCAATCGATGCTTTGAGGGAAGTTTAGTTGGAGAGCCATGTATGCAATAAGGAGCAAATGAGGTCACTTCTTCAACCAAAAATTTCAAAGCTAGTAATTCCACATCCAATGGCAGAATTGCTTCTTTCCCATATACCAAATGAAATGGAGAGAATTGAGTGCTATGCTTCACCGCTACCCTATATGCCCACAAAACTTGATTCATCTCCAAATCCCAGTTCTTTGTGTGATTTCCCGTCATCTTAGCCATCATCAATTTAAAATTTTCATTTAAATTCTCATTCAACCCATTGCACTGAGGGTAGTATGGGGTGATGTACTTATGATTTATATTCAGCTATTGCACAAGTAATCCGTCACTTCTCCTCTGAATCCTTAACCACTATCTGAAAGTAAATCCAGGGGAAATCCAAATCTGCAGCATATGTGTTCATATATGAAATCAGCAACCCCTTTGCTGTCCACTCTTTTTACTGCCTTCACCTCTGCCCATTTTGATAAATACTCCACTGCAGTCAGCATATAACATTTCCTTCTAGCAGTTCTGGGTAGAGGACCAACTGCATCTATCCCCCATCTTTTAAAAATATCATAAACCAGCACAATATTTCTCGGCTCCCTTTTAAGAATTCTTTTTCCCATCCTTTGACATTCATGGCAGGATCTACACCAGTGCTGCACATCCTTCTGTATTGAAGGCCACACATAACCCTCCAGAAGTATTTTCTGCAATGTAATCTTAAAAGCATAGTGTCCTCCACAAGCTCCCTCATGACTGGATGATAGTATATAATATATTTATTCTCTCCAGGGTACTCTCCTCAAAATCTGATCAGCCCCTCTCATGTAAAGCTCATCATCAATCATCTCCCCCCCCCCGCTGCCCTCTCCCCTCCCTCCCCTCGCTGCCCTCTCCCCTCACTGCCCCCCCCCTCGCTGCCCTCTCCCTCCCTCCCCTCGCTGCCCTCCCCCCCCCGCTTGCTGCCCCTGCTCCCCGCCCCCTCCTTCTCCCCCGCCCCCCTCCCTCCCTCTCCCCCGTCCCCTCCTTTACCCCCACCCCTGTCCTCCCCGCCCCTCTCCTCCCCCGCCCGCTCCCTCCCCCTCCCCTCTCCTCCCTCCCCGCCTCCTCCCTCCCCCTCCCCCACCCCCTCCTTTCCCCTCACCCACTCCCCTCTCCCCCCCGCCTACTGCCCTGCCCTCCCCGCCCCTCCCCTCCCCTCCCCCCCCGCCCCCTCCCTCCCCCTCCCCCGCCCCCTCCTTTCCCCTCACCCGCTCCCCTCTCCCCCCCCGCCTGCTGCCCCTACACTCCCCGCCCCCCTCCTCCCCCCCCCCGCCCCCTCCTTCACCCCTCCCTTCCTCTCCCCTGCCCTCCTTCCCCTTCCCCTTCCCCGCCAGCCCCCTCCCTCCCTTCCTCTCCCGCCCCCTCCTTTCCTTTCCTCTCCCCCGCCCTCCCCCTCCCTTCCCCTCCCTTCCTAACTTCTCCCCCCCCGCAACTCCCCCTCGGCTCCTTTCCTCCTCTTCCTCTCTCTCCTTTGCTCTCCTGTTCTCCTTCTTCCTGCGCCCCTGTTCCAGGGCATCCTAGGCAGCAGTTTCACCAATAGAGCTTTTTAAGTGTTTGAATCGGCCCTTTCACTTCGATTGGCGAATGGATCCCCACTCAGCTAATCTTCGTCCACCTCCAATGGCCGCGAGAACCGTCATTTTTTCAGAAGACGAGTTGCAGCAGCTCAAGAAAGATGTGGAACTAGAAGGCTCCACATCACTTTTTGCCTGCATCTTTGGGTCACACCCTTCCAGATCACAGGCCAGAGACTGGATGATGGCAGCATTACCAGGAGATCTCACCCCACATCTCAGGGATAGTCGACTTTTGGGACGTGGATTCTTCCAAATGGTTTTCGACTCCCATGAGTCCACAGCCCTTGTTCTCAAAACTAATCTCCTTTGGCTTTCGAGGAGGATCTTTCTTTTGCCCTACACTTGGGCTTCGATCCGGTCGAGGAGGACAGTCAGGTCACATCATTGTTCATTAGATTTCTTGCCTTCTTCCTCGGTAGAGGTAGTTAGAGCGGACGGGGTGCCTCGAGTTAGGGTCATTGTCTCTAACCCTAACATCTCAAATGACCACATCATGCTTCAGCGCCCAGATGGCTCTCTCTTTCGACAGAGAGTCGAGATTGCAGGTAGACAAGACCAGTGCAAGATTTGCAGGACCCTTGGGCACTTTGCTAGAGACTGCCCAAGGAAGAGAAAAAGACCCAAGAGGTCTTTTGGTGCGGCTCCTTCACGTACTACCCCAATTGCACCTCCCCAGCACCCTGTACCACGCACTCCAGGACCACACCAAGAGCAGCAGGGCACCTTGCTTCACGCACCCTAGGACCACCAGGGGCAACAGGGCGCCCAAAACCAGCAGCACACACAGTACCACGATGGAGAGCGATCAGAGCGGCTCCTTTACCTCAAGAGGAGACCTTTGATCCAGTTCAGACAGACGCCATCCAGACTCCAAAGGTAGATGTTGCTGCAGGATCAGACACTACAGTTCCACATTAGGAGGGGCCTTTAGATGCATAGGTACCAGCCCCAGTCACTTTGGTTTCTGATCATGAGGGGGCTACCAATACTTCTTCCCCATAGACTGTTTCTGGCACAGTCAGGACAACCGAGGGAATGCATGCACAGATAAGGACTCCATATTCCTCTTCAGCCCTACCACAGGCCTCCTAAACCTCCAGCTCTAGTTCTGCTGATAGAGGCTTGGCAGGTCCTCCTCCTCCATCTTCCACGAGTGCAGGTCTTCTTCGCACTCCTCGGCCAGACTTGCTTCTCAGGAACACTTTTTCGGCACTAGTAGACTCGGCGACTTTCATGGATGAGGAGGAGTTTGTACCCTCCACCTTAGGGGTCCCGATCACTGGGATTCCTTTTGATAGGGCCTTCCCCTCAGTAGGGGTGGGGAGCCTTTCACCTGTTGAATTTCCTGCGCTTAGCAAGAGTGTTTCGGCCCAGGGGAAGCTGGTCTCCTCTACTAGGTCGGGTAAGCCTTTCCACCCAGCATCCTCCTGTCGATGAGGATAGTTAGCTGGAACATACAGGGCCTAGGCGGAGTTTCACACCGTCGCCGTAAGCAACTGATCCGGAATCAGCTTCATCCTCGTGTCACTGGAGGTGCTATTGATGATATCCTTTTTATCCAGGAACACAAGTTGGATGCCAGTGATTGCTCTAAATCTGGCAAACTTCTTTCAGGACATACCTTCTGGTCGCCTGTTATAGGCACAAGGGGAGGTACTTGCATTTCAGTCTCTCCTTCTATTTTACCCTTGGTTGCTGGTCATGGTATTATCTCCCCCTCTAGAGCTCAATGGATCATTATTTTGATTGGAGGGCATAAGATTGGTCTTCTCAATCTGTATGCCCCCAACAACAGAGGGGAGTGAGTCTCCTTTTGGAAGGAGTTACTATCTTGGGCCCCCATTGCAGATTCCATTGGTGGTGATTTCAACATGGTTGAGTTGCCATCAGACAAAAAGGGAGGCAGACAAAGTGGAATTCATTCTTTGGAGAGGGCAGCCTAGAATGCCTTTCTCTTTCAGTATAGTGGCAGGGACACTTGGCTTGATGATGCCTTTCATGTTATGCCACAGTCAATCCTGTACTCTTGGTCGAACAGGAGAGTACACATGCCCATCCATGCACGTATTGACACATTTTATGTAGATGATTGGGTACTTGACAGAGGCGGATCTGTATGCATTTCTACTGCGGTTACCACTTCATATCATTTTCCAGTGGTGTTGCAGATTCTTCAGCCTCCCATACAGATTTGGGTTTCTCACATACAGGGTGGAGCTGTCTGCCCATCTCAGGTAGCTGCAGCCTTATCCGGAATCAGTGACTATTATCATACAGTCGCTGATTCCAGGAGATGTGAGATTCTCATATGTGAAATTGATATACGCCAGCAGTTAGCGTCCCTTCAGAGGGAAGAGCAGAAGAGGCCCACTGATGCTTGGATTCAGAAGCGCCTTGCTGCAGCAAGGGCTCATATACAGATATTGTTGGATCAGAGAGTAGAGTATGCCTTTCATGCACGGGAATCCTTTTGGATTCAGATGGGTGGCAGGGTCAACAAACACTTTTCCTCTACTCACGGACCCAGACATAGTAGAGATAGTGTCTCGCAGCTTCTAGACTCAGACGAGGTGTTACAGTCAGATCCTGATGCCGTCATGCGTGTAGCTTCAAATTTTTTTGCATCCCTTTTTACTGTAGATCCGGGCACACAGGCCATAGATGATGCCAGAGAGGTTATTTGGCACAGTATCCCTGTATTAGTGAAGGATGATTTGTATGTTTCTCTTGATGCACCTTTCACCAATGCAGAATTCAAGACTGTATTACTTGCCCTTCACAAGGGCAAGTGCCCAGGTTCGGATGGACTTACCCCTTCTTTTTTTATTACTTTTTGGGAGTAGATTGGTGATCACATTACATCAGCCCTCTGCAGGGCATGTGGGACTTTGGTGAGATGCCTGACTCACTTACAAATGGTCTCATTCATCTCATCCCAAAGGCGGGTAATAGGAATCTAGTGTCACAATGGAGACCGATCACTTTATTGGGCACTTTTTACAAGATTCTAGCGAAAGCCATCAATATGCAGCTAGAGGTTTTTCTTCCAGATTTGATTCATGACACACCGACAGGGTTTGTGCATGGCAGAAGTATTTTTGATAATATTTTCTCATTTTGGGAGGCCTCAGAATGGGCCATGCAAAGCCGCCAGAGGATGGCCATTCTACTCTTGGACTTTGAAAAAGCTTACGACAGAGTAGACTGGGATTTTTTAGAGGGTACTCTTTCTCGCTTTGGTTTTTCAGATGCATGGATTAGAGGAGTATCCTCTCTCTACAGATCAGCCCATAGCCATGTGCTTATTGGGGGGGTAAGACGGGACAGATTTCAGATTGGTAGATCGGTCCGCTAGGGATTCCTCTTGCCCCTTTTCTTTTTCTGTTTGTGGCGGAAGCTATGAGTATCTACCTTAGATCTCAAGCTGATGTTTATGGGCTGAGGCTTCCTTTTCGCCGGGAAGAAGAGCTTCTAGATAGTGAGTTGGCAGATGACACGGCTGTTTTTTTGGATGCCTCCCCCAGGACACTCACTTCCTTCCGAACAGCCTTGGATTTATTTTGCACGGCTGCAGGTGCACACATTAATTGGCATAAATCCAATGGTTTGTGGATTTGCGATGATGACACCTCGGATTGGGGTAATGATATTGGTTTCACTTGGGTATAGAGGGGTGTCTCCGTCAAATGTTTGGGCTGCCAGGTTAGGATGGGCATCTCTCCTTCACAACAGTTTGCTCCGGTGTTAGAGAGCATCAGAAGAAAGCTCCTTTTTTGGAGTGGTGGTGGTTAACTAGGTTGTTCTAGCCACAGCTTGGTTTGTATGCTCTTGTTGGTGCCACTCTAGGGATTGTTGTATCACTCAGCTCAAGAGGCCTGTACGGAATTTTTTATGGAGTGGTCTAGATGGCACAACTGATGTTACAGCCAGGGTGGCTTGGGAGACCTTGATTCTTCCTAGAAGAGAAGGGGGTTTGAATATCATTGACCCGGATCTACAGTGCAGAGCTTTACTCTACAAGGTTGTTGTGAGAGGACTTATGCCAAGACAAGAGCCTTGGAAGGACTTTTTTATCAGATGCATACAGTCTTGCACACCCACTTCAAGAGAGGATTGGATACACAGTACTAGGTGGGTTTTCACCACAGCACACCTCAGATCTCCTTCTTCCCCTCTTATGGTTGCTATACTGAAAGCATGGGCCAGCTTTCTCTTCGCAGGATTCCCTGATCCACCCGTGAAGAGATTGAAAGGCATCCTATCATGTGGAACGACAATATTTTGGATGAGCATGGCATACCACTTGGAGCTTCTCTTTACATGCAGTGGCCCAGATGGGAGAGGGGCCCTGCATCAACTGTGAGAGCATGGAAAGCCTTCAGGAGGCTTCATGCAGACCATCAGGCCCAAGTGGTTCATAATCTCAGAAGGAGTGCAGTAAGAATTCAATAGATTGATGCAGCCTTGCCCTTGGATTGGGTGGACACAGATGGCATGCCTATTACTTGTTCCACCTGGATGGGGGCATTTTCCAGATCGGGCATTCCTTTGCAGGTGATTGCTTTACGGAACACACATGAGGATGCCCTAGTCTTTGATGTTTCTTCGGGGGGCAGGCTGTCCAAGTCCACAGATGATATATTGCTGGAGGTACCGCGTTTCAGCCAGTCAGGGTAGTGGGCTTCATGGAGCATGGCTCTCTTTCACAGTGGTACTTGGATCCTGACCCGCTACTCATTACCCTGGGCTCATGGAGGCTGTGGCTCTATGGAGGTGTCTCAATTAAGTTTTTGCAATGGGACCCTGGGGAATGGGAGTGGGTAGATGAAGGGCACCGAGAGAAATACATCCCCTTCTTTCGTTACACGGTCAGTAATGCCGAAAAATTCCAGCTCAGCTGTAGGGGTTGGAGGCCCACCAGAGCTCCTCATTGGGAGAATTATCAGATTTCTGCAGACTTGCAGAAATTTTTTTGGCAGAGGTTCTGGAAATCCCACCGGAATAGAAAAATCACTCTCTTCTTTTGGCTTTCTATTCATGGTGGGAAAGCAATGAATCATTGGAGATCCACGTTTGGGGCTGACCCTACTTGCCCTCGTTGCCTATCTGCTTCAGAGACAGTACAACACTACCTTTGAGATTGCAGACAGGCGAGAATCATATGGAAGGGGATTGCAAGACTATTCAGCACTTTTATTCGCCTCTCCTTCTATATGACTTGGGGGATTAGTGGCTTGGGTCACTCTTTCAGGGCCCCAGGTTTTCTTCAAGAGACATGACTCGTCTTGGGCTCTACACATTCGACGACACCTTGTGGAGTCGTTCTTTTTAGAGGATGTTCCAGCCACTCTCTTCAGGCCTGCTCATTCCTTAGTTGACTCTCCATGGGAGGTTTTAGCTAGCATTGCAGCATGGCACATTTGGAGAGCCAAATGCACTGAGGCTATGGAGGGTTCTCAGGTTCACCCTTCACAGATCTTGGCCAGTACTTGGACAGATATGGTACACACTCTGATGGCCATATGGGCGACCATGCAGGGATCCTCTCAAGCAGCCTCCTCCAAGAGAGTTACTTTTCTCAGGGATTGGAGGGACTCTCCCTTCCTTGCTGAGACTTCTACAAGGTTGAGTTGGCATTTTCAGCCTCAGCCTTGGTTTCTTTGTACCTCATTTTTCTGAGGTGTTTTTATTACATGATGTATTTCCGGCTCTAGCGAGTTTCTTTCTTTCTTAATAGAAGTCTCTTTTTTGCAAAAAAAAAAAACTATATACCAAAGTCACAAGGTGCTAGCTATGACCTGCAAGCAACCCATTCCTTCAACCAAGCTTCCAGCCTTAGATTTCTTACCTGCTTCCTTTCACACTATCATAACCATGCACTTATTTCTTGCCTAGCTTCCACCCATCAGCTTTTGTCTTGCATGACAATCATGGCACTCGGTTCCTTTCTTGCTCACAAAGTACTCAAAGCTTATGAACTTCCGGCTTCCATCACCCGTCACCTCCAATCCTTATAGAAGCGTCGCCTCTCAAGAGCTCTCTCTCTTGTAGTCCTCCTGCTCACTTAGCTCCCTTCCAAAAACTCCAGCCAGCCCAAAGTCATCTTCCACTAAGTCCAATAACTGTCTCTTCTTGCGCGATCCTGGACCTCCGTCTGCTCTTCGTTGCGCCTCTCCCCAACTTCTTTTTCTCCACCGACCTCTAGCAATAGCCCTTGGTCTCTCCTCGGCCACTATGCACCAAGCCTGCAGTCACGATCCCCTAGCTACACACAAGGAACTCTCCTCAGTGTTGCAGCCTCACTGTCGTGGAATTCCCTTACTCCTCAAGCTCCCGTCCTTCTTCTCCCTCTGTCACGATCCCATTCCAGCTTCGGGTTTAGGCCTTTTCTCTCCCATTTCCCTCCTTGCTATTCGCTCATGTACTTGCCCTTTCGCCCTCAGAAGCCCGCCACCCCATTGGCTTTTGTCCACCCAAGCCCATGCAATCGCAAAAGCCTTCCCCAGCTCCTACCCCAATGTCTTCTCTCTGTACGCAATCCCCAACTTCCAAACCGTCACCTCTGATCTCTCATCGCCCCCCTCTGCTCAGCCTCAAGCTCTCCTGTCCCAAGCTTCCATCGACCTTCCCACCGCTCCTCTTAATCCACCAAAAGCTCTCCCGAGTCCAACCACCATTTCCTTTTTTCTACCCCCTTCTTCCCTGCTGCTCAGCATCTCCCCGGTGTAAGCCTTTCCTCCCAAGCTTCCTGAACTGCCCTTCCTGCTGTTCACTCACGCACCTCCTTGCCCGTCAACCCCCTGCCTCTCCTTCTGAGACCCTCCAAGCCTCCCTCTCCAAACTCCCCCCAACTCCATGTGAAGTCCCGATCCCCTTCCAAGCCCACGCATCCCCCCGATGTCCTTCTCCGGAAGCTCTCTCAATCCTTCTCGCAGTCGCGATCACGTAGCATGCTAGCTCATCGACCAGAAGTATCCCAAATCCTTATGTAGCATGCATGCATGCTTTCCTGAATGTAAGCCACGTCACCTCTATTAGCCACCTCATGCTTCCTTTTACCCACTCTCAAACATCACATGCAATAACACCAAGCCCAAACAAATTCGAATTTTGAGACTTCTTAAACATCCCCATATTGACACACATCATATGGAAACCTTGTTCTGGAATGCCTGGTGCACCACATTGCATTTTCATCTCTTTTCGAGAGTCCCGTAAAGTATCTACTATCTCAAAAAATATTTACATGAGTGTAGAATCTTTTATGAGAGTGTCCATAGCTCATTTCCACCACCAACTAGCTATGTACATAGCTATGCACCAACTCATCAGCATGCAACAAGTGATATACATATTTACATTTTATCCACACTTTTTTTTTAGGTAATATCCAGTGCTGTATTTATATGCTCATAAATTTACAAGATGGGAAGTCTCCAAAATGGAGAGTATCCCCTATGCAAGAAGCATCTATATCACCCTCATGGCAGGCATCATATAAGGATTGCCGCAATGAGGCTCGGAAAGATTCATATGACTTGTGAGTCTGCCGACCCAAGTATGCCAAATTATGCTCACTCCAGATTGTCCAAAGAGCCCAATATCTCACCCAAGAGAGAAATAGTGAGCATTGAGACAAAGACCTCATAAATATGCCAAATAGCCAAAAATGTTTCCCAAATCTGTGACTCAGGAAACGGAGCCGAAGATGATCTGAAATTCTCCCGAGGAGGTTCCTAGAACACGGGCAGTGCCAAAGCAAATGAGGGACAGTCTCTGAAGGAGCCTAACATCTTAAACATGTGGGTGGTGCAATCCGACGTTTGGCAAGTGTGACTCCCACTGACAATGTGCCTGTCATGCATCTCTAAAGAAAAAGTCTTTGTTTCAAAGGCATTTTACACTTCCATAATATCCGAAGATTCTTCCGCCACCATGAGAGGGGCTTCCTGATATGCCACAGAGTATTAGCATATTGTTGAATCCATGGAGCAGGCTGAAGAAGCCTGTAGGCTTTGATGGAGGTCAAGGCAGGCAGAGGAACAGGATGAGAGCATGTAGCAGAGGGTTGCAATTGCCAATCCAATAGCCTGTCTGTGTCAGCCACAGGGGGAACAGGTAGAAAAGGATGTAACAAATCAGCAATTTTCTTCCATATCGACCTATGGTGCATTCCCAATGCATAGGAAGCAGTGGCCTGAGGAAAAGATAAGACATAGCCCTAATTATCTACCACATCATGTATGTATCTAATTCCCAATTTCATGAGATTGTATGCTCGAACAGGTTCCTGTAAAGCAAGTGGAATGTCAAAGATGGCACTCCAATGAATACTTTCTTTCCTCATTGAGTTTGTCCCCGAGCAATTATTAGGAGCCCATTTGACCTTAGAAAGGACTTGTTTCCAGTCAAGTATCAGAGCAGTAGAGAAAGGACAGCTAGGTATCTTCCCTGCGAATCTCCCAATGACAACCTCCCAATGATCAGTAGTCCAATGACCATAAGCAGAAGTCCTCATGTTGACACACATGGATGCTATCATACAAGTCCATGGCTGTTGTTGGCGGAAAAAAGTATGGAGCATAGTCGCCTTCCTTGCAAGTACATGATATCTTATATTGAGGATATTAAGTCCACCATGCATCCTAGGAGAGCACACCATTTCCATCTTCATCAGTCTCAATGCTTTCACAGCAGTTTTTGTCCTCCATAACATCTCCATAGCTTGAGACATAAAGGCTGAAATATCTCTGGAGGACCAATGCAGCAAAGGGAAAAAGAATTGGACATAGGACATTACAATGGACTGTACTATTCTGAGCCTAACATGAAGTGGCTAAATAGAAATTTTCCAATATTCCAGTTTATGTTGAAGTCTTTGGAAGATCCATTTTAACTGCTGCTTCCTGGTGATATGCCATCCTATAGGATATCCCAAATGCCTGACTACATCTTTGGAATGCACCACCTAACCTGGCCAGAGAATAGAATGCCAGTCACATTGTTTCAGGGGAAGCAATTTAGATTTGTCAAAATTAACATGCAATCCCGCTGCCAATCCATACAATGATAGAGTGGTCATAAGCATGTGAACTTCCCGGGGAGAATTCTGTGGCATAAAGAAGGAATCGTCAGCATATGCTTGTGCTAAAAAAGATGCAGCCCCAGGGATTTTAAGACCAATCATCTGTCCTGTGTTTGTAAGATGATCAAGATACATTAAGAGGGGATGGGTCGCAATGGCATAGAAGAGAGCACTAAGAGGGCAGCCCTGTCTAACTGATCTACCCAATGTCCATGACCGAGATAGATGACTCCCAAGAATGCACTGAGAAGTAGAGCCAAAATAAAGCCAGTAAACTGCATTTGCTATCTTTGGACCAAAGCCCAACTTTGTCATGATTTGAGAAATAAAATCCCATTGAATAGTGTCAAATGCCTTAGCAATATCTACTTGCAATATGAGCCCATCTTGATGCGAGTACTTAGCATATTCAATTGCAGTCAATGCATTGGAGATATTATCATGGATTTGTCTTCGCGGCACAAACCCATATTGATGAGGATGAAGGCCTGCATTCAGTATCCCATGAAGCCTATACACAATCATTTTGGTAATGAGTTTGTAAACTACAGGCATCAAAGTAAAAGGCATCCAATCTGACATATGGTCACACAGATGTTTTTTAGGCACAAGTTTGACCATGCCATGCTTCCAAGAGTGCGGTAACTGATTTTCTTGCCAGGCAACATTGATCATTTGCAAGAAGACATCTTTCAAATCATCGAAATATAAAATTCCACCGTAAGGCCATCCCAGCCAGGGGACTTGTATTTGCTGAGGTGGAACAATGCATTATCAAGTTCTGTATCAGTGAAAGGTCTCTCCAAGGTAAGAGCATCATCCATTTCCACTATTTCAGAAACGTATTGGAGGAGTTCAGTCCTCGCATCAGTCATTTGATTTGATGGGGAACCAGGAGCAGAGAACAATTTCTGGAAATAATTTTGGCATTCATCTTGGAGATCAGAGAAAGAGTGCGTCCAAGAGCCATCTAGCTTCCTTACCCTTAGACATAAGTTTTTCTTTCGAGTAGCATGCAGGCCCTGGAAAAAGGCTTTTGATGAGCAGCCCTTATCCATGAGGAGCTTCATTCTTGCTCTAATCTGCCATTTGTGCAATTTCCTCTGATCATTAGCAGTCAATTTAATCCGAGCATGTGAAAGGGAATCATTTTTTGATTCAGAGAGGGGCCTTAAATGTGAAAATTCAGTCAATTGTTGTGCTGCCCTTTTTGCCCATTTGACCTCATTCCTCCATTTAGTCATATGCCAGTTTCCGTACTCCCTAATGACATTCTGTATACGAGAGACAAAGCTGTCCCAAGCATAACCCATGTCCTCCTAGGCATGCAAAGGCAAGGGATGAATTGCAAGTCTGATCATTTGCTGGAAATAGTGATGTCGGAAATAAGCCTGATTGACATGCAACAATCTACTGGAAAGGGGTGGCAAATCATCCGGTGGCATACCAAGGTGCAGATTCATCCATAATGGGGCATGATCTGACAAGCCCAATGAGAAATCTATGAGGAGATGAGGAGATGAGGGCTAAAATCTGCATATTGTTGTGGGTAAAACAAATACCATCTGTCAAACCTTGCCTAGTATGTAGTAAGTGCATTATGATGAAAAGTAAATCTAGGCACTGACCCTTGGAGAAGCGGCCATAAATCTTCAGCCTGCACAGAATGAAGCATGCTATCCCATTTCTACCTTTCCAATGATAGCATATGAGATCTTGAAGTGGTGTTATCTCTTGGCAGAGGGGAATTAAAAAAATCTCCACATATGAATGCATTAGATCTCCATGGATATTTGCTTAAAGAATCCCATAAAGAAGCCCTCATGGCAGAGGTCTGGGAGGCATAGACTGATGCAAACTCAAGAATATCACCATTGACATTACATTGTATGACCATCCATCTACCACTGCTATCATTGAAGGCTAACTGAGGCTCCAGCTCATGTCTAACCATTATGCATACACCTGAGTAGGTAGTGGTACCAGCATAGTATATGTCATAACCGCCAAAATAATCATGATGACCAACCTTAGAGTGTTGATTATGCTCTTGCAAACAAACAATATCTGGCTGCATTTGATGTACATAATTCCATAAAAGCCTCCACTTTGAGACATTGCAGAGGCTCTGTACATTGTATGTAAATCACTTAAGTGTTTGATGCATGAAAAAGGTATATACAGTAAAGTATAAGTATAGAACAAGATGTCAGAGAGGCAAAGCCTCTACCTGCATGGGCTGCGTTCCCTCACCCCCACCCAATTTTGAAGGATAGGAGCTGAAGTAGAAGCCTGTCCTGGTGAGGGAGAAGAAGCATCCCATTGACGAGATTGAAAGGGGCGTTGCTTCAATACAACCACCTTCTTAGGCTGTTGAAAACCATCCCGATCAGTATCCGCAGATTCCTTCATCTTCTCTTTTTCTTTATCTTTCGCTTTTCCAGCAAGTGATTGCACCTGATTAATTGGTTTGGCATTCTTTGCTCCATTTCTATTTGCTGTCTTAACTTGCAAATTCTCATTCTTTTCCCGTGTTTGGGGCGGCCAGGCATTGGGAGGGGGCTGATGCAGAACCATTGGGCATTCAGAGGCTAGATGCCCAAACTTGTGACAGGCAAAACAAGCTCCTGCAAACACACCCCATTTCAATTCAAAATACTTTTTTCCCAATTGCACTCCCTCAACTTCCACTGCAATAGAAGGAGGGGTAGGTGTACCAGTGTCCCAGAGAATGCAGAATCTATTACGGTTTCCCATAGGGCGTGGAGGACAAATGACCTGTCCCAAAGAAGCAGCCAAGCCAGGCAATTCTTCATGCCTATAGTATGGGAAGTTAACAACCTCAACCCATACAGGTCATATAAGACTTTGATAATCCTTGTTTGGGGACCAGGGCATAGCATGTATCATCTGCTTCTCGTAAGCCTCTAGATGCAAAATATACTCCCTCTACAAAGCATCCTCCAAGGATGGACTTAATCCACTGTGCAGGAAAGAAAATTATTACCGCGGTTTGAGATAACTTACTGAGAGGATTCACGAGGGATGGCAATTTCAATTTGTATGTGACCTCTGGGACTGGTTTGCCCCATTCCTGTCGTGACTGCTGAAAGTCATCCTTAAGTGTATCAAACACGTATTGAGCTTCCATTGTAAGTTCATCATCTTGTGTTGTAGGCTGTGAAGGGCGGCGCTTAGCATCTGCAGGTCTTTCTTTTTGAGCATATGTACAAACATCCGAACCTGAAGCCATGATTGAAATATGACAAGGCAAGAGGGACTGTACGGAGGGGTACAGAATCTAAACAAGCGAGACACATGACTGTACGAAAAAGTACAGGAGTACAACTCAGGATTGTATGGAAAAGGTACAGGATTGTACGGGCAAGACGAGATTGTACGGATATACGGAAGAAACTGAACCGTACGGAGATGCTGACGGGGCACGGGAAGACTGTATGGATACACGGAGGAGACTGTTCGGAAGAAACTGAATTGCACGGAGATGCTGATGGGGCACGGGCCACAATCCAAAGCGCTCCAAGCCAGATCCTCTGAGCTACTGGACAGCTCCATAAGCAGTGAGAAATAGTCTCCATAGCTCTGATTGTACATCTGTGGCAGCTACCATCCACCCGCATCTGCTCAAGCCACGGGCCCAATGGGAGACCACTGTGTGCGACCATCCAGAAGAAATAGGATATCTTCTGTAGACGCAGGCTAGACCACAGGTGGGTCCAAAATCTGATCTAACCTCCTCGAGCACCTACTGCGCACTCTAGTGTCTCTCCTGTGAAGGGGTCCAGGCCATTGCGTCCATCTGGATGCAACGTCCAATCCGCGTGGTGTATGAGAAGAAAGGCACCTCCTCCACTCTCTCTGAGAGACCTGCTCTGACCGGCCCAGACCACTCTCTGGGGTCCCACTGTATCTCGGTGAGAGGGCATCCCTCCCATAACCATAGTCTCTAGTGGGGGGCATCTAGTTCTGTGATGCAAGAAGGTCGATCGACCACTCCTTGCCCAAGCGTCCCACTACTCTGACCCTATGCCAACCCACCTGGCCTAACACCCCGTCCATCTCCTGATCCCCTATGATCCAAGGCTGCAGTAGTCCTCCCAGTCCCACATAATATCCCACATAATAGAACCGCGCGCTCGTGGGGGCTGGCGGCTGTGAGTACAGTTGAATCCTCAGAGGTACACCCATCCTAGAGGACTGTCCTAGCCAGTGTGCCGGAGTGAAAACCTTCCCTCCCTCCAAGAGTCCGGAATAGCTATCTCTATCTCCACCATCCTCTGCCCCTCTCAAATGAGAAAGGACCTCCAATCATGCCTCTGCCTCTGCTGGGAGTCTAGACCATGTCCGCAGGGAGCGAGCCGGGCCGTTGTCCCACTGTGCCCAACCAATGTGTAGCCGCTGCCCTAGCATCAAACCATCCTGGTCTCTGACCTTCGGGTGCCAGATAAGCGGCTGGCATGCAAACTCCTCTGCGTACCGGGGGCTGACTCGGATGAGACCTCCTGAGATCCACTGCCAGACCCTCAAGAGACTCCTCATCAGGGGTGAGCCCTTCCCCGTGAGAAAGGCCTCCAAAAAGATCCACCTGTGAGACGGCTGCCACCACTGACCACCTGTGCGGGGGGTGTTCCTCAAGAGACCACACTGCAGGAGAAGTTTCCAGGGCTCCATGCGTGGAGTGAGACCCTTGACTATCAACTTCCTAACACGGCTTTGCTCTACATCTCTAGATCTATAATACCCAGGCCTCCCTGTGCTTGTGGTAGTATCATTGTCTGCCACACAACTCTAGCTCTGGTGTTGCGAGTGCCATTTGATCCTGCCCAAAAAGAGGATAGAGATTGGATGCTTGTTTGCGGCTATACCCTCGAACCTCGCCCCTCATCTTAAAGACGTCCGTTTGTTGGGACGTGGTTTCTTCCAAGTTGTTCTTGATTCTCTAGACGCCGTGAGCACCCTGCTCAAAGCCAACCCTTTTCAGTTAGGTTACATGAAGATCTTTTTGTTCACTTTGGGTTTTGGCCGAGTAGAAGAGGACAAGGGTGGCACTACCCTCTTCATCCGATTTCTCGGACTTTCTTAGGTTTATCATCGACTCCTCAATTTCATTGGAGAGGTGTTTGGCATTGTTACTGCAATCCCCCCTCCCTGGATTGCCTTCCTCAGCCCATAGAGGAAATCAAGTCAGACGGGGTGCCAAGAGTTAGGGTCTTGGTGGAAGATCCTAACTTATCTGATGATCACATCATGCTTCAACACCCGGATGGTTCCTTCTTTCAACAAAGAGTCGAAATCGTGGGTAGACAGGACCAGTGCAACTAAGGAGTTTATTAATAGAATGTTCGTTTCTCTAAGAAAAACATTTGGCATCCTCTCAGGTGCTTAATATTTCTCATCCTTATTCTGAGAAGTAAGGCATTTCAATTTCCCTTGAAGAAAACAAATTCTCATTTAAAAATAAAGAAAATTCTGCTTTAAACAAAACCTCCTTTTATAAGCTATATATGTTTTCTGATTAGGTACTGACACCAAAGTTCCAAAGTAACAGTGTCCTCCACTTCAACAGTACAAACAGCTTGTCATAATAGAATTATACCAGTGGCATGAGAGTTTTTCTTAATCCCAACCTCCGGAGCCTCAGCACAAAATATGACACCATTTTCTCCTCCAGTAAATAGCCTTCCTTCTGCGACTATAACAGAAGTGATCCCTCCCATATAGCCATCATACAATTGAATGTCAACCACCTTTTGAGGCTGACGTAATGGATCTAAAACAGCATTCCTTATTTGCAAAGCACCATCCTCAGCTCCTGTAACAAGTGTGGAAGTCTCTGAATGGTGCACTGCATCATGAAAATAAGATTGTTGAATTTCCATGGGACAGGTTCATAAACAAAGAAACTGAGCATCTATTCAAGAAGATATATTTGAAAAGGCAAGAGATATACAGGAAAAGCATTCCTGTATATCTATTCAATAGGACATATTCAACTGAACATCTATTTAATAACACATTGAAAAGGAAAGAGATATAGAGGAAAGGCATTCCTGTAGATGGATGAAGTTTACTATAATCATGAATTTGAACCAAGTACACGAGCTCAACAAAACCATTGGAAAAGGAAGAGTTTCAAATTTCATTATTTTAATGGTTTCTTGGGTGATCCGTCATCTAGGACTGTAAATTGTGATTGTTATCCGTACACCTCTAAATAGAAAGGAGCAATTTTTATTTAATATTTTTACAACAAAATTGCATTCATAAAAGCATTGCAAAATGGGGTCAAAATAACACAGAAGAATTACGTCACAGATCTTACACAATCTCTGAAATCAGAAGAACAGATGCACAGGTCACTCCAACGCAAACAGTTACAAGGCATATAGGTTTCCTAGAGCATGGGAATATGTCATTATCTCTAATTCTTCATATTATTATTAGAGATTGTACTACAAGAATGTAAAATCCCTCTCCTAAGATATCCTCCTGATATAGTACATTTTTGGATTCTAAAAATATAACGTACATCTTTCCCAATAAAAATTGCATCGATGAGAGGGGATACGGACATACTCAAGGCAGACCCAGGCTTTGCATGACCTGGAGAATTGAAGTGAGCATGAAGAGGGGTACCGCTTGGCCCAGTCCAACCTTGCTGACTTTCTGGAATTCGATATTGTTGTAGCTTCTTGTCCTGTCCCATTCCCCAAATCACCTTCCGCTCTACCATCTCCTTTTCAAGATAATATTTTCCAACAACAATGCTGAAAAGTGGAACTTGTGTTCGGAAACTGTAAAAGAGAAAAATCGGAGACCCAAAAGTTAATACTTGTAAGCTAAGGCTGATGCACAAAACTAGAGTACCACAAGTGAAATTTTATTTGAGGATGCATAAGGTAGCACTACATAAACAATAAGATCCTTGTGTTTTTATATTGTACCCTTCATTGGGAAGTTGTATTTTCCTTGGTGTCACTAAGCAGTTTATTAATAGATGTTTCTTTTCTCTGAAAAAACAAAAATGTAAGATCAATCTACAAAGTTCCCTTGGATTTGATATAGGAAGCAGGATGCTCACCAGGTAGGCTGATTCTATATTCAGATCAGCACAGCCTGTGCCAAACAAACTGTCTCCCTCAGTTAGATACTACCTTCCAAGACTTTCAATCATCACTTGGATTTCTCATGTTCTTAATCACAGAGTACTCTCATCACCACTTAGATTCATCTATAATAACATCACCACGTAGATTTCACCTACGGTATCAGATTTCATCACCACTTAAATTTAGCAAAACTTGGGGGAGACAATTTGGGTGGGAAGAGTAAGGTGCAGATTGAAAATAAGTTTTTGAAGCCCTCCATCCTAGTCACAACTCTCACCACTGAAGCAAGGATTAGCTCCCACAATCATTTCGAATCCCTCCATCCCATTTGCAACTCTCACCACCAAAACAAGGATTAGTTCCCACTTCATTCCACCCTTTCTTACACTAGTTACAATGTCTGGAGAAGCCCAAATAATATTGTAATATTGCCTATAGAAGCTGTCCTAGTTGTGCCTACAGCCTACAATACTGATCATCTTTCCAGCACCAATGCCACCACTTCCAAGAGAATTCCCCCCCCCCCCCCCCCCCTCCCCCCGAAAAGGACTTCTATTAAGTATGAAAGAAACTCCCGTAGCAAAGTTGTAGGGAAAACTACATCATGCAAGCATAAGAGAACAAAACCCAAATAGGACAAAATCAAGCTCCAGTAATAGAGCTAGAAAAAATCCAAGCTTGCGGGTGAAAGTGCCCTCTCAACCCTATGGTGGCGGACTCCAAGAAAAACAACGAGCCGCTCCACTCTCTGTAGGAACAAAGTGGAGACAGGTTGTGAACACAAGTGAGCAAGAGTGCACACACAAGAAAGCTCCAATATAAATTTTCAAAATGAGATGGCACTTTCAGCCTCAGCCTTGGTTTCTTTCCACCTCACTCTGAGGGGTTTTTTTATTATCCTCATGATTTCATGATGTATTCCGCTTTGAGCTTGCTCTCGCGGGTTTTTGTTCTTACTTAATAGAAGTCTTTTTCATGGAAAAAAAAAAAAAATGAAACAATACAAGTACTTGGTATATATAGTACCCTAGTACTACTGGTCAACCATATGGTTGACTTTATTCCTACAACACCATTGGATCTTTGTAATCTCTTACAAATCCCCCCTCAAAGATATGGCTGAAAGTACCCTAGAAACATCTTAGGTGTACCCTGCAGTACCTAAAGTACCATGGTTGCACAAATTCATCTAGATGGATATGCAACCTATGGGAGTATATGAAAACAATGTCATTGTGAATCACTTCACAACCCCCCTTGACATTGTGAGAATGTCTCTGATCCCAACCATATTGATGTCGTAAGAAAAGATCTGTTGACAGGGTTTTGGTGAAGATATCCGCCACATTGTCCTCAGATGGACAATAGATGAGATCACTGAAGCCATTAGAAATACAATCCCATACATAATGATAATGATTTTCAATGTGTTTCATGCGAGCATGAAAGACAGGATTGTTGGCTATGGCAATGCAACTCTGGCTGTCATAGAAGATAAAGTTTGCTTCGCCATCCTGTGCATGATGCAAGTCATGCAAAAGCTTCTTTAACCACATTAACTCCATAGTGGCTGAATTTGCAGCTTTGTACTCTGCTTCACTAGAGGAAAGAGAGACTCGCTCTTGCTTCTTACTGAGCCATGAGATACAGGTTGAACCCAATGAGAAGCAATAGCCAATAGTAGACAGTCTGTCGTCAATGTCCCTTGACCAATCTGAGTCGGTGAAACCACTTAGCTTTAGATCACAATCTGAAGCATAATGCAAGCCAAGAGAGAGAGTGCCATGGACATATATGAGAACCCTCTTTGCTGCATTCCAATGTGTGATTGTGGGACAATGCATGAACTGGCTCAAAAGCCTTGTGGCGTAGGCAATATCAGGCCGTGTGGAGCATGGATATATCAAACTGCCAACGAACTGCCTATACAAGGTGCCATCAAACTTTTCAGCAGCATCATGCTTACTCAGCTTGAGTCCTTTTCCAATGGAGTAGCCACAAGCTTACAGTTCTCCATTTTAAATTTCTGCAACAACCTCTTCGAATACTTTGTCTGTGAAATAGAAATCCCATCATGGGTCTGCCAAAATTTAATGGCAAGACAATAGTGCAATAGGCCCAAATCTGTCATGTCAAAGTTGTGACATAAATTGTTTGCTACAGCCAATACCTTCTGATCATAAGGTTGAGCATCAAGCTTGTATAAGCCTTTGTCATATGTGCCTGTTGCTACAACCTCGTACCCTTTCTTTGGATCCTTGATCCTGCATTGGTTATCCAGAAATTCGACCAACATATGTTGATCATGGGCAATGTTTGAAACTGAAATCAGATTTTGCCTCAAATCTAGAACATACCAAACATCTCGGATATACTTAACTTTCCCATTATCAAGCTGAATGGGAATGTGCCCAACTCCGATGATGTCTTGAGAAGCATCATTGGCACATGTAACCTGTCTTCCATGAACAGGTGTGATGCTCTCAAACCACTTTTGGCAAGGAGTCATGTGCTTAGTAGCACCACTGTCGATATACCATGTATCACTTGCAACAAGGGAAGCATTCCTAGATTGATTTTCAGCATTCAAATCCCCCCTGGCATCCATCTTCTCACTAAATGCAGCAAACACAAAATCTCTATCACCTTGGGCAAGATGAGCTTCACCATGTGCATCTGAAGCACGAGTTTCAGTGGGGGCAACAAAATTACTGCTAGAGCTGTCCCTTTGCCTCTTCATTTTTTGATTGGAAATCCTTTTTTGACACTCTGCGATGTAATGCCCTGGCTTCTTGCAATAATTGCATTTGCCCTTTTTCTGATTTTTGCTTGAACTGCTTGCATTCCCCTCCTTGGGCTGAGTTGTATGGCTGTGTTTTGGCTCAAACTTTTTTTGAAATTTGCCCTTTCTACCCATGGCAAGTGCTTGCTTACCCTAACAAGAGGATTTGGCAAAATTTGAGCATCTCTCCTCTTTCTGCAATAAAAGCCCAACTAACTCATCGAACGAGAGTGGTGTTGCCCTGAGAACAATGGTCAATGAAGTGACGAATGTGCCATATGAGGGCACTAAGCTATTGCTCTTGACGAATGTGCCATATGAGGACGCTAAGCTATTGAGAGTAATAGAGACGAGCTTCTTGTCTTCTATTTCCCCATCAATACTTGCGAGCTGATCACGTAGATCAGTGATCCTGGCAATATGATCAGTGATGGCCTGGCCTTCCTGCATCTCGAGATCCTTGAGCTGATTTGTCAAGGCAATGGCCCTTGCCTCATTCTTAAACATGTTTGCCAATCTTTCCCATGCTGCCTTTGCATCCTTGCACGACTTGATAGTCATCATAATGTGCCTCTTCACATTTGTGGCAATCAAAAACATCGCTTGGGCACTACAGTAGTCAAACTTCTTCTACTCCTCCGTCGATGCTATGGGACTAGCAAGAGGGGCTATAGCAGTCTCTTGTCTGCCTGTAGTTTGACCCAAAGAAGCTGTGCTGGATGTAGATGAGCCTGCTGGCCTCACCTCATCCCCACTAACAATATCCCACAAGCCCTTACCAACCAAGATGTTCTTAAGCATGAATGACCACAAGGCATAGTTTGGTCCATCCAGCTTGTCACCCTCGGACAAATTGCCAAAATTGTCTGAAAGAGTCGACATGATGCAAAATGGGATACCCACAAGCTGCAAATGTACCTGCAAAAAGAACTACAAGTCCCAAAAGTGCAACTGGCTGCAAATGTGCTTGCAAATCCCAAACTAATACTGGCTATAAATGCAAAGTACGACTGGCTGCTCTGAAATCCCACTGACTGCACAATGCAATCACTGCAAAAATGGCATCAACCAATCACGGCACTCTGCTGCAATCTGAAGTACAATCCCAAACTGAAAATGCACAACCCAAATCTGAAAGAGAGCAACCATGAGTGCTCAAATGCATCCAACGAAGCTCAAAAGCATTCAAAAGTGTAAAGTAATTGCAAATGCACCCAACAATACAGAGTATTTGCAAATGCACTTGAGAGTGCAAGAGTATGGGCTGCAAAAACAGTCCCGAAGCGAAATACACAGCTCAAAACACTTACTAGAAGTGCAACTTGGCCCGAACCACCTGCAAAACATTCCACTGATTGTGTGGGCAAGCCGAAGATGACAAAGGAGCTGAAGTGAGCCGTTTGGAGCTAAATGAACCTGTCGGGAGTACTTCTGAACACAACACACGTGTAGAGAAGAGCCTGGATTTGCTGGAACACACCCGGGAGAGGCTGAGCTGAAAAAAGTCCAGATCTGAGAAAAAACGTCGAAAAACAGTCAAAAACTAGTCGAATTGCCTTCTAACAAGTCGTACGGATTCGAAATCAGGTTTTGACAAGTTGTATGGACTCGCAGCACTGTCGCACAACTGTATGGATGGAAAAAAGAAAGGTTTTTTTTTTTGTTTTTTTCCCCTTCCCCCCCTCGTTTGAAATGGTGCGGGATAGATTTGTTTGTATGCGGGCAGCTCCGAAATTTTGAAAAACGTCGAAATCAGACCTCAAAAGGTCAAAAAACAGCTGCTGGACTGTTGGAGCTACCTCAAATGAAACCTAGAGAGCTGAATGTGAGAACCAGGAATGCGCACTGGAGCACCAAGCTTGCGGGTGTCTGGAAGCAAGCGCGGGAATGGGCTCTAGAGACGGAAGCGCTCTGATACCAAATGTAGGAACAAAGTGGAGATAGGTTATGAACACAAGTGAGCAAGAGTGCACACACAAGTAAGGTCGAATAGAAATGTTCAAAATGAAACAATACAAGTACTTGGTATATATAGTACCCAAGTACTACTGGTCAACCATAGGGTTGACTTTATGCCTACAACACCATATCTTTGTAATCTCTTACACTCTCTAAAGAAAACAGTCCTCCTGGAAGAGGTTGCTCATGAAGACCCTGCATACTCCCCCAAATGGCCATCAAGGTGTGTATCTCCACTTGAGGCAGGAGAACATTACTATATGGTTCAAATGAAAAAATACTTCCATAGTTCCTATCCTGACAACGACAAGAGTCCTCTAACCAATACCTTGCATAATCAAGCTCTACTCTGCAAGTATGTATGGGTCTATTACATTGAGGCCTCCTTTGTTCGTGGGGAGAATCAAAGTCTCCCAATCCCATCCTGGTTCTGATGTCTGTCGAACCATTAGTCCACTCCAAAGAAAAATCCTTATGGGCCATTTTAGATGAGTAATGAAATCCCTAGAATGGCACCAACAAGAGAAAACAAACCATGTCGTGACCAATAAGAGCTGGTGGACCACCACTGCCTTGGAAGCAAGGTCAAGTTTGGATGAGCTCCAAAAAAGAAGCTAGCATAGGGGGCAAATTGCTGTGAATGAGAGATACCCACACCGACCTCGGAGCCCAAGTACTTGACGGAAATACCCCTCTAGATCTAAGAAAAACCAAAATTAGCCCCCCAGATTGGAGTGTCCTCATCACTAATCCAAAAGCCATTGAATTTGTTCCAATTGATGTGTGTATCTACTACAATACAAAACAAATCCAAGGCTTCTCTAAAAGATGCCAGGTTCTATGAGTGCCATGAGATTTGGATTCCCATTTTCAAATTTTCATGGTTTCATTGGGGAGGACCATAACTTACATATCAAGGTATACTTATGTGCAAACACAACGATTGTGGAACATCTGGATAAGTTGGCTTACCTAGCACAAACATAAAAGACCAATTGTGAACTTGGTACATTCAACTACAACTTGGCTTGATTCTTGACTCTGACGGGTGCAAGAGTTGGTACACAAAGTAATTGAAAACTTACATTCAAAGTTGCTAAAATTACAGAACTTTTCATTAGGGGTTTAAATAAGCAAATTCAAATGTTCATTGGAAGATATATAGCAATGGCAATCGCGAAACAATGTCACTATAATCTTACCGTGGGCAATGGTGATCAAGTTCATCAAAATGGGCCACCAAACCCTATTCTTAATATATGGAAAGGTCAATGTTTAAGAAGTCTCCTAACATTCTTGATGCTTATGAGTGAAGTACTTTAGTTGATGTCAATCAAATGAAAGACGGAGGGAATGTTACTTCTCTTCACAAGACACCACTATCTTTTCACTTTTTAATGCATTAGTCTTAGGGCTGCAACACGTATCTCTAGCTCCCTTGATCATCGGGTGCTCAACTACACTATCTACCTATTTTTAGTCTCATAGGCATCTTTGTCCTTTTGTCACACATGGTAATAAAAACAAGAGTTGCCATTGTTTAAGGAAGGTAAATTTATGGCTACAAGGAGAAATTTACAAGAGGGTAGCGGAAGAGGGAAGATATGCAGCAGCTAAAAATGTCAAAATTGTAGGAACAAGAATGGGGAAGAGTTGTGAACACAAGAGAACAAGAAGCGAACACAAGTGAACTCCAACTGAAATGTTCAACCAAATGAAGTACAAGTACTTGGTATATATGTCCAAATACTAGAGCACACAAAAACTCTAAAATAGACTAAGTCCTAGTCTAACCTAGGCCACCATATTATTGTATACATATTTAAAATCTCCCCTCAATGATATGGCCAAAATGCTCTGGAATGATCTCAGAAGCACCTGCAGTACCTAAAGTACCATGATTACACAAATTCATCCACATGTGGATATAGCAACCTATGGGAGAACAAAAGAAAACAATGTCATTTTACAACTCGCCCGGACATTGTTCGAATGTCTCATATTCCCAAGCCATGTCAATGTCGTGTGAAGAGAGGCGATGACAGGCTTTTAGTGAAGATATCTGCAGTGGAACAATGTGTGAGATCAATGAACCATCTGTGATACAATCCCGCACATAATGATAGTGATATCTATGTGTTTCATGCGAGCATAAAATACAAGATTGTTTCCAATAGCAATGCAACTATGGCTGTCACAGAATATCAGATTTGCATCACCATCCTGAGCATGATGCAAGTCGTCATGCAGAAGCTTCCTTACCCACATATATTCTGAATTTGCAGCTTTTTATTTTGCTTCATTGGAGGAGAGAGACACGCGGTCTTGCTTCTTACTAAGCCATGAGATGCACGCTGGGCCCAATGAGAAGCAATAGCCAAAAGTGGACCTGCGGTCTCATCGATTCCCCTGACCAATCTAAGTTGGTGAAGCCACTCATAGAAATGTCACCATATGAAGCATAATGCAACCCATAGGAAAATGTACCCTGTACATATATGAGAACCCTCTTCGCTGCATTCCAATGTGGCTCGCCTGGATCCACTCTCGCACCTGTGTCCTTGTAGGAGTGAGGCCCACAATTTTGCCCACGATCGTTGTGTCTTGGAGGGACTGAATTGCTTGCTGTACCTATTGCTTGTTGGTTGGGGAAAGAAGGACCTTAACAACGGTTGTGGGATTTGAGGGTGCTACCATAGAGCCCCTCTGACCAGACTAAGGGTCACCACTAAGATTTTATTTCGCCAAACAAGCACAAACACTCCCGCGGCAGGGAGCAAAAAGATTAAAAAGGGGGGGGGGGGAGAGATGTCAAAGGAGGAGGCAAACAATAGGAAAGGAGGGGAGCAGAAGAGGGAAGGAGGAGGGAAGGAGGAAGAAGGCAGGGAAGGAGGAGGGGCGGTGGGGGATGGCAATGAAGAGGAGGCAGAAGAAGCGGGGGGATAGAGGTGGAGAAAGCGGGGGGGGAGGCAAGGAAGGCGAAGAGGAGGCGGGGGGCAGAGCGGAAGGAGGAGCGGGGGGGGAATGATGGGAGGCAGAGGAGGATATGGCAGGGGGAGGATGAAGAGAAGGCAAGGGAGGTGGAAGAAATGACCGGGGGGTGGAAGAGCAAGCGGGGGGGAGGAGTTGACCAGGGGGGAAGGCAGAGGAGGAGGGTATAGGATAACCCATTGTAGTGAAGAGATAATTACAAATGTTGCACTAGTACAAAATTCCATAGCATATGGTGGAACTAGAGGGTGACCACATCCAGGGGGTCACCATTTATGGAAGAGGAGTCTTCCTCATCTAGGTGCAAGAGTGGATCCAGGCGAGCTTGGCTCTAGAGGGTGGCAACATCTAGGAGGTCACCATCTATGGAAGAGGAGTCTTCCTCGTCTAGCTCAGCTCCCCCGATATTGCCTCGACACTCGTGGAGCAGAGCCCCAGCCTCCTTGGCCCGCATCTGGTGTACCTCTTTCCTTAGTACCATAGCTTTATTGTGGAGGACATGGACACGACACACCATGTTTTTCCTTTTTTTCAGTTACGCTCCGCTTCCTAGGGCTCCCAAAGGAATATAGAGCCATCTTCCCCTCCATTGGTCGAGAATTTGGCACTGTGCTGGAGTCTCCACCAGATTCGGCCACATCAGTGATAGCAGATGACGGGGTCCCCAGGATCAAACTAGTGGTTTCCCAGAGTCCCTCCCATAGTTGATCCTCCAAGAGACCCTTGAAGGGGCCTTATCTCACCGACATCAGCCGCGACACACAGAACAAGTTTGTTCAGGAGCACAGCATCCTGGACAACATCTTTACGTTCTGGGAGGTAGTGGATTGGGCCAGGGAGGGGTCACAAGCCTTTTCCGGTTATTTCCATACTCAGTACCTTTGGGGCTACTGTTTTGTATGAAGTTTTTCAAGCATTAATAGAAGGTTCTTTTCTTTGGGAAAAAAAAACGGGCTTTGTACTTCTCAGTTGTACCATCTACATGATACTTTATTTTGTAGATCCATTTGGTGCCAACCACATTCTTGTCAATGGGCACATCAACCAAGTCCTATGTAGCATTATTTTGAATGGATCTAATCTCAGCTTCCATGGCTTTCTGCCATGCCGGATTGCCCTGAGCATCCTTAAAGCGTTGAGGCTTAGTTTCAGCTTCCATCACTTGGGTCATGAGAGCAAAATTCACTTGCTTCTTAGCATTCTGAGTGCTGGCCCTAGTTCTCCCCAATATAGGCTGATCTTTAGCATTTGTAAGTGTCAACCTAGCCCATCTAGGAACTGAATTTTCAGCTGTCCCGCTAGAATAGAATCTAGAAGTGCATGAGTAACATCCTTTGCATGGCGTTGATAATGCTTCCAAATATTGGGCTGTCCCTCCCCATGAGCTAGACCCAAATTTGAAACATTTGAGGGAAAAGAACCCTCAACATGTGGCAACCCTCTCTTTCTCCTTCTTCCTGCACCCGCGTTCCCTGGGCAGTAGTTTCATGGACGGAGCTTTTTCAGTGTTGGAATCAGCCTTTTCACATCGATTGGCGAATGGATCCCCATTCAGCCAATCTCCGTCCACCTCCACCGGCCGCGAGAACCGTCATTTTTTCAGAAGACGAGCTGTAGCAGCTCAAGAAAGATGTGGAATTAGAGGGCTCCACATCACTTTTCGCCCGCATCTTTGGGTCACACCCTTCCAAATCACAGGCTAGAGACTGGATGCTGGCGGCGTTACTAGGAGACCTCGCCCCTCACCTCAAGGATATTCGACTTTTGGGACGTGGATTCTTCCAAGTGGTTTTCGACTCCCACGAGTCCACAGCCCATGTTCTCAAAGCTAATCCCCTGGCTTTGGGTTCGAGGAGGATCTTTCTTTTGCCCTACACCTTGGGCTTCGATCCTGGGCTTCGATCCGGTCAAGGAGGACAGGCAGGTCACATCACTGTTCATTAGGTTTCCTGGTCTTCCTCAGGTCTACCATCGACTGCTTGCTACTATCGGAGCCACATTCGGAGTGGTCACGGAGATCCCCTCCCTTCCTGGCATGCCTTCTTCCTTGGTAGAGGCAGTCAGTGCAGACGGGGTGCCTCGTGTTAGGGTCATTGTCTCTAACCCTAACATCTCAGATGACCACATTATGCTTCAGTGTCCAGACGGCTCTCTCTTTCGACAGAGAGTCGAGATTTCAGGTAGACAGAACCAGTGCAGAATTTGCAGGACCCTTGGGCACTTTGCTAGAGACTACCCAAGGAAGAGAAAAAGACCCAAGAGGTCTTCTGGTGTGGCTCCTTCACGTACTACCACGACTGCACCTCCCCAGCACCCTGTACCACGCACTCCAGGACCACCAAGAGCAACAGGGCGCCTTGCTTCGCGCACCCCAGGACCTCCAGGGGCAGCAGGGCGCCCAATGCCCGCAGCACACCCAGTACCACGATGGAGAGCTATCAATGTGGCTCCCTTACCTCAGGAGGAGACTTTTGATCTTGTTCAGACAGACGCCTTTCAGACTCCAGAGGTGGATGTTGCTGCAACCCCAGACACTACAGTTCCACATCAGGAGAGGCCTTTAGATCCACCAGCCCCAGTCACTTTGGTCTCTGACCCCTTGGTTTCTGACCACGAGGGGACTACAGGTACTTCTTCCCTGCAGACTGTTCCTGCCATATTCAGGACAACCGAGAAAGTGCAGGCGCAGATGAGGGCTCCTGATTCCTCTTCACCCCAGCCACAGGCCTCCTCAACCCCCAGCTCCAATTCTGCTAATAGAGGCCTGGCAGGTCCTTCTCCTCCATCTTCCACGAGTGCAGGTCTTCTTCGCACTCCTCAGCCAGACTTGCTTATCAGGAATTCTTTTTTGGCATTGGCAGATTTGGCGACTTTCATGGATGATGAGGAGTTTGTGCCCTCCACCTTAGGGGTCTCGGTCATTGGGATTCCTTCTGACAGGGCCTCCCTTTCAGCAGGTGTGGGGATCCTTTCACCTATTGAGTTTCCTGCCCTCAGCAGGAGTGTTTCGGCCCAGGGGAAGCTGGTCTCCTCTACTAGGTCGGGTAAGCCTTTCCATCCAGCATCCTCCTGTCGATGAGGATAGTCAGCTGGAACATACAGGGCCTAGGCGGAGTTCCACACCGTCGCCGTAGGCAGCTGATCCGGAACTAGCTTCATCCAGGCGTCACTCGAGGTGCCATTGATATCCTTTTTATCCAGGAACACAAGCTGGATGCCAGTGATTGCTCTAAGCCTGGCAAATTGCTTTCAGGACATACCTTCTGGTCGCCTGTTATGGGCACAAGGGGAGGTACTTGCATTTCGGTCTCTCTTTCTATTCTCCCCTTGGTTGCTAGTCATGGTATTATCTCCCCTTCTAGAGCTCAATGGATCATTATTTTAATTGGAGGGCGTAAGATTGGTCTTCTCAATCTTTATGCTCCCAACAACAGAGGGGAGCGGATCTCCTTTTGGAAGGAGTTACTCTCTTGGGCCCCCATTGCAGATTCTTGGATCAATGGTGGCGACTTCAACATGGTTGAGTTGCCTTCAGACAAAAAGGGAGGCAGACAGGGTGGAATTCATTCTTTGGAGAGGGCAGCCTGGGATGCCTTTCTCTTTCAGTTCAGTAGCAGAGACACTTGGTTGGATGATGCCTTTCATATTATGCCATAGTCACTCCTGTACTCTTGGTCGAACAGGAGAATACACATGCCCATTCATGCACAGATTGACAGATTTTATGTAGACGATTGGGCACTTGACAGAGGAGGATGTGTATGCATTTCTACTAGGGTTTCCACCTCAGATCATTTTCCAGTGGTGTTGCAGATTCTTGAGCCTCATCGGACAGGACGCTCTGCCAGTGTTAGGATTCCGGATGCTTTTTATGCAGAGGAGAGCCTCACGGAGGATATTCTACAGATTTGGGTTTCTCACATACAGGGTGGAGCTGTCCATCCATCTCAGGTAGCTGCAGGCTTATCCGGAATTAGTGACTATTATCATTCAGTCGCTGATTCTAGGAGACGTGAGATTCTCAAATGTGAGATTGGTATACGCCAGCAGTTAGCATCCCTTCAGAGGGAAGAGCAGAAGAGGCCCACAGATGCTTGGATTGAGGAGCGCCTTGTTGCAGCAAGGGCTCATTTGCAGACATTGTTGGATCAGAGAGCAGAGTATGCCTTTCATGCACGGGAATCCTTTTGGATTCAGATGGGTGGCAGGGTCAACAAACACTTTTACTCTACTCATGGGCCGAGACATAGTAGAGATAGTGTTTCGCAGCTTGTTGACTCAGACGGGGTGTTACAGTCAGATCTTGATGCTGTCATGCATGTAGCTTCAGATTTTTTTGCATCCCTTCTTACTGCAGATCCAGGCACACAGGCCATTGATGATTCCAGAGAGGTTATTTGGCAGTGCATCCTTGTATTGGTGAAGGATGAGATGTATGTTTCTCTGGATGCACCTTTCACCAATGCAGAATTCAAGACTGCATTACTAAAACCTTCACAAGGGCAAGTGCCCAGGTTCAGATGGACTTACCCCCTCCTTTTTTATTACTTTTTGGGAGCAGATTGGTGATCACATTACATCAGCCCTGTAGGGCGTGTGGGACTCTGGTGAGATGCCAGACTCACTCACAAATGGTCTCATTCATCTCATCCCAAAGGGGGGTAATAGGAATCTTGTGTCGCAATGGAGACCCATCACTCTTTTGGGCACTTTTTACAAGATTCTGGCGAAAGCCATCAGTCTGCAGCTACAGGTTTTTCTTCCAGATTTGATTCATGACATGCAGACAGGGTTTGTGCATGGCAGAAGTAGTTTTGATAATATTTTCTCATTTTGGGAGGCCTCAGAATGGGCCATGCAGAGCCGCCAGAGATTGGCCATTCTACTCTTGGACTTTGAGAAAGCTTACGACAGAGGAGACTGGGATTTCTTAGAGGGTACTCTATCTCGCTTTGGTTTTTCAGATGCATGGATTAGAGGAGTATCCTCTCTCTACAGATCAGCCCATAGCCAGTTGCTCATTGGGGGGGTAAGAGGGGACAGGTTTCAGATTTCCAGATCCGTCCGCCAGGGACGTCCTCTTGCCCTGTTTCTTTTTCTGTTTGTGGCGGAAGCTATGAGTATCTACATTAGATCTCAAGCTGATATTTATGGGCTGAGGCTTCCTATCGGCCAGGAAGAAGAGCTCCTGGATAGTGAGTTGGCAGATGACATGGCTGTTTTTTTGGATGCCTCCCCCAGGACACTCACTTTCTTCCAAACAGCCTTGGATTTGTTTTGCACGGCTGCAGGTGCACACATTAATTGGCATAAATCCAGTGGTTTTTGGATTTGCGAGGATGACACCCCGGATTGGGGTAATGATATTGGCTTCACTTGGGTACAGAGGGGCTTCTCCGTCAGATATTTGGGCTGCCAGGTTGGGGTGGGCATCTCTCCCTCACAACAGTTTGCTCCGGTGCTGGAAAGGATCAGAAGAAAGCTCCTTTTCTGGAGCTCAGCCAAATTGGACTTGGCCTCCAGGGTGTTGGTGGTTAACCAGGTTCTTCTAGCCACATCATGGTTTGTATGCTCTTGTTGGTGCCACTCTAGGGATTGTATCACTCAGCTTAAGAGGTCTGTACGAAACTTTTTATGGAGTGGTCTAGATGGCACAACTGATGTTACAGCCAGGGTGGCTTGGGAGACCTTGATTCTTCCTACAAGAGAAGGGGGTTTGAATATCATCGACCCAGATCTACAGTGCAGAGCTTTACTCTGCAAGTTCGTTGTGAGAGGGCTTATGCCAGGACAAGAGCCTTGGAAGGATTTTTTTATCAGATGCATACAATCTCGCATGCCCACTTCAGGAGAGGATTGGACACACAATACTAGATGGGTTTTCACCACAGCCCACCTCAGGTCTCCCTCTTCCCCTCTTATGGTTGCTATCCTGAAAGCATGGGCCAACTTCAAGAGCACTCTTCGCAGGATTTCCCCATCCACCCGTGAAGAGATTGAAAGGCAGCCTATCATGTGGAATGACAGGATTTTGGATGAGCTTGGCAGACCACTTGGAGCTTCTCCTTACATGTAGTGGCCAAGATGGGAGAGGGGCCCTGCATCTACAGTGGGAGCATGGAAAGCCTTCAGGAAGCTTCCTGCAAACCAACAGGCCCAGATGGTTCTTAATCTCAGAGGGAGTGCAGGGAGAGTCCAACAGATTGATGCAGCCTTGCCCTTGGATTGGGTGGACATAGATGACATGCCGATTACTTGCTCCACCTGGATGGGGGCATTTTCCAGATTGGGAGTTCCTTTACAGGTGATTGCTTTTCTTGACCCACATGAGGATGCCTTAGTATTTGATGTTTCTTCAGGGGGAAGGCTGTCCAGATCCACAGACGATATCTTGTTGGAGGTACCGTTTCAGCCAGTCAGGATAGTGGGCTTCATGGAGCATGGCTCTCTTTCACAATGGTACTTGGATCCTGATCCGCTTCTCCTCGCCCTTGGCTCATGGAGGCTGTGACTCTATGGAGGTGTCCCAATTAAGTTTTTGTAGTGGGACCCTGGGGAATGGGAATGGATAGATGAAGGGCACCGAGAGAAGGGCATCCCCTTCTTTCGTTACACGGTCAGTAATGCCAGGAAATTCCAGCTCAGCTCTAGGGGTTGGAAGCCTATCAGAGCTCCTCATTGGGAAAACTTTTAGATTTCTGCTGACTTGTAGAGAATTTTTTGGCAGAGGCTCTGGAAATCCCACCAGAATAGAAAAATCACTCTCTTCTTTTGGCTTTTTATTCATGGTGGGATAGCAGTGAACCATTGGAGATCCAAGTTCGGAGCTGACCCTTCTTGCCCTCGCTGCCTTTCTCCTTTGGAGACAATACAACACTGCCTATGGGATTGCAGACAGGCGAGAATCATATGGAAGGGGATTGCAAGACTTTTCAGCACTTTTGTTCGCCTACCTTTCTATATGACCTAGGGATCAGTGGCTTGGCTTACTCTTTTAGGGCCCCAGGTATTTTTTGAGAGACTTGACTCCTCTTGGGCTCTTCACATCCGATGACACCTTGTGGAGTCGTGCTCTCTAGAGGATGTTCCGGCCACTCTTTTCAGGGCTGCTCACTCCTCGGTCGAGACTCTCCAAGGGAGATCCTAGCTGGCATTGCAGCATGGCACATTTGGAGAGCCAGGTGCACTGAGGCTTTGGAGGGTTCTCAAGTTCACCCTTCTCAGATCTTGGCCAGTACTTGGACAGAACCATGCAAGGATCATCTCGAGCAGCCTCCTCCAAGAGAGTTAATTTTCTAAGAGATTGGAGAGACTCTCCCTTCTTTGCTGAGACTTCTACAGGGTTGAGATGGCATTTTCAGCCTCAGCCTTGGTTTCTTTCTACCTCATTCCTCTGAGGTGTTTTTATTACATGCTTAGCATGGTGTATTACCGCACAGAGCTTCTCTAGCGGGTTTCTTTCTTACTTAATAGAAGTCTCTTTTTTGAAAAAAAAAAAGTACTCCAGGTGATTTATGGCATGCTAGGTTCGGTCATGCACATCACAGAGCTTTGGCATATTTGCATCATCATAATATGGTTGAAGGATTTCCAAATTACAGCAGCCCACTCAAGAGGTGTGTGAAGTTTGTGCTCTGAGAAAGTTGCATCGCCTACCGTTCCAAAAGGATGGCAGTAAGAGCACAAAGGATCTTGCAGACTATGAGTAGTGATGTTTGTGGACCAATGAATGTACCCATAGAGGGTATCGGTGTTTTGTCACATTTATTGATGATTACTCCAGGTTCAATTGGCTCTTTCTCATGAAAAGAGATAGCCATAGCATGCTGATAATAGAACTGAGCGTCAAGCTTGTAAAGACCCATGCTGGCCTCATAAGAACGTCTAGCTACAATCTCATACCATGTCCCTGGATCCTTGATCCTGATTCATCATCTTGGAATTCCACAAGCATATGCTGATCATGAGCCATGGATGGAGCTGAAACAAGATTTTTTCTCAAGTCAAAAACATACCAAACATCACGAATATACTGTTTCTTTTCTAAATCCAAAAGGATGGGAACATCTTCCACTCCTGCGATGTCCTGCGTGGCATCATTGGCACAATTAACCTGTCTACCATGAACATGTTTGATTTCTTTAAGCCACTCTTTCCTGTGAGTCGTGTGCTTTGATGCACCACTATCTAGATACCAAGTATCTATGGCAGCAAATGAAAAATCACCAAATGAAGCAAGAGCAACATCATGTGCAACTAAATCTCCCCTGGCACCAAGGACAATAGTAAATACATAATGCTTCCACTCTTGTGCAAAATTTGCATGAGATGGTGAAATATTGGCATTCAGCTGGTGTAACATAATTACTGCTTGTGCATTGTCTCTTTTTCTCATTAGCAATACTTTTTTGGCACTCTGCAATGTAATGACCAGTCTTCTTGCAATAATTGCATCTGCCTTTCTTCATATTTGCACCTTTATCTGCATTCCCTGCATTTGTGTTTGCATTCCCTTCCTTCCTGGGCTGATAAGCATGGCTGGTCTTTTTCTGAAATTTACCCCCTTTCCATGAGTGGCAAATGCTTGCTCACTTTGACTATAGGAACGGGCTGAATTGGAAGTCCTCATTTCTTCCTGTAAAAGCAATCCAACTCTCCTCAAAACTAAGTGAAGCAGTCTTGAGCATAATGTTCAAGGAAGTAACAAACATATCATAAGAGGGAGCCAAACTATTGAGGGTCATAGAGACCAATTTGTTGTCTTCTATATCCTCATCAATAGCTGCGAGCTCATCCAAAATGTCAGTAATCTTGGTAATATGAGCTGAAATAGTCAGACCTTCTTGTATGGACAGGTCATTGAGCTTATTATTCAAAGATTTGCTTCTTGCTTCATTCGTCACATTCCACACACTTTTCAATCTATCCCAAGCTTCCTTTGAAGTCTTGCAAGACTTTATACTTAATGTGTGTCTTCATAGACAATGCAATCAAAGACAAAGCTTGGGCATCCCTTCAATCAAACCTCCTCTGATCTTTTGTGGGAGCGACATGGGTAGTGGGAGGAGAACCCTAAGTGGTAGTGGAAGATGCACTAGAGCTAGGTGCACCAGGTCTAGTCTCATCCCCATTCACAATGTCCCATAAGCCCTTTCCAACCAAGATATTCTTGAGTGTAAGCGGCCATAAAGCATAGTTGGGTCCATCCAACTTATCTGCCTCAGTCACGGTGCCAAAATTCTCATTGAGAGACATGATTGTAAGCGCACGAATAATTGCAAGTGTGCCTGCAAAGGAAAAGACAGCAAATGGAAATTTGAAAAAACACAGATTGCTATACAATCATGGCAATGGCATTCACTGATAGTGGATGCTCTGAAATAGCAATAAATCTGCCCCAAAATTTTTGCTCAAACCACAATCCCTTCCAGGATACAAAATGCAATCAAGCAATATATTTCTGCCCCAAAAAGTTGTCCTCAACCACAGCCAAACACTGGTTCAAATGCAATGTGCCTCTGCTCCAAAAATCAGCCTATATCTCAGCCAAACAATGGCTCATAATGCAATAGGTGTTGCCAGGATTTTCAGCATCTTTCATACAGTACCTTTCAATATGACCTGGGGTTCAATGGCTTGGTTATCTCTTACTGGCCCACAGGTGTTTTTCGAGGGACATGATCCAGATCCAGCTTTCATTGTACGGCAACACTCAATGGAGTCTTGTTCCCTCCAGGATGTTCCCCTCACTCCTTTCAGAGCTGCTCATGCCTCAGTAGACACATCTTGGGAGATTTTGGCTAGCATTGTAACTTGGCATATGTGGAGAGCCAGGTGTACAGAGGCGATGGAGGGTATCCAGGTTCACCCTTCCCAGACTATGGCTAGTATTTGGACTGACACAGTACACACTTCGATGGCCATTTGGATGAGCATGCAGGGATCCTTCAGAGCAGCCACTGTCAGCAGAATTACTTTTTTCAGAGTTTGGAGGGGATCTCCTTTCTCCTTCAGGATTGAGATGGCATGTTCAGCCTCCACCTTGCTTCTTTATTAGCTCACCTTGAGCTGTTTTTTCCTCATGCATTGCATGATGTACTCCCGCATTTGAGCTTGCTCTCGAGGTTTTCATTCATACTTAATGAAGTAATTTTCTTGAAAAAAAAAAACAATGGCTCATAATGCAATAGCAAACTCTTGCTCAATAGGCATCCAAAAGTGCATCAACTTACAGCCAATACTTGGCTTCAAAATGCACAACACCTGAGCAATGATATGCACTTAATGTGCAGCCCACAACTGTCCCAAATGCACTGACACCTGTGCAATGCTATCTGCAAGAACCAAATGGGAGAGGCTGAAAATGAGCTCAAACAAAGATCAAGAGCTGGAGCAGAAGAAATAGATGAGCCAAGAATGAAAATGGCGAGCTGGAGAGGCAATGGACAGCAATGTCAAGGTGTACGGTTAGAAAGTGCTGGTCCTAGGATGCAAAGTTGAGTTGTATAGATGGCGAGGCAGTTATCCGAGGCTATGGGCAGGGGAAATGTATGAAAATCAGTAAAAATCAGATCGTAACACGGGCTTCACGACCGTGTTCGTAGTCAGCCGCAATACCTATTGCTCCGGCAGGAGTTGCAAAGGACAGTGGTAGGGCGGGCAGTGGACATCCTTATAATTCAGGAGCACATGTTTTCAGCAGCAGACATCAGACGATGCCCCAGGGAGAGGTCCAGAGGACTGGTCTCCTGCAATAGGACGGAGCGGAGGGGTCTGCATCTTAGTCTCACAGATTTTGGCTTCAAAGGTCTACAATTAGGGCGAGCTCATGACGGGTAGTTTGGATATTGCTAGTATCTTCTGATCTGTTGCTCAGAATGAAATTCTGAGAGCACGAACAGCTCCAAAAGGGAGGTAAAAGATTAGCATAACTAGTCAAAACTCCTTCAAGTTGCCTGACGCAGCTACAGAACTTCCAGTATCCAAAATTTCTTGAAAAAAATGCACGCGCGATGCAAAACAAAATCGTCCAGCTAAAGAGTGCTTCGTGGTGCAAAATTGAAGCTCAAGATCACACGAAGCTCGTCGGAGCTCAGAACAGCCACAAGAGAATTCGACCAACAAGAACTAACTTCTTCTCCATGACAGAAGTGCAACAGAAGCACACAGGAGAACGGGGAAGCAAGTGACAAGGCTGGAAGGAGTAGCTCTGATACCACATGTAGGAACATGAATGAAGAAGAGTTGTGAACACAAGACAACAAGAAGTGAACACAAGTGAAATCCAACTGAAATGTTCAACCAAATGATGTACAAGTACTTGCTATATAAAGTCCAAGTACTAGAGCACACAAAAACTCTAAAATAGACTAAGTCCTACACCACCATGTCATTGCATTATATCTCTACAAAAATGACCCCTACAATGGAGCAACCAACAATGCACTAGAAATACTATTAGGGAGTGTGCCAACAATCAATCATAGGTACAAGTGTCACACTATTGTCAATGGTGTGCTAATAATCTAGTCGATGAACAATGACAAGGTTGACCTATAGGAACTGCAGGAGTGTGCGCATTGTCAAAATGGGAGCTTGGTAACCATGAGAGATCAATGGTGGTGAATTCCATGAGAAAATATTACATTCTCCCCACGAGTCTTAGATACAATGCCACAGTTACTTCTTGAGTAATGGGGTTAATTCTTGACCCACCCCCATGTCTTTGGACCATGAGTGGAGGGAGAGGAGAGGATCAGCTCCACAAATTTTTGAAAAAGATCTTGCCAATGGGATGTGACTATGGTGCAGAGTTAAGGAACACACGTAGAGAGGTATGATTCACAAAGTCACATAGCAAAATTAGCAGAGAGGAGAGGAAAGTAAGAAGAGGCTTAGGCTACATGACCATGATTTGATCATTTCTCGATTTAATTTCCATCTCACCTCCCATTTGTAATATTTTATCTAGCAAGAAGAGATAGCTATTTGAAAAAAAGGTTAAAATAGATTGACAATCTGCACAAAACCCATCAAAGAAGTAGCAATTGATGACTCAATTTATAGATCTGGAATTGATGCTCTTTTTATGTAGATTAGATGGCACTTTGGAGATTAAAAATGATATCATTTTATCTGTTGATTTTGTGAGAAGATCCTAATCAAATCCTTCATCTATGAGAACATTCTTGGTGTTGCTCAGTGGTGTTAATCCTATCAGTCTTGGAACTTTTTAAAGAAAATTCCCAATAAACAAACATGGTTTTATCAAATGAGCATTCCAAATGATGCTTGGAGTAAATGAAAGTATTGATACTATGCAAAGAAACTCAAATACATTGATAATCCAATTGAAAGAGAGCATATGCGGCTGAGCCCAATAACGGCATGGACCTTTCATTTCTCCATAGCTTCAGTTGCTGCGAGTCAATGCTTCCTGGATCTTGATCATCACCAGATACATTTTCCTACACCCTCATGCATGAGAAGTAGCTGAACCGCTGCTCCCCCTCCCTCAGCCTGTCCCTCTCTCTCTCCCCTCAGCCTGTCCCTCGTCCCCTCCCTGCTGCTCCCCCCCCTCCCCCCCTGCTGCTCCGCCCCCTCCCCCTGCCTGTCCCTCGTTCCCTCCCCCTGCCCTTCCGCCCCCTCTCCCTGCTTCCGCCCCCTCCCCCCTGCTGTTCCGCCCCCTCTCCCTGCCTCCGCCCCCTCCCCCCTGCTGTTCCGCCCCCTCTCCCTGCCTCCGCCCCCTCCCCCCTGCTGTTCCGCCCCTTCCCCCTGTCCCGCCCCCTCCCTTGCTTGCCCTTCGCCTCCCCCCTGCTGTTCCGCCCCCTCCCTGCTGTCCCGCCCACTCCCTGCCTGCTCTCCCGCCCCCTCTCTTCCTCTCAGTCCTCTCCCTACCTCTCAGCCTGCTCCCCCCGCCTCCTCCCTGCTTCTCCGCCCCTTCCCCCCCCCCCTCTCCTGCCCTTCCCTTCTCTCCTTCCCCTCTCCTTCTTCTCCTCTCCTTTCCCTCTTAGCCCTCCCTCCCCTCCAACGCCCCCTCCCTCCCTCTCAGCTTGCCCCTATCCCCTCTCAGCCCCAGCCCCTCTCCTCCTTCCCTCCCCTTCCCCCCTGCTTTCTCCTTGCCTCCTTTCCCCTCCTTCTGCCCCCTTTTCTCCCGCAGCTTTTTTGGAACGGAAGGAGCCTTTAATTTGTTAGAGTCAGCCTCCTCACCTTGATTGGCGATGGATACCCCGTCAGCCAATCCTACTCCACCTCCACCGGCCGTGAAAACTATCACTTCCTCTAAAGACGAGTTGCAGCAGCTCAAGAAGGATGTAGAGATTGAATGCTCTACCACGTTGCTAGCACGCATCTTCGGCGGGTCTCACCCCTCCAGATCCCAAGCCAGAGACTGGATGCCTGCTGCGGCTCTCCCCCCAGACCTCACTCCTCGATTGTTAGATGTTCGCCTTCTGGGACGAGGTTTTTTCCAGGTTGTTTTTGACACTCCAGAGGCTGCGAGCACTGTGCTCAAGGTCGAGTTTTTACACCTGGGACACAGGAAGATCTTCTTTGAAGCCTTTCACATTGGTTTCGACCCAGTAGAGGCAGATAAGAAAATATTCTCGCTCTTCATCAGGTTTCCCGGGCTTCCCCAGGTTTACCATCGACTTCTTTCTGTTATTGGGGAGCATTTTGGCGCAGTTGCTGAGATCCCACCCCTCCCTGGGTTGCCATTGACTGCAGCAGAGGCAACCAAGGCTGATGGGGTTCCTAGAGTTAGGGTCCTTTGCAAGGATCCTAACCTCAAGATGGACCACGTCATGATCCAGCGCCCGGATGGTTCCTTTTTTGCCAGAGAGTGGAGATTTCAGGCAGGCAGGACCAGTGCAGGATTTGCAGGACCTCGAGACACTTTGCCAGGGATTGCCCCAGGAAGAAGAAAAGGCCCAAGAAGCCCTCTGGTACAGCTACCGCCTCAGGGCATCGACAGGGGGGACAGGGGGGGGATTAGACCCGGCACTTGCCCCTCGACCTCGACAGAGGGGTGGTACAAGTCCAGCTCCTACTCCTCGTTCTTCCCGTGGCAGTCCTGCTCAGTCAGGTGGTGGTACAGGTCCAGTACCTATTCCTCGGCCTCGACAGGGGGGTGGTACAAGTCCTTCACCTGCTCCTCGACCCCCTCCTCCCTCAAGCACACGCGACGCTTTACAGTGGGTTCCAGTACGTGTGCAGGTCCCTCCTTCAGTTCACGAGGGTACCTTAGTAGACTCTGCTTCACCTCGAGCTGTCCCTCCTGTCTCACCTTGCACAGTCCGAGACGCTGAAGCTTCGACCTCCTCCCCAGTTGCAGCTTCTTCCTTAGATCCAGCAGTGCCAGATGCTCCTCTTGAGGACGGAGAGATCTCCGCGGCTGGGCAGACACAGGATAGAGAGCATTCCTCACTCCCTCCCTCGGATAGGGGGAAGGGGATAGCTTACACTGTTGATCCTCTTCCCTCATAAGGGATCCTTCATACTCCGGTGTCTGGCTTGCTCCACAGGAACTTGTTTTCAGCCTTGGCAGAGAGTTCAGATTTCCCAGAGGAGGAGTTTGTGCCCGCTACTTTTGGGGAGCCAGTCGTTGGGTTTCCTATTGACAGGGCTTCTTCTTCAGGTGCCAGGATTCTTTCCCCTATTGATTTTCCACCACTGGGTTCCTTCCCTCCCTCCTCGAGCAGGAGGTCTTCCCCTGTTGAGGGGTTTGTTTCCGCCACTAGGTCGGGTAAGGTGTTCCACTCTACATCCTCCCGTCGATGAGGATTATCAGTTGGAACATACAGGGCCTAGGTGGCGTCCCACATCGCCGCCGTAGACAGCTGATCCGGGATCAGCTTCATCCAGGTGTTACTGGGGGTTCCATTGATATATTATTTATTCAAGAGCACAAGCTGGATTATAGAGATTGTGCAAAGTCAGGCAAGTTGCTTTCTGGCCATACTTTTTGGTCGCCTACCTTGGGCACTAGGGGAGGCACTTCTATTTCAGTTTCGCAGTCGGTTCTCCCCTTAGTTGTTGGGCACGGAGTCATTATCCCCTCTAGAGCTCAGTGGATTATTCTTTTGATTGGAGGGCGTAAGGTTGGCTTTCTCAACCTATATGCCTCCAACATTAGAGGGGAACGTGTCCTTATGTGGAAGACTTTGCTCTCCTGGGCCCCCATTGTGGATTCTTGGGTGATTGGAGGTGACTTTAACACGGTCGAGTTACCGTTTGACAAAAAAGGGGGTAGAGAAGGCGGACTTCACTCTTTGGAGAGAGCAGCTTGGGATGCCTTCCTTTTCCATTTCTGTGGCAGAGATACTTGGTGTGATGATGCCTTTCTTATTCAGCCACAGTCCCTCCTGTTCTCTTGGTCGAACAGGAGGCAACAGATGCCTATTCATGCACGCATTGACAGATTTTATGTAGATGACTGTGGGCACTAGACAGAGGTGGATCGGTATGCATTGCTGCGGGGGTTTCCACTTCAGACCACTTCCCTGTTGTTCTGGCTATCTCAGAGCCTCACTTGAGAGGCCGATCTACCAGCATCAGGATTCCAGATGCCTTTTACACAGAGGAGGACCTTACGGAGGCAGCCCTACGGATATGGTTTGCTCATGTCCAGGGTGGGCAGCCACATCCATCACATTTAGCCGCTGCCCTCTCTGGTATTAGCGACTTTTACTGCTCAGTTGCTTCTACCAGGAGACGAGATATTCTCAGACGTGAGGTTGGTGTTCGCCAGCAGTTAGCAGCTTTGCAGAGGGAAGAGCAGAAACGGCCTTCAGATGCTTGGATTCAGGAGCGCCTTGCTGCAGCGGGGGCTCATCTGCAGTTATTGCTTGATCAAAGAGCAGAGTATGCCTTTCATGCACGGGATTCCTTCTGGATTCAAATGGGTGGTAGAGTCAATAAACACTTTTTCTCTACTCTTGGCCCTAGACATAATAGAGAGAGTGTATCTCAGCTTATTGACTCACATGGGGTTTTACAGACAGAGCCAGATGACGTCTTACGCATAGCTTCAGATTTCTATGCCACCCTCCTTACTGCTGATCCTGAGACACACGATAGAGAGGATGCTAGACAGGCTATTTGGCAGAGTATCCCAGTGTTGGTGAATCCGGATATGCATGTTCTACTTGACGCACCTTTCACCAACACAGAGTTCAGGACTGCACTTTCAGCCCTTCACAAGGGCAAGTGCCCAGGTTTAGATGGCCTCACCCCGTCTTTTTTCATTGCATTTTGGGATATGATTGGAGACTATACTTCATCCCCTCTCATGGTTGCCATTCTGAAAGCTTGGGCTAGTTTCAGAAGCTCTCTTCGGAGGATTCCTCGTTCCTCCCGGGAAGAGATTGATAGGCAGCCCATCATGTGGAACGATAGTATTTTAGATGATCTTGGCAGGCCACTGGGGGCCTCACTCTACATGCAGTGGGCCAGGTGGGAGAGGGGACCTGCTTCTTCTTTGGGATCTTGGAAAGCTTTCCGTAGGCTTCCAGAGGAAACCAAATCAAGGTTGACAGGACATCTCAGAGGGAGTGCAGGGAGGATCTTGCAGATTGAGGCAGCCCTTCCAGAGGCTTGGATAGACACAGATGATATGCCTCTCACTTCCTCCACTTGGGCAGGTACTTTCTCGAGAGGCGGGGTTCCACTTCAGGTCTTAGCCTTCCGAGATGCACAGGAGGATGCTTTGGTTTTCAGTGTCCAGGATGGTGGCAGATTGCTCAGATCTACAGAGGACATCTTGCTTGAGTCTGCTTTTCAGCCTATCAGGGTTGTAGGCCTTTTGATGCAGTGATCAGATTCAGAGTGGTTCTTAGACCCTGACCCCCAGTTACTCTCCACCGGGTCTTGGAGGCTCTGGCTCTATGGAGGAGTTCCCATCACGTATTTACAGTGGGACCCCGGAGAGTGGGAGTGGATTGATGCGGGGCATCGAGAGAAGACCATCCCCTTCTTTCGTTACACGGTCAGTAATGCCAGGAGATTTCAGCTCAGTAGTAGAGGCTGGAGACCCTCCAGAGTTCCTCATTGGGAGACTTTTGGTATTACTGCGGATCAGCAGAGGTACTTCTGAAGGAGGCTCTGGAAATCCCACAGGAATAGAAAGATCACTATCTTCTTTTGGCTTTCTATCCATGGAGGGATTGCAGTGAACCTTTGGAGGTCCAGATTCAGAGCCGACCCTACTTGTCCTCGTTGCCTTTCTGCTTCGGAGTCTATTCAGCATTGCTTATGGGATTGCAGACAGGTGAGACTGATTTGGATGGGGATAGCCAGGATCTTCAGTCACTTTGCCCATTCCCGACTTTTTATGACTTGGGGCTCGGTGGCTTGGCTTTCTCCTACAGGACCTCAGGTTTTCTATGAGGGACTTGACTCCTCTCGGGCCATTTCGGTTCGACATCATCGGGTTGAGTTTTGTTCGTTGGATGTGGTTCCACACCGTCCTTTTACAGCTGTACATGCCTTTGTGGATACTTCTTGGGAGATTATAGCGAGCATAGCAGCCTGGCATATCTGGAGAGCCAGATGTACAGAGGCTATGGAGGGTACTCAGGTTCATCCCTCGCACACATTGGCTAGTATATCTGGACAGACATCGTACACACTCTGATGGCCGTATGGACGGGTATGCAGGGGGACTCCCGTGCAGCCTCAGCTAGGAGGGCTTCTTTCTTCAGGGAATGGAAGGATTCTCCTTTCTTCTCTGAATCTACTACAGGGTTGAGATGGCACTTTCAGCCTCAGACTTGGCTTCTTTCCACCTCACTCTGAGGGGTTTTTTTATTATCCTCATGATTTCATGATGTATTCTGCTTTGAGCTTGCTCTCGCGGGTTTTTGTTCTTACTTAATAGAAGTCTTTTTCATGGAAAAAAAAAAAAAAGAGAGCATATGCCCAACTAGCATATTGACTATACTCGATTATGGTTTTGTAATACATGTCTTCATCATTGATACATATTATATCTTGTAGATAAGAAAGAGAAGCATTGTAAGGGTGCATTGTTGGGTTTCTTAAGATAGAAAAGGTCTCAAGTTGAGGATCTAGCACGTCCACATAGCTCGAGATATGAACTTTGATACTGCAAATCAAGCTTGCTTTCCTTCACATTGCATGTATATATATGCATCATAACACTATATTGTTCTTACTTTGGCATTGTCATTTTTGCATTATGGTGCTTCATTTGTCCATTCTAGTGTCTATGTGTGAGTGTGTGAGAGAAGCAACCGTATACATGTACCTTATACAACTCAATACTTTATTATCAAAGAAAAGGTCTCCAAGAGCGCGAGTTGTTGGAACCTTAACTTTTACTATCTCTCCTCGTGCAAGTGAAACGAGAACATGAGCATCATCAGTTCCTATAGGTAATATGAGAAAGATGAGGAACACAATTCAAGAACTAGGCCATCAATTTTCATTTCTAGCAAACATATAAAATAACTTGTGAACTAGAGCACTGCTTGAAGTAATTTCTAGGTATTCACAAAATATCAAAACCCTATCGTGGAGATCTAAGATTTTATACAAGTAAAAATCTTAGATAACCCAGAATAGGAACCTTATTCCAATTAATAGGTGATGTACTAGCCTGTTGTCATCCATTCGAATAGTATCATGCAGTTAAATTCACAAATGCTTTCTGAGAATACTATCATTTTCTTATTTTGCCACAATCTATAACTTTGAAGTAGAACTACGAATGAGTTTATTTAACTCATTCTTTCTCTTTTCTTCAAAAAGACTACTTCAACGTATGAATGAAAACCACAAGAGCAAGCTCAAATGCAGAATCACATCTAAAAATTAACTCAATGAGATATCATAAGTGTCATTCCTTTCATATGACTATTAACTAATAGTGGTCTTTTACATCCAGTGAAAGAAATCCTTAAAAGCTTGCCGTGTTGTGATTACGTTAGCTATCTAGCTGTGCAGTAGCTCGAGGACTTTGATGTGGTGTTCTAAGACTCCCGTAGGTAGCTTCCCAACTTTCTGTGGATAGTTTTCCCAACAATATTTTGAGATTGTTCCTGCTGTCCTATATTTTTCTCTAATGTTGCATAGGATCGACATTTTAGGAGCACGTGCTGCTCATTTTCTACCTCCCCTGTGGGGCTGATTTTGCAAATTCTTGCAAATCTTAGGATCTTGGGTCGTGCCCACCTACCCCTCTCCACCTCTAGGTCATGTGAGCTGGTTCTTATTTTGCGAATTAAATATCTTTTGAACATTGATATATCTTCTCCAAGGTTATTTTGCATTTCAAATCTGTCCATCGGATCAATTTCCTATTTGTAAAACTGCATTTTTGACCCTAGGGCTTGCCATAGTCTTTAATGTATTTCCTGGTTACTAAATTCCTGATTATTTTTTTCATGAAAAAGACTTCTATTAAGTATGAAAGAAACCCACTGAGCAAGCTCGAAGCAGAAATGCATCATGCTGGGCATGAGAAAAATAAGTACTCTATAAGAGTAAATAAAAACTCAAAAAGAGCAGGAAAGAAACCAAGGTAAAGGTTGAAAGTGCCACCTCAACCCTGCTATAGTCTCTAAGAAAAAGGGGGAGCCCCTCCATTTTAAAAGGAATATAAGCCTCTTGGTAGAGGCTTCCTGAGAGGATCCCTGCATGCTCACCCAACTGGCCATCAAAGTATGAATGGTGTCTGCCCAAATACTGGCCAAAGTGTGGGAAGATTGGGCCTGGGATCCATCTAAGGCCTCTGTGCATTTGGCCCTCCAAATCTGCCAAGCAGTAATACTAGCCAGTATCTCCCAAGTAGAATCCACATCAACATGTACTATTCTATAGCGGGAGATAGGCACATCCTCTAGAGAAAGAAAGAAAGAAAGATATATTAACATCCATGGACTCTAGAGAGTGAGGCTCGACCAGGTGTCATTGAATGGAGATGGTCCAGGAAGCATCCTACCAGTCGTAGAAGAGCTGAGGTCTTGGCAAGGAGAGCCAAGCACAACTGATCCCTAAGTCATGAAGAAATGAGAAGGGACAAAAGTACTGAGAATCCTGACTGTCCCTATCCAAATGACTCTTGCATGCCTGCAGTCCCATAAGCAATGATGGACCGACTCCTCCGCAGACATGCACCTAGGACAAGTGGAGTCTGCAAGCCTAGAACTCCACCTATTCTCTGCAATCCCCCCATGAATAGAAAGCCCAAAAAATAAAGTGGTTGTAATACTTATAGAGCCTTCTCCAAAAGACTTTATGCAAGTTTGCGAAAACCTGATAACTCTGCCAATGAGGGGCTCTAGAAGGTGTCCAACCTCTACAACCAATTTGGAACCTCCTAGCATTATTGACCATGTAACCAAAGAAGGGGAGACTCTTGTCTTCGTTCCCTTCAACAATCCATTCCCACTCTTCGGGGTATCACTGAAGATACGTTATGGGGACTCCTCCATAGAGCCACAACCTCCATGAACCCGAGATAGAAAGACGTGGGCTCAGATCTATATGCTAAGCAGAGTTCTTGCCCTGTTCCACGTAGCCCATGATCCCGACAGGCTGAAAATGCATGCCCAAAAGAATATCCTTTGAAGGAACAGATAGCCACCTGACTCTACATCAAAGACCAAGGCATCTTCCAGTGCTCCTAGAAAAGAAATGACCTAAATAGAAATACATGTCCTCGAAAAAGCCCCATCCACTGTGAACAAACTACATACCTATGATCTGCATCCACCCAATCATGGGGTAAGACTTCATCTATCTAAAGAATCCTCCCTGCACTTCCTCAGAGGTGACTGACCAATTGTTGTGATCTTCTGGAAGCCTCTTGAAGGCTCTCCAAGAACCTACCGTGGCGGCAGGCCCTCTTTCCCACCTAGACCACTGCATATAATGAGACAAACCAAGCTGCCTACCATGCTCATCAAGTATCTCTTGGTATATTAGCAACCATTATGCCCCATGACTCAATCCATCAAGAGGTATTTGTAACCTCCATTGCTTTGGGTGCATCTATCTTCTCGAGCTTATTGAGTGCACCATGTATTGGCATAGCCCTTTCCCTTTGAGAGTATCATACCAACCTTGTCATGACAAGTGAAATGACAATTTTGTCATTACTAGATATTAGAATATTATTACACGATGTGCCAATTTGACGGTGCGACATGTATTAATGATGGAGTCTGGACACCAACCAATATTGTTATGGTGGTGGATCATCTGAGTAGATAGGGCCCATTGAGCTGGATCCATTGCTTCAAACAACACCAAATTTGGACGTGTAATACTTATTTTATTAATAAAGATGTGCACCCTGTAGAAACAAAGTGGAGACAGGTTATGAACACAAGTGAGCAAGAGTGCACACACAAGAAAGCTCCAATAGAAATGTTCAAATGAAACAATACAAGTACTTGGTATATATAGTACCCAAGTACTACTGGTCAACCATATGGTTGACTTTATGCCTACAACACCATATCTTTGTAATCTCTTACAAATCCCCCCTCAAAGATATGGCTAAAAGTACCCTAGAAACATCTCAGGTGTACCCTGTAGTACGTAAAGTACCATGGCTGCACGAATTCATCAAGATGGATATGCAACCTATGGGAGTACATGAAAACAATGTCATTGTGAATCACTTCACAACCCCCATTGACATTGTGAGAATGTCTCTGATTCCCAAGCCATGTCGATGTCGTAAGAAAAGATCTGTTGACAGGGCTTTGGTGAAGATATCCGCCACATTGTCCTCAGATGGACAATAGATGAGATCAATGAAGCCATCAAAAATACAATCCCATACATAATGATAATGATTTTCAATGTGTTTCATGCGAGCATGAAAGACAGGATTGTTGGTTATGGCAATGCAACTCTGGCTGTCACAGAAGATAGAGTTTGCTTCGCCATCCTGTGCATGATGCAAGTCATGCAAAAGCTTCCTTAACCACATTAACTCCGTAGTGGCTGAATTTGCAGCTTTGTACTCTGCTTCATTGGAGGAAAGAGAGACTCGCTCTTGCTTCTTACTCAGCCATGAGATACAGGCTGAACCCAATGAGAAGCAATAGCTAGTAGTGGACCGTCTGTCGTCAATGTCCCCTGACCAATCTGAGTTGGTGAAACCACTCAGTTTTAGATCACAATCTGAAGCATAATGCAAGCCAAGAGAGAGTGCCATGGACATATCTGAGAACCCTCTTTGCTGCATTCCAATGTGTGATCGTGGGACAATGCCCTGTATGAGTGTTTACGAAGCCATGGGACAGCAAAAACTGATGTATCTTCTGATACCACGCATGAGGTGCTTGCTTCAGCCCATATAGAGCCTTCCTGATCTTGCATACCTTGTGCTCTTGTCCCTTCACCTCAAAATCTTGAATCTGATGTACATAGACCTCCTCTTTAAGATCTCCATTGAGGAAAGCGGTCTTGACATCCATCTGGTACACTGACCAACCATAAAACGCAGCAAGAGAGATGACAGAACAAATGGTGGTCATCTTGGCCACTGGAGCAAAAGTCTCCTCATAATCTATCCCCTCCTCTTGTGCATACTCCTTGGCAACCAAACGGGCTTTGTATTTCTCAACTGTGCCATCTGAATGGTATTTCACCTTATAAATCCATTTCGTGCCAACCACATTTTTCCCAATGGGCGCATCAACCAAGTCCCATGTGGCATTCTTCTCAATGGATTTAATCTCATCTTCCATAGCTTTCTGCCATGCCAAATTATGTTGAGCATCCTTGAAGCTCTAAGGCTCATTTTCAGCTTCCATCATTGAGGTCATCAAAGCAAATTTGACCTTTTTCTGATTTTTCTGAGTGTTGGCCCTGGTTTTCCCCAAAGTAGGTTCCTTAGCATCTTGAATGGTCAACCTTGCTCAACGTGGAATAGATTTCTCTGCTGTACCACTCGGAGCTGCATCAACATCTTTAGTGGCCTCTCAACGTTGATAATGCCTCCAAACATGAGGCGGTCTATTCTCATTAATTGGCTGCAGATCTAAAACATTGGAGGGAGAGCCATCCTCAACATGTGGCAAGCCATTTGAACTATGAGAAGTAGAAGCGGAAGCATCAGAAGACTCCATCTCATCATACTCAAACTGGATGATGTCCAAAGGGGTGTCATCATATGGTGGCAAGTCTGCACTAGCGGGCTGCATGCACTCATTCTCAGCAAAGAGAACATCTTTGCTGATTATTACCTTCATGGTAGTGGGATTATCAAGCCTAAATCCCCTAGATGTAGATGAGCCTGCTGGCCTCATCTCACCCCCACTAACAATATCCCACAAGCCCTTACCAACCAAGATGTTCTTCAGCATGAATGACCACAAGGCATAGTTTGGTCCATCTAGCATGTCACCCTCGGACAAATTGCCAAAATTGTTTGAAAGAGTCGACGTGATGCAAAATGGGATACCCACAAGCTGCAAATGTACCTGCAAAAAGAACTGCAAGTCCCAAAAGTGCAACTGGCAAATATGTGCTTGCAAATCCCTAACTAATACTGGCTGCAAATGCAAAGTACGACTGGCTGCTCTGAAATCCCACTGACTGCACAATGCAATCACTGCAAAAATGGCATCAACCAATCACTGCACTCTGCTACAATCTGAAGTTCAATCCCATACTGAAAATGCACAACCCAAATCTGAAAGAGCGCAGCCACGAGTGCTCAAATGCATCCAACAGAGCTTAAAAGCATCCACAACTGTAAAGTAACTGCAAATGCACCCAACAATGCAGAGTATCTGCAAATGCACCTGAGAGAGCAAGAGTATGGGCTGCAAAAACAGTCCCGAAGTGAAATACACAGCTCAGAACACTTACTGGAAGTGCAACTTGGCTCGAACCACATGCAAAACAGTCCACTGACTGTGTGGGCTAGCCAGAGATGACAAAGAATCTGAAGTGAGCTGTTTGGAGCTAAATGAAGCTGTCGGGAGTACTTCTGAACACAACACACGTGTAGAGAAGAGCTTGGAGCTGCTGGAACACACCCGGGAGAGGCTAGAGTTGAAAAAAGTCCAGATCTGAGCAAAAACGCCGAAAAACAGCCGAAAATTGGTCGAATCGCCCGGACTCGAAATCATATTTTGACAAGTTGTACGGACTCGCGGCACTGTCGCACAACTATACAGATGGATCTGTACGGACGAAAAAGAAGAGCAAAAAATAAATAAATAAATCGCCTGAAATGGTGTGGGACAAATTTTTGTTTGTATGCGGGAAGCTCCTAAATTTCGAAAAACGTCGAAATCGGACCTCAAAAGGTTAAAAAAGAGCCGCTGGACTGTTGGAGCTACTTCAAGCAAAAGCTGGAGACCTGAATCTGAGAACCAGGAACGCGCACTGGAGCAGCAAGCTTGTAGGTGTCTGGAAGCAAGCGCGGGAATGGGCTCTAGAGATGGAAGCGCTCTAGTACCAAATGTAGGAACAAAGTGGAGACAGGTTGTGAACACAAGTGAGCAAGAGTGCACACACAAGAAAGCTCCAATAGAAATGTTCAAATGAAACAATACAAGTACTTGGTATATATAGTACCCAAGTACTACTGGTCAACCATAGGATTGACTTTATGCCTACAACACCATATCTTTGTAATCTCTTACACACCCACGTGTCTAGGTCCTAGCCGCAATAGGAAAGGGAAGGGTACATTAGAGTGCATTGAATGGCAGGTGCATGGGTCATAAGCTAAGGGTAGATCTAATTGGAAAGATGGAGTTTGATTGATCTCAAGGGACATTAACAAAGGGGTACTCCCCTTCATTTGTGATGATATATATCATCCTCTCTACCACCTTGCATATAGGTCAAACAGAGCTCTTCCCCCATTGGAGGGCCCAATCAGCGTCAAAATTCTACATGCATTGCACCCATTTGCATTTACTAAAGTCTTGTTCTTCACATTTGGTATCAGGGGCATGACGACGATTCATTCCAAGGACAGAAGAGGAAGAGGAGGATCTAACTGGGACAAAGTTCATGCAGATAGCCGAGGCGATTCGCAGAGATAGCGGCTGCAGGATGGGCAAGGATTGCAGCAGGGCATCTATTCCCGGATAGGAAGCGAAGCAATGTACAGACTGTACACAACGTGACCAGTTTGCAGGTCCAGTCAGCCGACCAATTCGAATGATTGAGATCCATATAGAAGACCATCAGACAAAGGCAAAACCCTGAGGTTTCTAGGGTAGAAGACAACAGCTCAAATTCAGTCGGAGTAGATGCAAAATTTTGAGGTTTCTAGGGAAGGGCTTTCTTTGGAAAATTTACCCTGTTCTCCTCATTTGTGAATGAGGAACGGGGTCTCCTAACGGTGTGACTCCCTCTCGTGTGAATGCACCCTTAAAACCCTAAAATTGTGAAGTAAAAGGGACCCCCCAGTTCTCCCTAATAGAGAGTAGGATCAGAACAAGCTTTTAAGGAGATAATCCATCCACCAAGTACCCCCTACTATAAGGGTTGAGACCTTCAATTCACTCAAAATTAGGCAGCCAAAGTGAGTGTACCAGTTTACAACAAAAGACAAGAAAGAAGGGCTAAAACGATAAGGAAGAAGGGCTCACTTTGGGTAGTTTTTTGACACAAACAAAGCAGGAGAGTACCAGCAACTCTATAATATTTGACTTTTGCTGTAAAATAAACCTTTGTTTTGAAATTACAGCAAGTCATTTCCTCTCTTTTATTAGTAAAAGGAAAGAATTGAAGGGAAAGGGAGGTATAATAATAAACTCATCTCATTCCTTCCATTACCGAAAGGAGAGAGGGAAAGAACACCATCACCTCCTCCTGGAGAGAATAGATTAGGTCAGACTAATACACATCTTGATTATGATAACCACAAATAGAATTACCTTCATCTTTCCTAGAAGAATCTCTTGATAGAAAGTTCTCCTTTGGAAATGAGAGGAGAAATGAATCCACCCAAGAGCAAGATGATGAGTTTATGCCATTATCTCAACATCCTGCATACATATATTATAATCCAAATGTAAGGAGAAGAGAGGAGCCATCTCCCATTGATAACCTGGTTTCTCAGCTTAGCAATATGCTTGATTCAGTCCATAATGACAAAACTAGGGACTCAAAGAGTTCTAAAATTTGGGGACAAATATTTGAGTAGTCCTTCAAAGAGAGTCAAGTTCCAACCACGAGAGAATTGAATTCCCTAAAAATGGTGGAGCAAGGGAGATTGATCAAATCCTTAATTACGTTTTCCATTTTGACCTGTACTTTGCCCATCAAGACAAGAGAATCTTGCTCTTGCCAATTGCATCTATAAAATGATGCTTTGATGTGGTGGTCTTTGTTACAAACCGGAAGAGAGCCTATCCTGGGCTAAGTTTGTGGATCAACTGTCAGCCCTCAGCCTCTCCCCTCTCATCCCCTTTCTCCCCCACTGACCAAGAGGTCAACCAGATCATCCGAGAGGACCTGCTCCAGCTTCACACCTGGAGGACTTGGTTTCTTCATCCCGAGCTTCCTGTGAAGCTCGATTGCTATCGCCGACACTGCCTCCAGATCTCACAGGAGGGTTTCATCACGCCCCTGGGCTATACACAGATTCATCTACCGCATGCGCTCCGGATTTCACTCGGCCAGTTTAGGGTTTCGTCAAACCGATTACGGATTGAGAGTGGACGCGCAGAGGGTATCCCACGAGAGGGCCGCATCTGCCCACTTTGCGACCTGCAAGAGATCGAGTCGGAGGAGCACTTTGCTTTCAGATGCCCTATCTATTATGCCATCCGAGGATGGTACCACTGCCTATTCCGCGACGGATTCAGCCCCCTCACACACATGCTACAGTTCCCGGACCAGCGGTGCCTAGCCGCTTTCTTACATGAGATGACCCGCCACCGAGATGCATCTCTCCGGGTGCGACAGCATGCGCAGTCCACACAGCGTGAGGACACTCAGCGACCCACCATTGATTTCTTCCAGTCACTGGATACCTCTCCTCAGTCTAGCCGACGACGCGGACGTGAGCGAGAGCCAGAGCCACGACAACTACGCCAGCGGATAGACTCACACATCCGGGTCCATGACATCCCTTCTATGCTCTCAGCACGCCCTACCGGGGTCACCGTTGCTCTCGTTCTTCAACATAGGGCCTCCCGCCACCCCCGACAACCGAGCTCGACTAGGCAGTGTGATGTCAGATGCCAATCATCCACGCAGGGTTTTTTCGACCTCCCATTTGACGAGCCCTCTATGATTGGCCTCTGACGATCACCACAGGCATATATATATATATATTTGTATCTCCCCCCTTCTGCTCCATTTTTTTGTGCCATTTTTTGTATCATCTGGAGATAGATACACATTTTTTGCACCAGGACTAGACACACCGTCCTTCATAACTTTTTTGAAGAAACGGTTGGCCGGACCGTTTTAAGACCGCCACCGTTATGCTCCTTGCACTAGTTATCTTTAGTCTCATAGACCTTCACGGTCTCCCGAAGACTTTAATAAAATTTCTTTCTTTCCTTCAACCCTCCTACCTTCAACCTCTCCCCCACATTCCTGTGCCCTCCCTCTCCTTCCTAGCCCTTCCAGCCTTCCCTCTCCTTCCTAGCCTTTCTCAGCCCCTATCCCCTCAGACTCAGACTCTCTCTCTCTCTCTCTCTCTCTCTCTCTCTCTCTCTCTCTCTCTCTCTCTACCACGGACAAATTTACAAATGGTTTGAATTGGACTTTTCAATTTTGTCAATCCTCGTCCACTCCCACCGGCTGCGAGAACATGTATCTTTTTCAAAAGATGAGTTGTTGCAGTTATAAAACAATGTGGAGATCGAGAACTCAACCACACTCTTTGCACGTATTTATGGGTCCCACCTTTCTAGATCACAGGCTAGGGATTGGATGCTTGCAGCCTATACCTGAGGACCTCGCCCCGCACCTCTCTAACATTTGATTATTGGGGCATGGATTCTTTTAGGTGGATTTTGACACTCCTAGAGCCGCGAGCACTATGCTCAATAGTGCTTGAAGACTTTCTTAACATGCTTCTCTCTTGGTTTCGACCCAATAGAGGAGGACAAGCAGATGACGTCTCTCCTCATCAAATTTTGAGGTCCACCCCAAGTGTACCATTGGCTCCTTGCCACAATTGGAGATGCATTTGGAGTGGTAATTGAGCTCCCGCCCCCCCCTCCCTGGAGGATTACCCTTTTTAGCACAACAGAGGTGATCAGATCGGTGGGGTACCTAAAGTTAGGGTCATTATTTCTTACCCTAACATATCCGATGATCACATCATGCTCTAGCATGCCCGGATGGATCTCTTTTTTGGCACAGAGTTGAGATCGTGACTAGTATCTGATTTGCAGAGTATTTGGGCATTTTGCTAGAGATCTCTCAAAGAAGAAGAAAAGACATAAAAAAGCTTCCGATGCGGTCCCTCCTCGTACTTGACAAAGTGCATCTTCGACTCTACCTCTTCATTGGAACTCCAGTTGCACATCCCATCCAGTACTAGCTGTGATTGCTGGGTTCCGGTAAGAGCTATTGTCCCTTAGCCACATACAAATCAAGAGGGACCCTCTCACATTCTGAACCCTACCCCTATTAAGGCTTCTGATATTCCGGTTCTGGTCACCACTAGTGATGCTCATGACTCCTCTCATGTTGTGGCCACCGTCCCTCCACCACAGACAAAAAATAGAGAGGCCCTCTCTTGCTATGGCCTCACTCCTATCAGGGCTTCTCTGATTCCAGTTCTGGTCATGACTAGTGATGCTTCTGTCTCTCTCTTAGGTTGGGCCCAAAGTTTCTTCAAATCCAATCTTTCTTTCTTTCTTGGATGGGGCCACTGTTTGTGTTCGTGAAGATATTCTTCATGGTGGTGGTGCTTATCCGAGAAGTCCTCTCCCTTGACTGCCCTTTGGTCCTCCTTCATTGATCGAGGGAATGGGGTAGCCTTTGCGTCTTTACCTTTTTCAAGTGCGGGGATTTTATGCACCCCTGTGCCAGGCTTGTTTCACAAGAATTCTTTTTCTGCCTTGGAGGATTTTGTTCCTTCTACTTTTGGTTAGCTAGTTATTGGTGCTCCTTTTGACAGGGCGTCTCCTTCTTCAAGCGTGGGGGTTCTCTCCCCCACCCTGCTCCCTCCTGCTAATGAGGATTGTCAGCACAGCTAGAACATGCTGAGCCTAGATGGTGTGCCCCATTACTGCCATAGGCAACTAATTCATAATCATCTCCATCCAGGTGTCACTGGGGGATCTATTGATGTTCTTTTCATTCAGGAACACAAACTAGATGCTCGAAACCCAAGTAAACTGCATTCTGGTCACACTTTTTGGTCGCTTGCCTTGGGCACTAGGGGAGGAACTTGTATTTTAATTTCAGATCTTCCAGGTGGAATGTGGTACCTCGGAGTCTATGGCCACAGTGCTTAAGGTTAACCCTCTAATTCTAGGCTCTAGGAGGATCTTCCTCTCACGTTTCCGTTTGGGCTTCGACCCTGTTGAGGAGGACAACCACATCTTTTCTCTCTTCATCAAGTTTCCTGGCCTCCCTTAGGTCCACCATCGACTCCTCCCTTCCATTGGAGCTGCCTTTGGTCTGGTCGCAGAGATCCCCCCCCTCCTCGGCATGCCCTATTCAACATCAGAGGCAGTCAGGTCTAATGGGGTGCTGAGAGTTAGGGTCCTAGTCTACGACCCTAAGATCATGGACGACCATATTATGCTTCAGCGTACTGATGGCTTCTCCTTTTTTCAAGGAGTCGAGACCACAAGTAGTAGGACTAGTGCAAGATATGCAAAGCCCTTGGGCACTTTACTAAGGATTTCCCAAGGAAGAAGAAAAGACCCAAGCGGTCTTCTGGTGCGGTCCCTCCTTGTACCGCTTCTTCGGAACCATCTTCTTGCCTTGCACTAAGATTAATGGAAGCTAAGAGAGAGCTGAGATGTGAACTGAGAGCTGAGTGATAAGAGCTCTGAGTGAGCTGAGAAAACTGTAAAAGAAACTGTAAAAAGAACTGCTGAAACAGGAACCCCAAACCTCAACTCTGAGCCGGAGCTATGGTGCTGCCTGGACACCTTCCTAGATCACCCTTAGGGACTACTGAATGTTGGCTGTCTGGGGACTTTGGAAGGGCTAAGGCTGCACCATGCTGGATAAAATGGAGGCTGTTTGCTGGGGGCTGGATGAGACATGAAGGCAGCATCCCCCCCTTTATATAGGGGCTATAGGGCTGGTAGGGAGTGAGACAACCAGCCTGAAAGAGGCTGACCAGCCAGTTGGCTGGTTGGGGCTCACTTCCCTAGCCCTAGCTGCCTAGGGAGGGGCGCAGGGAAGCCTATAAAGGAAGCCCTTCCCCCAGCCCATTCTCTCTTGATGGGAGCTCATAGTCTCAGCCCTGAGAGGGCCCTTTTAGGCCCCTATCCTAGGCTGAGACCTAGACCTACCTAGAACCCTAAGACGGAAGCACTAACCTACTATTCTCCAATGGACACTAGTGAACAAGGACTGACTTTCCAACTAGTGAAGCGCTAACCTACTATTCTCCAATGGACACTAGTGAACAAGGACTAACTTTCCGACTTGACCTAAGTTTGTGAGACTGACCTACATAGCTCGTGCTTGACTGTCCCTAGACAAGGGCTCATAGCGGGATCACGGCATATGACAAATTATCCTATCATAGGAACTATTTGCACTTGTCGATAAAGCCAATTTGTCACCTTGTACCCAAGTGCGAGGGTGCATGTGAAATTCTCTCCTCCTCAACTTGGCGGTAGATGCATGGCCTCCAAGTAGTCCGCCAATATCTGCGGGAACTCATGGAAGAAACTTTCTTCTAGCCACACGGCTTCATGGTTCCTCGATATCGTAGAATTCGTAGATCTGGCTTCCTGACCCATGCTTCCATTTGTGGAGGAGGATTTGCTCCGGTTTGATGACCTCTGCCTCGTCGATCACCTTGGTATGTTGCTCATCAAAGATATTGCTAAGTGCTAGCCCAATAAATGGGTTCAACCATGCCACGTGAAAGACATTATGCATCATCCAACTTTCTGGTAACCGCAACTTCATAGAGACATCCTTGATCTTTTTAATGATGGGTAATGGTATGAAACTTTTGAAGGATAACTTAGGGCATCGCTTGCCCACCTTCTTTAGCCTTTGCTTTATAATCCTCAGATAAACCCAATCACCCTCTTTATAATTGACATCTTGTCGGGACTTATTGGCTTGGTGCATGTATGTTGCTTGAGCTATAGTCTTCAATTGACTTCTTGATCTTGGCCATGAATTCTGTAGTTTTGTTGGCCTTGAGGGACAGTGATATCTAGTATGGAGTAAAGAGAACCTCTTACCGAAAGCAGCTTCATACGGGGTACACCCAATACTTGAAGGAACAGCCATCGGGGTGGTGAGTAATGCCACCGAAGGCCCTGCGTAGTCTGCGCGAAGAAGAGGCCCTGTGTGTCCCAAGCCCGGAGGAAGCGTCTTCGCTTCTCCTGACCGGCCCGGGAGTCTCCCTGAATCTGGTCCCACTGGCCTCTGAGAGTATGAATAATCTCACTCCAAATCTCCGCCATGATCTGGGCAGTAGATAAGGAGGTGCCACCTAGGATCTGCGCGCAGCGCGAGGTCCAGATGTGCCACCCTGTGATGCTGCTAATAATCTCCCGGACTGGCTGCCTCTCCCGGACTCCTGTATCAGCCTCTGCTAGGTGCTGTGGGATGCCCTCGAGCGGTCCCCACGTCCCCTGTGTAATAAGGAAAGTGGGGTCCCGCTGGCATGCCTCGAATAGGTGATGAAGACCAGGTGCGGTGCTGCACCAACAGAACGCGCCCCAAGTGATCAATCCTAGCTCTGGTGCTGCGCGAGTAAGAATCCCAAAAGTCCACCTCCACACTTCCTGGGCGCGCGTGCAGCTCCACAGGCAGTGTTTTGGTGTCTCCTCATCTGCATGGCAAATCTGGCAGCAATCGTCCTGGCCTATCTGCCTCAACCAGCTCCCCACTGGAAGACCTTTGTGGGCCAGAAGCCACAGGATGTATGAGATCTTCTGCGGCCGCCAGCTCTCCCACAAGGCCTTCCAGAATGCCTGCAAAAAGAACCTGGAAATACCCTGTGCATACCAGCTGGGTCGCTGGGTGGGGGGGCGGCACTGCATCCTCCCGAGAACTCGCCTGCCCAGAGTCGTACTGTAGGCGAAGAAGGAGGTCGGCCCCTGTCCTGTCACAATCTCCGGCCACCACCACTCTCCTGGGTCCCACTCAAGCTCTGCCAAGGCCCGCCCCTCCCAGAGCCAAAGGCGCCAAAGCTGCACCTGGTCCTGCTCGATGCTAGGGTCGGTATGCCAGACCTTCCCCAAGAGGCCTACGACCCGAACCCTCTGCCACGGGAGTAGGGGGTCGATGAGCGCACCCTCTCTCCTGAGTCTGCCATCCCCAGAGGCCGGGAAGAAGGAGATAGAAGAGTCATCCAAGCGTCCTGCGATCACCAGTGGAATGCCGCGGGGGGTGAACTGTCCCAGCCAACGGGTGTCACCAGGCATGAGAATCTGATGCTCCGGTGGAACCAACCAAGCAGCTGGGATCGCACCGTCGATCTCCGTACGTCTCGCCTGGGCTCCTCGTGCACCTCCAGCTGCGTCTGCAAGATCAGTCATCTCCAGATGTCTGTACGTATCCCTCCAAACACGAAGGGATCGGGCTGGCCCCCTCATCTAGCCGTCCCACTTGATATGTGATCTCTCCCCCAACTGAAGACCCTCGGCATCTCTGACCTGACCGTTCCAGATAAGCGGCTGTCGATCGATCTCCTCCTGACAGCTGGGAGGGGACTGAATGAGACTGAGACGGAGCATCCTGCCTCCAATGATGACTCTGCTCGACGCTGTCCTGTACAAAGCTGAGATACCCTGAATCCAACCTACCGGGAAACCTAGCCGCTCCAGAGTCCCCTCCAAAAAGGACCAGTCCACGCGATCGTAGGCCTTCTCGAAGTCGAGAAGTAAAATGGCAAGGTGTGATCCGCTGTACTGAGCCCACTCCGCCGCCTCTGAAAAGGTGAAGACATTATCCAGGATACTGCGATCCTGGACAAAGCCTGTCTGAGTGTCATGGACGAGGTCTGGAAGTAGAGGCCGAACTCTGGCACTGATCATCTTGGCGAGGATTTTGTAGGCAGTGGTAAGGAGAGTGATCGGACGCCACTGGCGGATCTCCTGTCTATCTCCTCCCTTCGGGATGAGGCAAATCAGTCCTGAGGAAAGGCTCTCTGGCATCTGACCGCTGCTGAAAATCCCCTGCAGAGCTGCAAGGAGGGGCTGATGGATCTGGTCCCAGAAGGAGGTGAAAAATGCTCGGGATAGCCCATCCTCACCTAGGCATTTCTGTCCGTCAATAGCCATCAAGGCCTCCAACATCTCATCCGAGGTGAACGGCGCCAACAACGTCGCCTGCATGCTAGGCTGGACCAGGGATGGAATGTGCCTCCACACCTCCTCACGGGCACGACTAGCACGAGGGGCAAGCGGCTCCTACTGGAAGAGGGTCCTGTAGAAGTCAGTGGCCAACCCCAGGACCTCCCCCGGATCCGTAACGATGTGACCATCCGCTGTCCTGAGACTCCGAAGCTGATCACCTGCAGCTCTCTGGCCGTGCGTCCTGAAGAACTCCCTGCACATCCGGTCACCCTTCCGGGCCCAGAAGGAGAGAGAGGCGTGATAGGAGAACTCGGAGCGACGCTGGAGGGTCTCCTCCAAGAGGGCTCTGGCTCGAAGGGCCTGGATCCGAAGCTCCTCCGAGCCCGGGGAAGACTGCTGAAGTCGTTGAATGGAGGCGAGGTCCCTCCGAAGAGCTCTCTCTCTGTCCGACCAATCCTGTCGAGCCTGTAGGGCTGCGAGCTGGCAGATCTGACTAGACTCCTGCAGAGCCTGTGCGACCGAGTCTACCAGATCCACTCCCTCCCCCCAGTCTCTGTCCCAAAGACTGCAAATGCTGCTGCGCACGTCCACCCTCGAGAAGATGGAGTCGGGAATCCTGCATGATTGGGGGGGGAGAGTCTGGGCTGCCGAATCTAATGATAGGAGCACAGGCGCATGGTCGGAGAGTGTCGTCCCTGGAACTATACCCGCCTGGCCACCTCTGCTGATGGCCCAATCACTGACATAAAACCTATCAAGCCTCTCCAGGAGTCTGCCTCCTTCCCTGCGGAAGCCCCAAGAGAAGTCCAGGCTCCCGTGCCAACGCCGGAAGGACGGGTCTCTCCAACTGTCCCTCCCTCCTGTCGCGAAGATGAAAGAGTCCCAAGCTGACTGCTCTGCCTGAGCCATACCTGTGAACTCCGGATCTCTACCCTGCTGGTCCTCCAAGGTCTCCAGGTTGTTGAAGTCTCCTCCAACAATCCAGCAATCCATGTCTGGAAGAATCCCTGTAAGTGTCCTCCAGAAGGTGGCTCTGCATCGGAGGTCTGTGGGAGCATAAATGTTGAGAATTCCTATTTTGGATCCCTCCAAATTCAGGCCTACCCAAAGGGCTCGGCCTGGGATCAACGTGCCGTGACCGAAAACTACCTGGGCTAACTGCTCGCACACGGAGGTACAGACACCCCCGCTCCTCCCCTGTGCGCCGATCGAAGGCTCCCAATAAGTGTAGGAGCGTCCAGGGAGAACCTTCCCGCAGCTACGAGAATGAGCCACAGGAAGCTTGTGCTCCTGGAGCAGCAGTACATCCAATCGACCAATCACTGCAGGCTGAAGTTCCTGTCGCAAAATGAGCTTCCTGGGACCACGGGTGCCCGAAGAGTGAAACCCGTTCACATTCCAGGATACGAGGTGTAGGCTCATGGAGAGGGATGGGGGGCTGCGAACAGCTGTCTGCTCGCGGTCGAAGTCGAAAAAGAATCAGACATATCGGAATGGAGGCGCTGCCGCTTATGAGAAGGTTTGGAGGGGGAGACGGGGTCGTCCTGCCCGTTCTTCAACACCTTCAGCAATGGCGAGAGGCCTCTGGTGCCATGAGCAAATGCTTTCTCGAGCCAGCTCGAGATCTCTGAAGTGGTCATCCCGTAGAAGGTTCGGAGTTTCTGTTGGGACCAAGCTCTGACATCCTGGGGAAGAGGCCATGACAAGGGGGGTCTGAGGATCACAATCAGTCGGAAGCGTTTGGCAGCGCAACGCCACAAGCGCACATCGCCCTCGGACCACTGAGTCTCGAGGAGCTGCCCACCGGACGGGCCTATCCAGGAGCAAATCTGGGCGTGTGTCTGCTCTCTGAGAGCCTCCCATACCGAGTCGTCTGTCCAGGTCTCGGTGCCATCGCTGAGGAACGTGAAGGCGAAGCTAGGGCCATCCCTGGGAGCCAAGGCAGCAATCTTCCCGTCCGCCCCTTTGCGGAGCAGGAAGATACTAATGTCGAGACAAGCCGGGAAGGTCCCAAGGTCGGCCACATCCAGGTAGTCCCAGGGGCCAGATCTGTAAAAGTCTCGAGGAAGCTCTCTCTCCTGGAGCTGAGACCCAGCTGAGTCTGCCACTGAGGGGCTAGCGGGAAGGGAAGCCTGCTCCACTGGTGGTATAGACTCCGGGTGTCCTGCCATGGGGGGGGGAGGGGGAGGAGGCTGCGGGATAGGCGACTCGGGCTCCACGGAGGCGACTGGCGGAGAAGGTGGAGGAGGTGGAGCGGGGGCTGCACTCGGCTGGAAAGCCGACGGTGCAGCTAACTCTGTAGGAGAGGCGAGGGGGACAGGGGGGGGAGGGGGATGGGGATGCATCTGGAACTGGGGCTGAGGGGGAGGGGGAGGAGACTGAGGAAGAGGAGGCGGGGGCTGAAACTGCAGTTCGGGCGAAGGGGGGGGAAACTGGGGAGAAGGCGGGGGGGTGGGAGAGAGGAGGATCTGAGGCTGAGGGGGGCAGGCTGCCGTCGAAGAAGAAGCTCTCCCAGGTCCCTGGGGCATCTGCCTGTCAGGTCTCTGGAGTGCTGCTGCAGGAAGGGTAACCTCTGCCTCCTTGCCTTTATCCGAAATCTTCTTGTTCTTTCCTCTTTTCCTTCGAACCTCGGTCCAACCGCCCACTACCTCTGGCCCAGGCTCCGACTGCCTCGGCTCCTCCTGACGTGGCTGTCCGGGAAGGGGGGGGCGGAGGGGGCGGGGGCGGGGAGGGTCGAGACGAGCTGGCGAAGCGTGGACAAGCAGCCGCCAAGTGCCCAAAGCCGTGGCACCGCAGGCACTAACCTGGCTGTCCGGTGACTATCATGCTCTGGGTGATGCTGTCGGCACCTGTCACAATCTCGATCACTGCAGGGAGAGTCGCAGGATCCGCCATAGCCACACGGACTCGGGGAGCTCCTGCCGTGGTCACCGCGTCGGCAAAGGTGTCGTGCATGACCCAGCCAAAATGGGAGCCCAAGTCCCTGACAATCGGCCGCAGCTCAGTAGCAAGCCCTGGAAAAACTAGTGTCACTGGGTGGCGAGGTATACGGAACCGAACATCGAAGTCCGCTGCGCTGAAACCACGGTACCACGGGACTATCATGATGATCTTCCCATCCACTGATGTGGGGGAACCGGCAATCAGGTTGCTCGCAGCTTTCTCACTGGAGAGTTTGAGCCAGCAGATGCCCCTTCCCATAAGGGCCACCTCCTCAATATGGCCATCCTCTAGCAGGAGAGTGGACTGGAGCCAGTCCCTGATGGTAGACCTGGAGGGGGAGTGTCCAATGACTCTACCGTAAACAGAGGTACGAGCAAAGTCAATGGCTACCTCCTGAACACGGGATGATTGTTGCTCTGTCAGGATAACGCGGTAGGCATCTGGAGAGGGAGGGTCCGACTGGGCCTCCGGATCCGGGCAGGGGGCCGCCATACCGCCAAGACTAACTGCAAGCTTCCGATGAGGAAAAACAGGCTGCCACCCAAGAAGGGGATGAAGCGGGAGGTGGAGCCTGGGGGTGAGGCGGGCGAGGCGAAGTGAGGGGACGAGGGGGGAAGCGGAGGGCGGGGTGAAGGCTGCGGGGTGCGGGGAGTACGGAAGGGCGCGGGAGGGCGGGGGGGGCGAGGTTGGAATGGCGGGGGTGGAGGGGTGAAGCGGGGGGCGGGGAGAGCGGAAGAGGCGGGGGCGGGTGAAGCGAGGGGGTGAAAGAGCGGCGAGGGGGCGGGTTGGAGCGGGGTGGATGGCGAGGGAGCAGCGAGGGGCGGGTTGGAGCGGAGGCGAGGCGAGGGCGAGGCGGGCTGGAGCGAAGGGGGCGGGTTGGAGCGGAGGCGAGGGGGTGGGTTGGAGTGGAGGCGAGGCGAGGGCGAGGCGGGTTGGAGCGGAGGGGGCGGGTTGGAGCGGCGGCGAGGGCGGGTTGGAGCGGGGGCGAGGGGCGGGCTGGAGTGGCGGCGAGGGGGCGGGTAGGAGCGAGGGGCGGGGTGGAGCGGAGGCAAGGGGGCGGGTTGGAGCGAGGGGGCGGGTTGGAGCGGAGGTGAGGCGAGGGGAGCGAGGTGGCCGGCGGGGGGGGGGGGAGGGGGGAAGGGGGTCGAGGGCGGAGGGGAGGGGTGGAGGTGGTCGCGGCGAGGGGGGAGCTAGGGGGAGGTAGGGGCTAACGGCGAGGGGGGAGGGGAAGCTCGCAGGAGCGCGTGCGGAGAAAAAAACTAGCGGATAGGTTGCTTGCTACCATAGCACCATATGCCACTCCAATCCTTCCATCTTCTAATGGGATACATTTACCTTTTGGAAGATTTGGCATCTCTGCACATAGTCGTATACATCCTTATGCATTTTAGGCTAGGAAAAATTATCGCTCTAGCTTCTCCAATGTACTGTTGATGCCTGAAGCAATCCTTCCATCTTCTAATGGGATACATTTACCTTTTGGAAGATTTGGCATCTCTGCACATAGTCGTATACATCCTTATGCATTTTAGGCTAGGAAAAATTATCGCTCTAGCTTCTCCAATGTACTGTTGATGCCTCAATGGGCACCTATGAGGGCATCATGGGCGTAATGGAGTAGAGCCTCCCGCTTGTCTTTGAGCACACAAAGTCTTTGCTTATAGAATAACGATCCACCTTGAATTGAATGATGGCCAGGCGCAAGAGTTTGGGACTCCATTGGGATTGCCGTGGCTCCACTGGGAGCTGGGCATTGTCTGTAACCACTTCAAAGCTTGGTGGTTTGTCTTGACTGTGAAGGTCTGTGCATGAAAGAACGGATTTAAGTTTTTTAATGCTTGGATAACGCCGAGTAATTCTCTGTCGTAGACTGAGTGAAGCTTTATGTTGTAGTATGCCATGAGTCTTTCTTCCTGTTTGTAAGACAATCCAATGGCTACATTGCTAGCATTTGTGATAACCAAGAATGGTTGGATCCTCCCATGATGCGATTTTCATTACTCAAGCTCTTGTGGCCAACTGCTTTAAGTCATGGAAAGTCTGCAAAGCTGCGCCGGTTACTGATATCTTCTGCCGGTGAGTCTTCACCCCTTTCAATAAGTCTGTCAAGGGGATGAGGTAGTGGAGAATCTAGGCATATGATAGGCTTGGCAAAGCCCTACGAAAGATCAGATCTCTTGGGCCGTTGTCAGGATCGCCGAGTTGGTGATAGCTTGAATTTTTAAAGGATCCAAGCGAATGTCATTGGTGCCGATGATGTAACCCAAGTATTGGATTTTCTTAAAGCCAAGAACTCACCTTTCTTGGCATTTATATATAATTGATTATCGCGCAAAAGCTGTAGAGCTTTCCACACATCCCATATATGTTGCTCCGCTATGGCTGAGAAGATTAAGATATCATCTAGAGAGATGAACATGTACACTCCTATATGCTCAGCAGCCAACGAACACTTGCGACATCATCTTGTTGAATGTTGGTGGTGCATTTTTTAGATCGAACGGTGTTATACCGAGATCATGCAGGACCAGCTATGTCCAGCACTTGTTGAGGGGATGACACAAGTCAAGGGATGACATAAGTCAGGGGATGACATGGTCACAAGGATGACACAAGTCATGGCGATGACATGGTTGCAAGATGACACAAGTACATGGTCACCAGGATGGCATAGTCACATGGGGACATAGTCATCAGGAGGACATATCACCCAAGCACATGGTCATGCGTCAAGGGTCTTCATGTCGTGCAGTCACGCGCTTTGCTAACCTCTGCAGACCTGACTCATTGGTGGCATAGATGTTCATCTGGCGGTGCATTGTTAGATACAGGGTGGCTACAGTGGTGCACATGGAGTAGTTACAATGCACCAACTCGGCGCAAGCTGGCCGTTGCAGGAGACATGAAGAGGCTCAGCGGCGGAATGGCTAAGGATGAGGGGACAGCCAATAGGAGAGAGGGAGGGGATTGCCCATCCTAAAGGCAAGGGTGAAGAGGGGAGATGGGGGGTATGAGGATTCATTCAGCATTGTACAGGGATTGAGAGTGAGAAGGAGAGAGGCTAGAGCTACGAGCTCACTTGTTGCATTGTTATGGTGTATTGCTATTGTTGCATTGTGTGGATGAGTGATCTCTGATCTTTGTTGCATTGTGTGGATGAGTGATCTTTGATCTCTGTTCAGAGAGGCTAGTGTATGAGGATCTCTTCCTTCTATGATACGCACTTGTTAACGTTGTGTTCTTGTCTACCGCTTTCTCCGTTATTATTTAGCTGTTATTAGCGTTGTGCCTTCTTATCTCCTTTTTGGGTTTGTTCTTTCTGTTCTAGTACACAGCAGTACTCAGCACCCTGTACCATCTTCGACTAGTGTTGTGTCATAGGTTCACGCATCACGCAGTGTAGTGCAACTGAGGTAGAGTTGTGTCATAGGTCTACGTATCACCCACTTCACGCTCCTCACATCAGTGGCCTTAGGCCTGCAGTAACACCTCCGGAAGTGAGCGGACCTCCCCCTCAGACAAACGGCAGGACTATGAACTTGTAATCAGATTGCTCTATCCTGAATGTTGTCTTTGGAATGTCAACGCTAAAGATGTGGACCTGGTGATAACTGCTCTTAGGGTCTATCTTGGAAAAATACTTAGCACCATTCAAGCAATCTAAGATATACTCTTTGCGGGGCATAATATCTTGGAACTCCTGGATTAGATCCGCCATGGCCTGCCCCAAAGGAGGAGCTGGCTGCACTGAATTGAGCTGACAACAACGGACATACACCAATGTGCATATGACACCTTTGCGAACAGCACGAGCTGCTCGGATGTGGGAGATCAATTGGATTCCAGGAATGCTTCAGCCTGCAAGCCCTTCTCCAAAGGAACTAAGAAGAGGCGTCCACTCTCAGTATGGGGGTCAAGATATGTTGGCTGCACATGAAGCAGCTAAAAGATGCTATAAAGGCTTTCAAAAACCAGGTTGGCCCTCAAAGATGAAGGCACGGTCCGGAAACATCTCCCCAAAGCGCCAAAAAGAGAGAATAGCTATGGGGCTGCAACACCTAAAAGGAAAACATTTATCAAAAGCAAGTGTGTTTTGAACATTTATCAAAACTTTCAAGGCAGATCCCTTCTGACTGAGCTTGTTATCAGAGCATTCCTACCAGGCAACCATGCTTGGAAGGACTTCATCGTCCACCAGATTTTAGATGATTTAGGCCAACTCTTGTGAAAATATATATGCAATGGTCTAGATGGGAGAAGGGATCAGCATCAACAATTGTTGCTTGGATAGCATTCAAAAAACTGTCTGCACCAGAAAAGGAGATCAAATGGGATCTTAGAGCTGCTTGCAGGTGCACACTGAAAGTTGGATAGTTACTTCTTTGGATTGGTCAGATGGCACCACACAGGTAGGAACAAGGAGATGTATCCATTGGCTAGGTTTCTTCTCTACTCTAGAAATTTCCCTGCATGTGATTTTGCATACTCTGGATTGGGGAGGGGACACGGTTCTATAACGCTTTATGCAGTTTAGGTGGATTGGAGACTTGTCAACATAACAGTTCAAGAACCCATCCTTGATAGCATCCTTTGTTGGATACAATGACAAAAGTTAGTTTTTAAACTTTCATCCTTCTCTCGTTGAGGGGCAGAACATGGTGACTTTGGCTGTATGGTGGTTGCCCCGCTCAGCACCTACCATGAGTTCCGAGTAAATGAAGATGGGTTGATGCAGCGGCTCTTTGGGAGGGCAGTACAGGTTTTTTATACATTGTCCAAAATGTGAGGACATCACTCATCTAGAATATGCATTGCTCTCCCACACTTGGGGAGATATTTGGCATCAGTCCTCCAATTTTTTCTAGCTATGCTAGCTTTATGAACCTTTGGTGAGGAGACTTTGGTTTAGACACCATACTTCCGTGATACCTTATAGTATTGGTCCATTCAGCACTGCCTTTGGAGGGCTGAGAGGATCTGGCAGGGTATTGCTCTTTTTCTTGGCAAGATTTGGAGAGGTGACTTCTTTGGATCAATTGACTAGATATAAATGCACTATGACGGAGCACATGCAGGTGTTAGATGCAGATATTGAACTCAAGATTCATCTGGGTTAGCCCCTGGTTCTCTGCTTGGAAACAGTGCCACTTGCTGCTGCTGCAAGGAGATCTCCTTTTATAAGGGAGTAGAATGTGATGGGAAATTTTTCTTTTCACACACATCGACAGGGCCCTCATGGCACTTTGATGCACCTGTTTTCCCCTAGGTTATTTGAAATTAACCTTGAGATGTTGGTTTATCATAGGAGTTCTTCCTGTTTTGGATGTATTTGATCATATTTAATAGAAGTTTCTTTTCTGAAAGAAAAAAGATTCGCATAGAAGTATCCTACAAGACAAAATATGAGTCAAGAATCTAATCAGTATGAAAGCCCACATTTACTATCATAACTGTGAGAAAGGAATCACAGAAGAGTAGCATTAACCAAATAGAATAAACTCATGGGCAGTACAGTTTTATCATTTATGAGAATTCATTTCCTTAGGAAGAATTTTTGACTGTATATAAAGTTAGGAAAGAGTAAACGAAACTTCTACCTTGAGTTGTAGGGATATCCCATGCAATTGAGATGATGCAATCTTCAAGGACACTATACCCAAGAAGCTCCAATTCATCTAAATCTGATGATCCACATCTCAAGAAGTACAATCTTCCATCTAATTTGCAAGCAGCTACTACTTGTTTAGAGTTTTTGTCAAAAGAGACCTGCAATTGACATTTAAAAAACATTTTCAATAATATTGATAGCAGCAAGCACATTGAGGCATAAACTCTCCATTTACTTTAGTGCAGTCAAAACAAAATTAAGATAAGAAGAGGACTAAAAGATGCCTGTTTCAAAAGAAAAGTGAAGAAAGCTTACTCGCTTTTCTCACAAGTAATTGGCATAAATTATTTATATTTCGGTTTTATCCTATATTCTATAGCACAGACAAGGACACATTTAACTTTGGTTAGATCAAACTATTTGAGTTCTGCTGAAGCTTTTGAATGTACCCATCTTATCATCATACATTCTTCCTATGTATCCCTGTGTCATATTATGCTCTTTTTCCCCTCTTGACAATGGCCTTTTCTTACTCAGTTTTTTGGTGCTGCATGATTCTCCATTATGAAAGCTCCCTTTGTGGCTTTTCATGTCCCTCTTCAGTGTGGGAACAAAAAAAATCCTTACCTCATATTTTCCTCCCTCCAATGGACTTCACTCCTAGTTTCGTTTGCTTGGCATGGCCCTGCCTTCCACAGCCGCCGCGATGGACCTCTACTACTAGATTGGGTAGGACCTTCCACCAATGATCCCTCCCTCTTCAATGAGTGTTGTGAGCTGGAATATTAAGCGTTTGGTCAGGATTGCCACACATCATAGAAATCGAGTCCCAGCTTCACTATTCTATCACTCATGGGACAATAACAAGAAATGGTCAAACAGAAACTCCAATAGAATCTCAATACAAATGAAGTATAAGTACTTGGTATATTTAGTACCCAAGTACTACACACCAAAATAGACTAAGTCCTAGTCTATCCTACACCACCATATCATTGTATGTGTCTACAAAGGATATTACTCAAGTTATAATGATCCCCCATAGCACCGCTCCCATCTACCAAAGGAAGCTGATTGGAAGATGCCTAGGACATAGAGGCCAGCATGTTGCAGTCAAGTGTAGTAGACCTGCCTAGCAGCCACCCTCATCAAAGTTTGGCACCAATGCAATTGATTTGGGATCAGGTCCGACAATCTTCCATTAACCTCAAAGCTTTGTTCATTTGTGCAAGTCCTTCCAACTTACTTTGTTGTTACTTAATGCATCACTTGTCACGTGCATTTCTTTTTTTTCCACTGAAAAGACTTCTATTAAGTAGGGAAAAAGCCCCAAGAGAAAATAGTAAGAGTACGTTGATAAGGAAAAAAAAGAAAAGACAACCAGGAATTATGTACTTCACCACGTCAGATAGCTGAGACTTCATAGGGATCAGCTGCAATGTGGGCTCGTAGATGATGAGCTTATGAACCAGGTTCCAGAGCAGGTGTCTTTGTATTAGGCACCGAGACAAACCCCCCACAAAAACTGACTGAACATGGATCACACAGACTCAGAGAGAGCCAAAAGACTACACAGCCCGAAACAGATAAACTTAGAACTGAACTGAACTTCCCCCCAAAACTCAGAGAACAGTCAGCCTCAAAATACTATAAACCCACAGCCCACACTCCTAAGCTTCCATCAAGGACAACAGCTTGTAACTCCCACAAAGCTGCAACAGCGCCACCTCCTCTCCTTCTCTATCACTACCCAGCTCGCTTAGGACAACCATCATCGATGAAAGGTCACGTTCCATTGTGTCCTAGCCTGCGATTCCTTGGTCCCTCTATCTCTTTGCATACGGAGTTCATGGAGTCTCTGTTGCCCAAAGTCCTTCAGCTAGCAGAAAACGATACACAGCTATGCCTCAAGCTGTCCTAATCCATGAATCATCACCAACCATGCACCAACCCGATGGAAGAAACTTCCAGCAATAGCCATGCTATCTTCATTTCTCACGGAGAGCTTAGCTCACATGTATAGCATCACCCGCACAGCCAGGTAGCTTCCTCAATCAGAAAAAAAAACAGCCTTTCCATATGATCTCAGCCAGACCACGCATTCTCTACATCAGCTCACGTGCAAACAACGACCGTCCTGCCTATGTGGTAGCCATGCTCAGCCAACTACAAACAGCTCGATATTTTTGAAGATCTCCAGCGCCAAGGTCTTCTCAGCGCACACAAGCTCACAAATCAACAGTGTCCACAATAGCCCTTCTCTCCCATTCGATCTAAATTCACCACGTAGCTATAGCAACGGAGCACCCCGAGTTTATCCTTTCCAAACTTGGAGTCCCTTTGTGCCAAGCATGCAGTCGGAAATCCCCATCCCATCATGTACATAGGCCTTTTTTTGATGGGCGCTTAGTCTCTCGCTTTCATCTACGAGACTCCTAGTTATGTGCATCGCTCCCTCTTTTCTTCAGAAATTCTAGATTTCTCTACACGTGATCGATCGCAATCCAGACGCTCTACATTCCTTGCTATGTAGCCACCTTTGCATGAGCAGGATGCCTTCCCAATCAGTCCAGCCACCTCAGCCTAATTTGCCACCTCATCAGTGACATTTTACCACTCCTATTTAAAAAATGCAAATATCCCCCCAAGGCACATTAAATGCACATTTTGGACCTTTGGTCACACAATTCCCACACACATTAGCATGCACATTAAAGCTTGCATGCACCCCCATACACACACGTGAAAAGCCCCTTGATGTGGGCACCAAAACATATCAAATTCCCGTAGCATGAAAGTGCACATTCACTCAGAAAAATAAAATTAAGAAACCCTTCATGACTTGATTTACATGACCCCAAAAGCATTTCACTTAACGACACACTGGACACCCTTGCTCTAGAAGTCTGGTACAACCACATTGCATTTCATCATTTCCATGAAGTCCCTACAAAACATACTTTATTCTCTCAAAAAACTATACATTAGTCCATCATGCTTGTGAAAGAAAATCCACAAATGCCAAAAGCCCAGATGTGTACAACTATGTGCCTACCTACAGCTATATACAGTGCTCAAAAACTTGATACAGATTTTGTCCTATCATTTTTTTAACCCATCCCCAAGTCTGCAGACATTCATGTCTTGCAGATAGGGGTATATAAGATTTGCATTTCTTCAGAGGTATCCTCATCCATGAGGTCTTCTGGCTTGTCTGGTTTCATCAAAGTAGGTCCACAACTGCCTATACTCATGATCCTATGAAAGTATTTCTTTAGTCTCAAGCCATTGACTCTATTCTTATGCTGCTGACCATCCAAATCCTCAAGTTGATATGAGCCATTTTTGAATTTCTTCGTCACACAAAAAGGTCCATCCCATTTGGTCACAAATTTCTTCTTGAAGGTAGAATCCAAACTACTGTTGTATCTCAAAACTAGATCATGCTCCTCGATTTTCTTATCCCTGAATTTCCTGTTTGCTCTCTTCTGATTCTCCTCTTGAATTAAAGCATAATGTTCCACCGCCTTTTGTCTGTCTAGTTGTGCTTCCTGCAAATCCAATAAACGGTTCTGAAAAGTAGAATTTGAATCCTCGTTTATCTTCATTAACATCTGTAATGCAGGAATTTCTACTTCCAAGGGTAATAGACCTTCTTTCCTGTAAACAAGATGAAATGGTGAAAACTGGGTGCCTTCTTTTACTGCAACTGTGTAAGCCCATAAAGCTCAGTGCAAAGCAAGGTCCCACTCCTTGTCATGTGTTCTCATGATCTTTCCCATGATATTAGTACACACACCATTAAAATTTTCATTCATCCCATTACATTGAGGATAATAGGGACTTGCATATCTGTGTTTAATCTTCAGCATTCCACATAATAAATCCATCAGTTCACTCCTGAAACCTGGACCTCTATCAGAAAGCAACTCCAGTGGCACACCAAATCTACAGCAGATATCCTCATACACAAATTTACATACAGATTTCGCATTGACAGGCCGTACTGCTCATGCTTCAGCCCATCTCGTCAAATAATCTACAATTTTCAGCACATAACAATTTCCCCTGGTTGTCATGGGTAGAGGACCGATGGCATCTATTCCCCATTTCTCAAAAATATTATAAGCAAGCATGATATTTCTGAGTTCTGGATGTAAGATTCTCTTACTCATCTGCTGACACTGTAGGCATGACCTGCACCAATGTCTTATGTCTCTCTGGAGGGATGGCCACACATACCCTTTTGTAAGTATTTTCCTCAGCATGATTTTGAAAGCAAAATTGTAGAATACGAAAAACTTCTTCATGCCAGGGAATTCTTCTGAGCACCAGATCAGCCCCTTTCATGTAAAGAACATCATCTATCAGACAATAAGAAGTACAGCTTTTAATAAATCTGTATTTTCTTTGTTTCGGAACTTCTTCAAGCACTTTACCAGTTAACAGGAAGCTTTCCTCACAAGCCAATGTCTCCCTTCCTTTTTATAAGGGCTCCTGCACTCCTACCGCATCAACATAAGCTGCTGTAATTTCCTGAACAGCATCATGTGCATTTACATTCTTACCTCTTTCAATATGTTCGAGTGTCCAGGCATCCAATCGATTTAACAGTTTCTTCACCGTGCTTATCCATCTCTTCAAATGAACATGCTTAACCTTCCAGACACCTAAAATTTGCTTCACAACCAACAGAGCACCTCCTTTAATCATGAGTCTCTTAATACCCTAACTAATGCATACTTTCAAACCTTCGAAGAGGGGCTGCATATTCAGCTTCATTATTACTGCTGGCTTCGAGCTGAATTCCCATTTTCCGAATCTCCTTTCCTCCAGGATCATAAATGACAATTCCTCTTGTACTTTTATTTAAACATTTTTTGTAAGATCCATCAAAGTGTAAAACAAATGCATCCTCTAGGACTTTTTCTTCATTCATGTCAGTGTTCTTCTCCACATCTTCAACTAAAATAGGTCCTTCCTTATAGGTGAGGAGATCAGCCAAGGAAGCTTTGGTAGAGTTCTCAACCAAGAAGGTAAAAGAGTACTCCTGTAACTCTACTATCCATTTAATCATGCTCCTGGAGATGTTTGTACTATTCAACATATGAGGCAGTAGTGAACATGAGGTGAGAACCACAAAAGGCCTTGACAATAGATAAGACCGAAATCTCCTACAGGCATACAAGAGGGTAGCCAGGACCAATTCAGCCGCTGAATACTTCCTCTCTACTTCACTCTTCACCATGCTAGCATAATAGACTGGCCTCATATATCTGAAACCCTCTCCCTGCTGCAAAAGGATAGCACCAATAGCATCTGGTCCTATAGACGGATTCACATAAAAAGTCCTGGAATAATCTGGTGGCTTTACACTTGAAATATGAGTCAAGGATTCCTTAACTGCCTCAAACACCTCTTCACTCTCTGTCGTCCATTTTAGAGGCTCAAATTTTACCACCTGCTGAAGAGGATACAAAATCTGAGATAACATATGAATAAATCTCGACAGATACTTCACCTTCTAGAGAAAGGTATGCAACTGCTTGGTATTCTCAGGAGAGGACAGCATAACTAAAGCTTTTACTTTACCTGGATCTGGCTCAATCCCATTCTCAGATACAATATGCCCCAATATTTTAATGCTGGTCTGAGCTAACTGAGTCTTCTTAGGATTTAATTGACCACCATTATTATCAATCTCATAAAATACCTAATCCAGCTCGCCACAATGCTCCCTTCTTCCACTGTAGACACAGATGTCATCAATAAACACTTTACAAAATTTATCCAAGAAAGGTGATAAAATCATATCTGAATTCTCCTGATAGTGCGAGGGGCCGGTGGTAACTCCAAAAGGCATTTTCCTGTAACAAAAACAGCCCCAGGGGGTAATGAAGGTAGTCTTGATTTGATCTTCCTGGGCTATGGCTATCTGGAAGTACCCTGAATATCCGTCACACAAGCTGTACATTTCATGACCCGCCACTTTATCAAGAATATCATCCAAAAAAAGGTAGAGGATAGTGGTTTCTCTTTGTCACTGCATTCAGAGGTTTGTAATCGACACAGACTCTCCATTTGTCTACACCTTTTGGCAGTATGACCACAGGACTTATCCAATCAGAGTGAACTACAGGATAAATTATTCATGCCTTGAGAAGCTTATCTACCTCTTCCTTCAGCACATCTCTCTGTTCCGGGCTTAATCTCCTTATTTTCTGAAAAACAGGTTTGGCACCTTCCTTAAGCTCAATTCTCAGAGGCTTCCCTTTAAATCCCCTGATCTCCTCATAAGAGGTGATAAACAAATTGAGGTATTTCTGCAACATCTTCAAATATTCTTCTTTCTCCTCAACATTGAGATCAGGATCCAATGATTGCTCAATCAACACCTGGGTCGATTCTTGAGAACATTTGGGCTGCATTAAATCCTCAATAACCTCAAACCTGTCCACCTCTTCCTCACTGAACCCTGCTGACCCCACAAAATCTACCTGTGAATCCTCATCTACCAAATCCACCAATGCTGTTGTTACTTCATCACTTTCTGAAGTCACAGAGCTCTCATCCTCACTGCTGGTTTCACTTCTCTCTTCCTCTTCACTTGCTGAATCTGAAACTTCAGCCTTGCTTACCATATCGAAATTCAATTTCTTCCCATTCGTATGTACAGAAAATATTCCTTTCTGCCAATTCTGAATTGCACCTACCTTCCTCAACCACAGCCTTCCAAGAATCAAAGGATAGGCTCCCAACCCCGCAGGCATCACATGACAATCCACTCGACATGAAACACTGAATGCCTCAATCTCCAGGCTAGGTACTATCCCTAAAGTCTTCACCTTGGAGTGGTTTGCCATTCTAATGCGATAACTAGAGGAGCAGGATATCTCCTAATCTCTCTACACAAGCCTGGGTAATCACACAAATCTGTGCACCCCCATCTATATAGGCCTCTCCAAAACCCTTTCCTTTATGCCAGGCTTCTACAGCAGGTAAAAGATCTGGCAACTCTGAGACAGGTATCAGCTTAATTGAGGCAATCGACAGAATCAAGGCAGCAGTCCCGGCCATTGATTGGTCAGCAAGCCCAACTGATGACAAGAATGATGATGAAGAGGAGTCTTCCCCAATTTATTTATCACCTAGGAATGGACAGGTTGTCATCACCTTCAACTCGAAGACACTCAGGAAGAGGATTCTAAGACAATCCTATAAGCTGAAGGGGACAAAGATATGGATTGCTGAGGAGCTTATAAGAACCCAATTGAAGAACAAAGCTACCAAGCTTGCTAAGGTTCGGGCAGCCAGGGAAGCAGGAAAATGGGCAGTATATCGTGACGGTCTTGCAGTGATTAGAGAATTTAAGACAAAATCTAAAGACCCTCAGTCTTTAACTGATGTAATGGCCACTCCATAGCCTAGTACTTAGTTCCTTTTATGTTTTATGTTCTATGTGTTTTGTTTTTCTGGAGGAATCTGATGATACTCCCAGGGAGGTTGCCTATGGCCCTCTCTGTACTGATGTATAAGCAGGTCTCTTTTGTCCCATAGACCTTTTTAGGTCTCCAGTGGACATTAATAAACTTTCTTTCTTTCTTTCTTTCTTTCTTCTTTGCTGGATTTACAGCCCGCCTCCATTCTTTTTTAAGCTTTGGGCATAGACCAATCATTTGGGCAAATGTAATGTCCAGTTTCCTCGCTGAAAGCTTCCACCAAATCATAATCTCCCTGCTCCTTCCGCATGGGATAATCTGCAGTTCTGTACTTCCTTCTGGGCTTCCTGCTCTTCTTCTTTTGGTAGGTCATCATCTCCTCAGACTGCTTCCCCTTCTTTGCACTCGGACCAACCTCCTCTTCTCTCTCTCTCTTCCGATACAACATAGATGCCCCTCATCTCGAGTTGACTCGCCACTAGCTTAGCCAGGTCACGAGAGCAGACTTGCTGCAGCTTCATATGTATCGCACTTGGATTTATCCCACGCAGCTTCCGACGAAGATGGCCACATATCGTGACCACTTCCTTCGGATCTCAGAGGATGGATTTGTCATTCCACCAGGCTATACAGGTATCCACATGTCCCACTCACTGAGGATTGCCCTTGGCCAGCTTAGAGTCTCTTCGCATCAGCTCGAGATAGAGGCTGGTAGGATGCGACGCATGGAGGATGGATGGCGACCAGGCCGAGAGACCAGGATCTGCCCTTGTTGCACCATGGGAGAGGTGGAGTCAGAGGAGCACTTCATTTGCAGATGCCCGCTATATTATGAGCTCAGAGGTAGATTCCACTGTCTCTTCACGGATGGCTTTGGACCTCTCTCACAAGTGATGGACTACGAGGATCAGCATTGCCTAGCTCTTTATGTCAGGGAGGCCACTATGCTTCGACGAGACTACCTCAGAGACCATCAGCACAGACCGGAGCGTGATAGAGCCCAGCGTGATAGAGCTCAGGCACACGCTATACCAGAGGACAGAGACCAGGAGGAGCACGAGGAGGTCAGAGCTCACACAGGACACATGCCTCCACCCTGTGGATGTACATATTAGATGGTTTGTAGACGCCGCAGGATCTTGTTACATAGGGTACGTACTCGCCGCTTCATCTCCAGACGATCCAGGATGATGGCAGCTTTTCGGAGGAGACTTACTCATGGAGATCTCGCCCCACTAGCCGCTCACCTCACCTTTGCTCAAATTTGTACTCTCACAGCAGGAGGCAGAGTCGATGGACAGGATTTCCAGTATTATTTTGATTCTCAGACTCCGTGACACCTGGACTTGTATCTTTGCATTGGCATATTGTACTCATCCCCCCATTTTGCACCCAGGGGCGGTTTCCTTGCATCTAGTTTACTTTGTATTTAGGCTCAGATTTGACATTATGTACTTTCACTTGCATTGTATTGTGTAGCACTTAGATGATATTCGACGATGCCTTTTCTTTGTGGCACGTTGATTTTGTGCTATCTTGTATGCAGAGTTCTTGATGTCCCATGGGCCCATTTTGGCCTTTAGTGGACAATAATACACTTTCTTTCTTTCTTTCTTTCTTCCCTAATGGCATGACATCTTTAACTTCCTCCAACTCCAACAAGCCAAATGTAACTTCCTTACCTTTCCCTTTCTCTTCTGCAGTGGCTTTATGGATTCCAGAGGTACTAGGCTGACCTACATCTTTTACTTCTACACCATGATCATTCACCCTATTATTTAACCCTGTTGGCAATGGATAAACATCACCTCCAGCACGAGGAGGCTTATCATAGTGTGTGCTGTAATGTCCCCACTCTCCATAATTAAAGCACTGGACACAAGGTGCAAATGACCCTTGACCTCGTCTTGCCTACCATGGGCCTGAATTATTTGAAGAAGGCACGTTGCCTCTGCCATAACCACCCGATGATCTACCTCTTCCCCTACTGTTCACCAAATTCAAACTCAAACTCTTCATAAGCTCCGACATTTCATGAATTTCTTCTTTTATATTCTCCTCCTTCCTGACGTCAGGCTTCTGTATTTCTGGCTTCACATGAGAGAAAATTTCAGGCACATGCTGAACCATTGGCATCTCGTGCTTCATTTGTGACAATCTTATCTGCTTTCTCTCCTTCTCTTTTGCTACCCTGAGAGCATCCTCATAAGTGACCAGCTCTTTACATTCAATCTCTATCCTAGTCTCCGGCTTCAGACTAGCAACAAACCTATCCTTTTTTATGACACTGGGAGGAACTTTACGTAATAAGGCCACCTGCCATTTATTCCACAACACAATGAACTTACCGACATACTCATCCACTAACTGAGTCGGCTGTTGCTGCAATAAACATAGCTCTCTCCAAATTCCATCAAGATCTCTAACACACATAAACCTGTCCAGGAAAGCTGTCCTCACCTCTGGATAAGTCGGGTTTCTGTGAACACCCTGATCATCACGCATCCTTGCGGAGAAAGTCTGCAGCCAAGTTCTTGCTTCTCCCAACAGACAAAAGGATAGAATATGAAGAAGGACTTTGTTATGCTCTAGCCGAGATAGCATGACCTCGGAAAGATCGATGGGCATTTTCTCTTAGATGACCGACTTTTGTAATATTTTATGTGCATAAATAAAATGGTCAAGGGAAGTAACTGCCAAGGTCCTAGGTGAGGGTGTATTGGCATCGACTAGGTGGTTCTGAGTGCTAATGCCTAGGTGCACCTAAATGTGTAATAATGCCAAGGGGCAAATGTTTTAATTGTGCCCCAAGAGAGGGGTAAATGGTGTACCAAGCTAAAGGTCTAAAATGATGACATGTGGCAGAGGGAACCATCTAGGGAGTTGTGGGCTTGTGCATATGCATGAGGAAAGAAAATTACGTATCTTTTGTGAGCATGCGATCCATAAGACAGGCTGGGAGGAAATTATGATGCCATCGCTTGTGATATTATATTGCCTGTAATTCGACAGAACAGTATGGATAGAAAAATGTTCGTTTCATTTGGTATCAGAGCCGAAGCCGTTGTGATGATTTGGGCCATCGAGCAGTTCTTCAAGGTTGCTTGACGTGGTGGAGGGATCCGAGGCGATATCATTATTCAGATCATGGCATAGCTAAGTTTTGGACTGTCGCTGGGAATACGTGGTGGCTGGACGGGTGAATTTTTAGGTCTCAGCATCGATGCTCTCCTCACCTACGCAAATAGCTTGGAATAAAAAGAGAAGGCTTGGGCGCTTCGCCGAAAATGTGCGACTTTCGTAGAGCCAGGGAACGGTGGTGCGGGAGACTAAAGTTAGGGGCAGGCCCTTCGACGTGATGAGCGATGTTAGATGCAAAAGACCGTCGCGTTGATGTTGGCAAAAGAGTGTAAAGCTTCAAAGGTAGCAAATAACCGGTCGAGAGAGAGCGAGGGAGGAATCTCACTGTGAGAATTTAAGCTAGCGGCGGCCGGAGTTTATCGGTACTTGTCATGAGGGTCTTCTTTGGGATTTTTCATACAGTTTGTGGTTGTCTAGCGAGAATGGCAGAAACTAAGCTTATTGAGCTGCTTCAAGAAGCTTCGTTGCAGAATAGAGGTTTTACTTATATCCGAGTCACAGTTTGGACAGCGGTACTATGACTTCGACCGTGGAGCAAGCTTTGGGACATCTACGTTACGTGGAGCTTCGAGGGAGCATCATTTTCTACTTCTGTATAAAATTTTAGTTTCCAATTTGCAGACGATTTATTTCTGTATAGCGGAGGGAAATTCGAAGTGGAAAAAAAAAAAAACTATTTTCCCTTTTGAAACAATGGAGGCAGAGGGACAAGATTCCAGGGTAAATCCTAGTGAATCTAGAGCATGGTCTACACAAGAAGTGTCCCATCACACAACACCTACTCTGGTGGGTAGGATTTCTGTACTAGAAGATGCTTTACAGCAGATCATGAACCAGCAGCTTCAAGTGAACGCTGGTCAAAATGAAATTAGAGAGATGGTACAAGCCTTGTCGGCTAGACCATCTAGAAATGAAAAGGGTAAAGCTCCAGTAGAGCCAGAGCCCAGTATACACTCATCACAACATGCGAAGGTCAAGGTACCTAATATTGCTAATTATAGACCGAAAAAGTACGCTGGTCGGATGACCGAACGCAGTTCTGATGTGATCGAGGTTTGGTTACACAAGTGGGAAGAAGCCTTCGCCATTTGTGAAATCAGATCTGATCTAAAGAAAATCCGCGAGACCACTCACCTGTTTATTGAGGCAGTGGATAGGTGGTGGATTAAGCAACAGAAAGATCAGGTTGCCCCTACCACCTGGGAAGGGTTTAAGGCTGAATTTAAGAAACACTTTCTTCCACCTGACGAAGAGTCCCGAGCTTGGGATACATACAGAAACCTTCGCCAGAGGAATTTGTCGGTGGCAGAGTACACTGACAAATTCAGAGAATGTGTTATGAAGATAACAAACCCTCTCCCTATGTCGGTTCAGTTGAAAGACTATATCTATGGACTGAACGATAAGATTAAAATGGAAGTTCAGGCTAAATATGTGACTACATTAGATGAATCTATTGCAGTAGCTCTGAACTATGAGGATGCCAGAGGCAGAGGCCTAGTGGATTTGTGCAGGTAGGGACTCAGCATGAGTACTCGAGAAAAAGGGGATTTCAAAGGAAATGGACTTCAAAGACAAGTGTCTCGCAGCCAAGTGGCCAAACCAAGCAGGTGAAGCCGGTTGAGGGACCAGCAAAGACAAGTACCACCGTTGGGGTGAAAAGGAAAGTAACTCCAATGGCAGCCCGGGCTTGGTCCTCGAGCAAAAAGAGAGAGCTAGAAAAGAAGGATTGTGCTTCGGCTGCCTTCAGCGACATTAGTGGAAAGATCGTCCACTAAACAAAGACCGTCGCACGGCCAATATGATAATATTTGAATGCGACGCGGAAATGCAGGAGAGTCCCAATGTAGAACATATGTAGATGCAATTGGCGGGACCTTCTCAGAGGTTAGTACCTGGGTTGTTAAGTGTGTCTGTTACTACGTTAGTAAGCGGTGCATCTGATAACATCCTTTCAAAGCCCGCAACAACGGGGTATACATTTTTCGATGAGCCCGATTTGATTAAAATGAAAGAGCAAGTAGCCAATCATGATGTGATTGTGTTGTTTGACTCAGCGTCAACGCACAATGTAATTAACTCGAAGCTTATTAAGAGGCTCCAGTTGAAAACTAGTCCGTCTGACTATGCTTATACGATGAGGATGGCGGACGGAAGCTCAACTGAAGTATGGGACCAGAGGGTTACCCAATTGGAACTTCGAATACAGGACTATGTTGAGAAGCTAGACTTTGAGTTGACCAGGCTTGCTTACGCAAATATAGCCCTAGGTATGGCTGGGCATTTTTGGAAAGATCCAGCCATTGATTGGAAAAAGCATATTTACCAGTTCAAGATGAACGGGGTAGAATATGTTTTACGAGGTGAAAAGGATTTACCTCGAGGACCATTGATTTCAGCCATGGAAATTCGGAAGACTCCGAAAGAGTTTCTGTGTCTGTGTATAGCATCGGTAGAGTCGATTGATGATGCGTCGACTAGCACTATGGCTACCCAAGATGGGAAAATGGCCGAGTTGGCTAAAGAGATATCGCAGAAGTTCTCTGATTGTTTTAGGGATGAGTTACCTTATGGGTTACCTCCAGAGCGGAATGTTCAACACAAAATTGAGTTTATCCCGAGGGCAGAACCTGTAAATAGACCTCCCTATAGATTAAGCTTTATAGAAGAAGCTGAGGTGCGAAGACAACTGGAAGAATACCTCAAGCTGGGGTAGATTCAACCCAGTTTTTCACCTTTTGCTTCCCCAGTGATATTAAAGAGGAAGAAAGATGATACTTTTCGCCTCTGTATAGATTATAGAGCATTGAATAATATCACTATTAAGCACAGGTATCCGATGGCTCGGATCGATGATTTGCTAGATGCATTACATGGGGCCGTAATTTTCAGTAAGATAGATCTTAAGTGTGGCTACCATCAGATCCGTATTAGAGGCGAGGATGTGCATAAAACCGCTTTTAGAAGTAGGTTTGGTCATTATGAGTTTTTGGTAATGCTCTTTGGACTTACCAATGCTCCAGCTACATTCGTCATGCTTATGAACGATTTACTACGTCCGTATATCGCAAAGTTTGTAGTACATTTTATTGACGATATTCTGGTATTCAGTAAAAGTATTACTGAGCATCATGAACACTTAAGAATAGTGTTCAGTACTTTGAGGAAAGCCAGTCTTTATGTAAATAAGAAGAAAACTATACTGTGTATGGTTAGACTTGAATATTTAGGATTCATAATTACTCCAGAGGGGGTAGAAATGGATCCAAAGAAAGTAGCTGCGATACTGACTTGGCCAATCCCTCAGAGTTTGACCGCTTTGCGATCATTCTTGGGATTTGTCCAATTTTATTGAAGGCATATCAAAGGATATTCTGAAATAGTATCGCCATTGACTGATCTGACCTCAGATAAAGTACCTTTTATATGGGGACAGAATCAACAAGAAAGTTTTAACACCATAAAACAAGCTGTGGTCACAGGACCGGTGTTAAAAATAGTTGATCCCCAGAAACCGTTGTTCCTGGAAACCGATGCAAGTGGCATTGCGGTAGGAGCAATTCTCCTCCAAGAGGGAAGGCCAGTAGCCTTTGAAAGCAAGAAGCTTTCTCCCTCTCAAAGAAATTGGCCAACTCATGAATTAGAGTTGTATGCTGTTGTCCATGCTTTGAAAACATGGAGATATTATTTGTATGGATCAGAGTTTTATGTGGATGTTGATCATGATACTCTGAAACATTTTTGTAAACAACCTGACTTGAGAGGCCGCCAAGCTAGGTGGGCAGAACTCATGCAGGAGTTTAATTTGATGATTCGGTACCGAAGAGGAAAAGATAATAAAGTTGCTGATGGGTTGTCACGCATTATGCATAACATGAGTTTCACGGTATTAGAGAGTGCTCTAATGGCCGAGATTAGAGAAACTCAAAAGGTAGACGAGTTTGTCCAGAGTCTATGGACTAAGGCTCATGTGTTAAAACCCAGGGAAAACGAAAAGGATGACCTGGCATCCAGAAAAGGCCAAACTTATGCAAGATATACCATAAGGGATGGTATGCTGAAAAGAAATGGCAAGGTAGTGGTACCTAATCAGAATGATCTCAGGCAGAGAGTCATTTGACAGTGCCATGATAGCCCATGTGCGGGACATCCAGGAGTTGAGAAGACATATGATCTCGTGAAGCGAGATTTCTTTTGGCCAAAGATGAAAAAGCATATTCATGAATATGTGACACGTTGTTTTTCGTGTCAGGTAAGTAAGGCAAAACGGGTGAAGCCACCCGGACTTTTACAGCCCTTGGAGATACCACTAAGTAAGTGGGAGAGCATTTCCATGGACTTTATTATAGGACTGCCTATGACACAAGGTGGATATGATTCTATCCTTGTGGTGGTTGATCGTCTTACCAAGATGGCTCACTTCATTCCAAGTAGAGAGTCTGTTAGTGTCCCGCAAGTGGCGGATTTGTTTATTAAACATATATTTCATCTGCATGGATTATCCAAATCCATAGTGTCAGACAAAGATGTCAAATTTACCGGTCATTTTTGGACTGCGGTATTTGAGACACTAAGGACTGAGTTGGGAATGAGTAGTGGGGATCATCCAGAAACGGATGTTCAGACAGAAAGAGTCAACCAAATTTTAGAGGATATGCTTAGAGCATATGTGTCATTGAGGCAACATACATGGAACAAGTGGTTGCCATTGTTGGAGTTTGCCTACAATGATAGAAAACATTCCTCTACAGGGTTCAGTCCGTTTGAGTTGAACTATGGTTATAGGCTAGCAAATCCAACTATAGCTAGAGTACCTGAGAAAGTGCCTAGTGCCACGAACTTTGTGGTTCAAATGCAGGAGATGCTAGCACTTGCGAGAGCTAACATCCGCCAAGCTATGGATAGAGCTAAGGCGTATGCAGATGAAAACCGATCCAATAGAGAATTTAAGGAAGGAGAAAAAGTTTTTCTCAAAGTTCCTTCGCACTCTAAGTCTTTGACTGCAAGAGAGTGTGCTAAGTTATCACCTCGATATTGTGGGCCATGGTTAATTCTAAAAAGAATAGGCAAGGTAGCCTATAAATTAGAATTGCCACTGGGGTGTAAGGTGCACCTAGTGTTTCATGTTTCTCATTTAAAGAAATTTTTGCATACTGGTGACTCACTAATCGAAGGTGTTGTTTTGTTTTAGGAGATAGAGGATAATGCAAGATGCAAGTCAACAAGAATCCTGGACCGAGGAACAATGCAGGTGCGCAATCGGAAGATACCCATGGTGTTGGTTGCATGGCATGGTCTGCCTCTATCGGAAGCTACCTGGGAATTCGTATACCAGTTACAGAGAGTGTTTCCTGATTTCATCATCGAGGAAGTTGATGCTTGAAGAGGGAAGGAATGTTATGCTCTAGCCGATATAGCATGACCTCGGAAAGATCGGAGGGCATTTTCTCTTAGATGACCGACTTTTGTAATATTTTATGTGCGTAAATAAAATGGTCAAGGGAAGTAACTGCCAAGGTCCTAGGTGAGGGTATATTGGCATCGACTAGGTGGTTCTGAGTGCTAAGGCCTAGGTGCACCTAAATGTGTAATAATGCCAAGGGGCAAATGTTTTAATTGTGCCCCAAGAGAGGGGTAAATGGTGTACCAAGCTAAAGATCTAAAATGATGACATGTGGCAGAGGAAACCATCTAGGGAGTTGTGGGCTTGTGGATATGCATGAGGAAAGAAAATTACGTATCTTTTGTGAGCATGCGATCCATGAGATAGGCTAGGAGGAAATTATGATGCCATCGCCTGCGATATTATATTGCCTATAATTCGACGGAACAATATGGATAGAAAAATGTTCGTTTCAGACTTTTGAAGCATTCCTGTCTTTAGTAAGAGCTGTGAACTCCAAGCACTCTAAAAACCTCTCTGGGTCTTCATTGGGCAACCCGTGAAATCGAGGAAATTCATGAGCCATCTCTCCTCTTGACTAACTTATCTCAAACACACTCCCAACCAGAAATACCACCCAACCTCTTCTGGGAAGGAAACAAAAATAATCACACTACTGAAGAAAACTTACCCTGCATCTGATTGGCATTCTTCTTCCTAAGAGCAATCACTTTCAAAGCCTTTTGAACCTTAGCACGGAGACGTATCACCCGAAGTTCAACATCAAGGCATCTATCTCTCCGCAACATTCCCCAGCCAATCTTCTGGGCCGTTTTGTCTTGAGTACTGTTACCTAGAAAAGAAATCAGAACAAGAGGCTAGACACTAAGCATGGCAACGCTCACGGCCATAGAGGAAAGGAGAACGTGAGGGCGAAACGTTATCATGGGAGGGGAAAAGGGATTAGAAGAGGAGGGAATGAAGAGGGAGACTATGGCACAAGGGAAAAGGGAGAGGGGGAAGAGAAGCATGTACATGATGGGAGGAGGAATGTAAAGATGGAGACATTAAGGAAAGAGGACCATGCTTTATTTGAAAGGAAGGGAAGGGGGAAATCAAAGTACTAGCTAGGTGGCTTTACAAGAACGAGCGTGTCTCATCAAGGAATAGCCCCCTCCTTTTATAGCCAAGAGAGAGGGTCTCTCCTAATAAATGCATCCTCCCACATGCATGGTGTGTGTGGAAGAGTCTCCCATGTGGGCTAGGCGGTTGCGCACTCTCAATTGTGTGCGATAACGCTTGGCCACATTTTTCCACATATATCCATTCCCATATCCCAAGTCTATGATACTCCCTTGGTCTCTTCCCAATTTTATAATACGTTCAAACATCTAGGAGGATAAGTGGAGGGTTGGCACAAGGAATCTTGCCACCTCATCCTACTTTTCCCATTATTTAACTTGCACTCTTGGACCTTCTATACCTCCCCCACATGGGCCTATTCTATATGGAGGGAATAACCCAATATAATATCCATCTCCACCTATTTTATATTACTTCTCCCATGGACTTTGGGCCATCTCTCACTAAATGTAGCCTAGGTGGAGGGGTGGCACATGGAGGAGCCATGCCACCTTACATTTTGTAATATTACTACCATGGATTATGTACATCACACCTTATGGGCCCTCTTACATGGAAGGGTGGCACATGGTCATGCCCTGCCACCTCAACCCTGGGCCCTATGCACACCATATTTTATTATACTATTGCCACACATACAAACACACACTCAGTGACCTTATGATCCCACTGGCTCCTGTTCCCTGCGGCCATTTTTCCTATGGTTTTACAAAGGAGGCCATTGATCTGCTCCGTTTGACCCATGGATGCTGGATAATAGATGCTAGAAGTGCGATGATCAATACCCATGCGATCCATGAGTAAATCCACTGCTTCATTTAAGAATGGACTCCCATGGTCAGAGACTATTTCCATGGGTGTCCCAAACCTTGTGCAGATACGTTCAAATATGAAATTTGAAACTGCCTTACCATTTGCAGCGGGGAGGGCGATAGCTTCAGCCCACTTAGTGACATACTGAGTGGCTACCAAAAGATACTTCTTTTTGCGGGCAGTCATGGGCAAGGGCCCAACAAAATCTATTCCCCACTTCTGAAATGGATGGATGGACATCACTGGGTGATGTTGCTCAGGATGCAAATCCTTCCTACCAAAGAATTGGCATGGTTCACAGGTTTTGCAATACAAAGTGACATCCTTGAACAAGGTCGGCTAATAGTATCCAACATGTAAAATCTTCTTAGCTGTATAGTCACTCGCATAGTGGCCTACACAAAATCCATCATGATAATGCTTCAATACCTTAGGCACTTCATCTGCATCAATGGCCCATCTTAGTACCCCATCCATGCCTTGACGGTACAACACCCCATCAAAGAGGGTGTAGCGCCTACTATCTCTGCGGATCTTCTTTCTCTCATAGCTAGTACTTTCTGGAGGAAAGGAGAAAACAATCAGAAACCTGTAGATACCACCATACCATGGATCCCCAACTTGTATAGCCGCTACAAGGGTTACATCAAGGCACTCCTCTAAATCAATCAAAGCATTCTTCAAGTTGGAACAACCCCCCTTTTACAAATTTGAAAGAAAAAGCATATTCTTGTAAAACTGCCAACCATTTGGCCAACCGGCCCATGGGATTTGGTGATTGAAGAACCTACTTTGCAAGACCAGTGCTAGTGAGTATAATGAAGGACTATCCAGCCACTGCTTAAATTTCTCAATGCAAAATGCCAAAGACAAGGCATGCTTGTCAGCCTCTGAATAGCGTCGCTCAGTGTCGAGCAATTGTCGAGAAGCAAATCGAATGGGATACATGAACCGATCCTCCCCTTGCTCGAGAAGAATACCTGCCAAAGTGTGCTCACCAAACCCAGGATTGATATAGAAAGTCTTTGACCAATTTGGATTGCGTAGAATGGGTTCTGAAGCCAGAGCACTCTTGATTTGTGCAAACCCATGATCACAATCCTCATCCCAAGAGAAATCAACCCCATCTTTTAATAGCATAGTCATGGGTCGTGTCAAAGCAGCATATTGATCAATGAAGCGGCGATAGTATCCTGCTAGATTGACAAATGATCGTACCTGACATTTGGTTGTTAGTGGGGAGAGCTTGAGGATGGCTTCTACCTTCTCAGGGTCATGCTTGACGCCCTCAAATGAGACAATATGTCCCAGTAACCTCCCTTGAGTGGCTCCAATGGTGCATTTCTCAGGGTTGAGACTACCATTCGCATCATTAATCCTTTGGAAGGCCAACCTAACCTTCATGACGTGCTCCTTACGTGACGAGAATATACAAAAATCATCTAAAAACACCTCCAAGAAATCTCCCAAATAAGGAGCAAACACCATCTGCATAAATCTCTGAAAGGTAGCAGGAGCATTGGTGAGGCCAAATGGCATTACTTTGAATGCAAATGTCCCCCAGGGTGTGGCAAATGTGGTTTTAAGCACATCTTCTTCGGCAATTCTGATTTGATAAAACCCGGAGTAACCATCACAGAAAAGTATACGTCTCATGACCACTTACCTTCTCAAGAATGAGGTCTTGAAAGGGAAGAGGATGATGGTCCCTCTTGGTGGCTGCATTGAGTTTCTTATAGTTGATGCAAACCCGCCACTTGTTGTTTTTCTTTGGGGTGACTACCACTGGTGAAACCCATTTAGTATTGTGAACTGGAACAATAAACCCAGCTTCTATAAGTTTCTGCAACTTTGAGTGTAAAGCATCGGTCTGTAGGGGCCCTAATCTCCAATACTTCTGAGCCACAGGCTTCGCATCAGGCTTCAGCTCTATCTTGTGTTCTATGGCAGTCACATGGCGAAGGTGGCGGTAGCTAGTTGCGAAATGGTCAAGGAAATCTTTGAACATTTCTAGGAATTCGTCTTTCTCACTTGGAGTGAGGTCTGGGGAAAGCATAGATTCAAGCTATTGAGGACTAGCTGTTACCTTTTCTGTAGGTAGCGGGGTCGGAGACACCCCCATCATGTAAACTTCCTCCTCTGAGAACTCCTCCCCCCCGTCTAATTCTTCCATTGATTCAGACGCCGAGGACAAGAGAGTATCACTGTCTTGCTCCTCTTCTTCTTCTGGTTCTGTAGCACCTGGTTGCACCGGGATCTTCTCCTTAGAAGCACCAAAAGACATGTGTCATGTCTTCCAATAGCTGACTACATCACTCTTCCTTAACCATGGTCTCCCGAGTATGGCTGGGTAACTCCTACCTGTATCTCCAATGTCCACTACATAGAAATTGACGGTGGTGGTCAACCCATTGACAGTGATGGGCAAATCCTCAATGACTCCCAGGGTGGCGAGTCGTCGACCATCTGCTACCTTGATTCAAGTGGAGGAACGCCTTGTGCATTTCAAATTCAATTTCTTCATGATTCGGGGCACCATGATATTACATGCAGCTCCCCCATCAACACACACACTTTTGACATAGCAATTATCTATGATGACATCTACTGTATGTGGGTGCCGATCAATTTCTTCAGAGATAGAAGATACCTCTCGTACCTTTCCCTTTTTCTTGCTCCTCCTTGTTGAGAGCCCTTGCTGTAGCTCACGTCTCACCTTAGGGCTTAATGCTATTAGTTAAGAGAGAGTGATGCTCAAAGACCGATGAGCAAGGTCCTGAACGACCGAATAGTCCTCTTGCCCTGAGCCGATGGAAAATCCCGAGGGTGACCACTTACTCTTGCCGGATCTTTTAGTCTTCTTTGCTGGTGGGTCTGCCATCTCAGCATTTGAGGGCTCTGAGAAGGACACCTTCTTCCTAGGGCGGCCCGGTCCACGGTTTGGAGAGGGGTCCGAGGTGATACGACTTCTTTTCCCAAGGTCAAGGATCTCTACGTCAATGTCAACCATGCTTGGAAAATGGAAAAGAGAGAGACGAAATGAGGCTTATCTATGGGCAAACAATGGAAAGAGGTAGCTTGAACTGAAAATCAGGTGAATATACATCCACAAAGCACACATAGGCAGGGTAGGGTGTGACTGGTGTATTGTGAAATACTACTCGGGAAGAATTTTTAGCATAGAATAGCTCATAGACAATCTTAAAAGAACCAACCCTCATGATATCGCAGCCATCTTTACAAGCGAGGGTTAGAGACGCAGCGCTGCATGAGGTTGTTCATCAAGGCAAACAAGAATGCTATGACAAATGTCAACAGTTGGAGAGCTTACACATCACCTTAAACTTCTTCCAGTTCTTGTAGTCACCATGCTATTTCTTCAAGGGGTGTGTGGTCTGGCATCCTTCTTTTGAGCAATGTCCTTGAGGACCTTTCTGATGATCTTCCGAAGTCGGTAAACTTGTATCAAATATGCCCAACACTTAGTTTCATGATGACCACAACCTTTGCATTCCTTACAAATGATCACCCTCATTTGTGGCTTGCAGCTTTGTTGGGGTGGTGCTTCCACTCGCTTCATGCGTGATTGAAGTACAAGCTTCACGTGCCAAGAAATCAGCAACTAGATTCTGAGCTCGAGGAATATGCTGAATTTTTACCTCTTCAAATTGGTTGCAAAGTTCCAATGCTTGTTGATGTCGTGGAACCAAGCCTTTGCTCCGCACCTTCCACCTTCCACTAACTTGTTCACACACTAGTTGAGAATCTCCTTGTACCTTAAGTTGCTTGACGTGATGTTCTTGTGCCTTTTCTAGCCCAAAAATGAGTGCCGAGTACTCAGCTTGGTTGCAAGTACTTGCAGGTGCAGACTTGCTATAACAATACTCCTCACCACCCGGTGAAGTGAGCTTCACACCCACGCCAGCAGCCTTGGTCGAAGGTTTGTAAGCTCCATCAAATTGAAGGATCCAAGATGTCATCACACCAAGACTAAAATCCGGACATCCCAAGTTTCTCGGTAGTCCAAGATAGGTAGAATGAGAGGGTGGGGAGAATTCAATACTTGAGCCAAACGTTCAGCACCAAATAAACTTGCAATCCTTTGTTGATAGTTTATCTTTAGACAAAAAAGAATTACAACTTGAAGCTCGAAATGAGGCACAAAAGGTTGATTAGGTACAAATGGATTCCTTGGTCGAAACATTACCTACCATAGCTGAGGCCTAGAAACCTTTATAGTGAGATTGAGAATAAACCATTCAAGATGAGCTTATCCACAGGAATTAATAGACAGATGCCCCAAATCTCCCCCCAAGCTTGGGGAGCATCCCACCCTTCGAAGAAGGACACCCTTTTAATTACCTCCGAAGCAGCAAGTAGCTCGATCACCATACAATGAGTAGAATTAAAGTCAAAGTCCTCCCAACGTATCATTAGTTCTTCACCTTGAATCATCCACGGTGTATCATCCCACCCGTCGTCTCCTTGAGCAATGCATTGTACGATCAGTTGTTGCAGATCGACATGAAGATCAAGAAAGAGATCTCGCCCATTGGTAGCCGTAAGGCGCGGAGGACCAGGCACCAAATCCTTAAACTCGTCGAGAAGTGACATAAATATCCACCCTCCTCGTGTGGCATGCGTCGGTGAAGTGAACTTGAAAAAGTTCCGAGTTGGCGATCTTGTAGGAGATGTGAATAGAGCACATGAAATGAAATACTTTTGCTTTCGTGGGAGACTTTTATCCTTCATGAGGACATGGGACTGCTCATTATTTTTTCATTTGACCCCTTTTGGGATGTCGTGGCATTTTAGACCACCTCCATGGCTTTTTTGCCACATTGGTGAGGCTAGGGATAGAGTACTTTCTCTCCCACCTGTTGTATGATTCGTTTTGAATGGAATATATCACTTTTTCATTTTTAAAATACTTTTGCTTTTTACAGCAACAGTAAACTCCCCATGGTTAGAGAGTTACAATTCTCGAGATTTCAATATATAAGCAAAAATCATTACATTTTCATCATTTCCTACTTGTTGGCCCAATGATAAGTCTCCCTTTTGTGAAGGGGGACGTCTTGGGTTCAAATCCTACTCTTTTAATAAAAAGAGAGGAGAGGAGAGGAGAAGGAGAAGAGAAAGAGAAAGAGAAGGAGAAGAGAAGAGAGAGGGGGGCGTGGGATCTGTTACAGTTTTGCAGAAACCCAAAAAAATTATCCGCGACTAGAAGACGCAAGAGCCTAGAAAAACGTCGCGATCTGTCCGCGATGCGTGTGGGTGTTCATAGTGGACGCGCGAATGCGCGCGCAGAAGCTCAGAGGGAGCACCGATGTTGCAGTTCTGCAGATGCGATAGGTACGAGCAGAAGATTCGCCAGCCAGAATACACGTAGGAACTGCAAAGCAGAAAGCAAGCCGACTGGAAGTGCAGAAGTAGGGAGGTTTTGTAGCCGTAGAGACAGGGAAGGCACGCAGTTTGGAGGTGCAACAGTAAAGAACTACACACGGAAGAGGCTGCAGAGCCGCACCCAATCGTAGGAGTAACAGATTTTACATCACTACCCGTGGAGATTTCGATCCCAGCAGCCACACCATTTTTGTTACCTAGAAAAGAAATCAGGACAAGAGGCTAGACACTAAGCATGGCGACGCTCACAGCCATAGAGGAAAGGAGAACGTGAGGGCGAAACGTTATCATGGGAGGGGAAAAGGGATTAGAAGGGGAGGGAATGAAGAGGGAGACTATGGCATAAGGGGAAAGGGAGAGGGGGAAGAGAAGCATGTACATGATGGGAGGAGGAATGTAAAGATGAAGACATTAAGGAAAGAGGACCATGCTTTATTTGAAAGGAAGGGAAAGGGGAAATCAAAGTACTTGCTAGGTGGCTTTACAAGAATGAGCGTGTCTCATCAAGGAATAGCCCCCTCCTTTTATAGCAAAGAGAGAGGGTCTCTCCTAATAAATGCATCCTCCCACATGCATGGTGTGTGTGGAAGAGTCTCCCATGTGGGCTAGGCGGTTGCGCACTCTCAATTGTGTGCGATAACGCTTGGCCACATTTTTCCACATATATCCACTCCCATATCCCAAGTCTATGATACTCCCTTGGTCTCTTCCCAATTTTATAATACGTTCAAACATCTAGGAGGACAAGTGGAGGGTTGGCACAAGGAATCTTGCCACCTCATCTTACTTTTCCCATTATTTAACTTGCACTCTTGGACCTTTTACACCTCCCCCACATGGGCCTATCCTATATGGAGGGAATAATCCAATATAATATCCATCTCCACCTATTTTATATTACTTCTTCCATGGACTTTGGGCCATATCTCACTAAATGCAGCCTAGGTGGAGGGGTGGCACGTGGAGGAGCCATGCCACCTTACATTTTGTAATATTACTACCATGGATTATGTACATCACACCTTATGGGCACTCTTACGTGGAAGGGTGGCACATGGTCATGCCCTGCCACCTCAACCCTGGGCCCTATGCACACCATATTTTATTATACTATTGCCACACATACAAACACACACTCATATTTATGCCTTTTTCCCTTAGACAAATTTATTCATAACAGGACCCAATCTCAATTCAAAACTCCTCCTGTCCCCAGCAGGATCGCCAAAAAGATGATAAGGAAAAAAAAGGAAAGACAACAAAGAATTATGTACTTCACCACGTCAGATAGTTGAGACTTCATATGGATCAACTGCGATGTGGGCTCGTAGATGATGAGCTTATGAACCAAGTTCCAGAGCAGGTGTCTTTGTATTAGGCACCGAGACAAACCCCCCACAAAAACTGACTGAACATGGATCACACAGACTCAGAGAGAGCCAAAAGACTACACAGCCCGAAACAGATAAACTTAGAACTGAACTGAACTTTCCCCCAAAACTCAGAGAACAGTCAACCTCAGAATACTATAAACCCACAACCCACACTCCTAAGCTTCCATCAAGGACAACGGCTTGTAACTCCCACAAAGCTACAACAACGCCACCTCCTCTCCTTCTCTATCACTACCCAGCTCGCTTAGGACAACCATCATCGATGAAAGGTCACGTTCCATTGCGTCTTAGTCTGCAATTCCTTGGTCCCTCTATCTCTTTGCATACGGAGTTCATGGAGTCTCTGTTGCCCAAAGTCCTTCAGCTAGCAGAAAACGATACACAGCTATGCCTCAAGCTGTCCTAATCCATGAATCATCACCAACCATGCACCAACCCTACGGAAGACACTTCCAGCAATAGCCCTGCTATCTTCATTTCTCACGGAGAGCTTAGCTCACATGTATAGCGTCACTTGCACAACCAGGTAGCTTCCTCAATCAGAAAAAAGAACAGCCTTTCCATATGATCTCAGCCAGACCACGCATTCTCTACATCAGCTCACGTGCAAACAACAACCGTCCTGCCTGTGTGGTAGCCATGCTCAGCCAACTACAAACAGTTCGCTATTTCTAGAGATCTCTAGCGCCAAGGTCTTCTTAGCGCACACAAGCTCACAAATTCCCTTACGTGAAGACAATCAACAGCGTCCGCAATAGCCCTTCTCTCCCATTCGATCTAAATTCACCACGTAGCTTTAGCAACGGAGCACCTCGAGTTTATCCTTTCCAAACTTGGAGTCCCTTTGTGCCAAGCATGTAGTCGGAAATCCCCATCCCATCATGTACATAGGCCTTTTTTTGATGGGCGCTTAGTCTCTCGCTTTCATCTACGAGACTCCTAGTTACGTGCATCGTTTCCTTTTTTCTTCAGAAATTCTAGATTTCTCTACACGTGATCGATCGCAATCCAGATGCTCTACATTCCTTGCTACATAGCCACCTTTGCATGAGCAGGATGCCTTCCCAATCAGTCCAGCCACCTCAACCTAATTTGCCACCTCATCAGTGACATTTTACCACTCCCATTTGAAAAATGCAAATATCCCCCTAAGGCACCTTAAATGCACATTTTGGACCTTTAGTCACACAATTCCCAAAAACATTAGCATGCACATTAAAGCTTGCATGGACTCCCGTACACACACGTGAAAAGCCCCTTGACTTGGGCACCAAAACATATCAAATTCCCGTAGCATGCAAGTGCGCATTCACTCAGAAAAATAAAATAAAGAAACCCTTCATGACTTGATTTACATAACCCAAAAAACATTTCACTTGACCACACACTGGACACCCTTGCTCTGGAAGTCTGGTACAACCACATTGCATTTCATCATTTCCCATGAAGTCCCTGCAAAACATACTTTATTGTCTCAAAAAACTATACATTAGTCCATCATGCTTTTGAAAGAAAATCCACAAATGCAAAAAGCCCACGCCTACCCTAGATGTGTACAACTATGTGTCTACCTACAGCTATATACAGTGCTCAAAAACTTGATACAAGTTTTGTCCTATCAACGTCACGCATAGGATGAAAAGAAAAAAACCTTGAGTGGGTCAACAATCTACTCAACAAGAAAAGCTAGCAAAAATCCAAGGTTTGAGGCTGAAAATGCCACCTCAAACCTGAAAAAAGGGGAGCCTCTCCACTCCCTAAGGAAGATGGCTGGGGACGACCCTTGCATGCTCAACCAAATGGACATCAGAGTGTATACAATGTTTATCCAAATACTGGCCAAAGTGTAAGAGAGGTGGACCTGGAAACCTTCAAATGGCGCTCTGTGCATCTAGATCTCTATATATGCCATGCTGAAATGCTTCCTAAGATCTCACAAAAAGTATCCACCAAGGCATGTGCAGGTCTACAAGGAGAAGGAACATCATCCAGAGAGCACGATTCAACTAAATGTCATCGAGTTGAAAGCAGCCAAGAGGAGCTATGAATCTTATAAAGGATTTGATGCTCCAAAAGAGAGAGCCAAGCCGCCAATCCCCGCAGGTCATGAAGATGTGGGAGGGAACAAAAGTACACAAAAGTCTAGAAATCTCTTCTAGATTAACTTTTCCTCTTTGTAATCCCATAAACAATGTTGAATGGACTCCTTAACAAGGGAAGTAGGAGTTGAGATTAAAAGGAGACCTGTATTCTTGTCTCCGATCTCAAGCGCTCCTGCGAGCTTCCCCTCCCCCCCTCGCCGTTAGCCCCTACCTCCCCCCTCGCTCCCCCCCCCCCCCCCCTCGCTGCGACCACCTCCACCCCTCCCGCTACCCCTCGCCTCACCTCTGCTCCAGCCGCCCCCTCGCTCCATCCCGCCCCCTTGCCTCCGCTCCTTCCCGCCCCCTCGCTCCAACCCGCCCCTCGCCCCCTCGCTCCAATCCGCCCCCTCGCTCCAACCCGCCCCTCGCCCCTCCCCCCCTCGCTCCAACCCGCCCCCTCGCTCCATCCCGCCCCCTTACCTCCGCTCCATCCCGCCCCCTCGCTCCACCCCGCCCCTCGCCCCCGCTCTAACCCCCCCCCTCGCTGCCGCTATAACTGCCTCCGCTCTAACCCCCCCTCGCCGCCGCTCTAACCGCGTCGCCTCGCCTTTTTTTTTTTCTCTCTCTCTCTCTCTCTCTCTCTCTCTCTCCCCAGCCCGCCTCGCCCTCGCCCCGCCTCCGCCATTCCGCCCCTCGCTGCTCCCTCGCCATCCACCCCGCTCCAACCCGCCCCCTCGCTGCTCCTTCACCCCTCGCTTCACCCGCCTCCGCCTCATTCCGCTCCCCTCGCCCCCCCGCTTCACCTCTCCACCCCCGCCATTCCAACTTCACCCCCCCCCCCGCCCTCTCGCCCCTTCCGTACTCCCCGCACCCCGCAGCCTTCGCCCCGCCCTCAGCTTCGACCCCTCCGACCCTTCATTTCGCCTCGCCCGCCTCACCCCCAGGCTCCACCGCCGCTTCATCCCCTTCTTGGGTGGCAGCCTGTTTTTCTTCATCGGAAGCTTGCAGTTAGTCTTGGCGGTATGGCGGCCCCCAGCCCGGATCCGGAGGCCCAGTCGGACCCTCCCTCTCCAGATGCCTACCGCGTTATCCTGACAGAGCAACAATCATCCCGTGTTCAGGCGGTAGCCAGTGACTTTGCTCGTACCTCTGTTTACGGTAGAGTCATTGGACACTCCCCCTCCAGGTCTACCATCAGGGACTGGCTCCAGTCCACTCTCTTGCTAGAGGATGGCCACATTGAGGAGGTGGCCCTTATGGGAAGGGGCATCTTCTGGCTCAAACTCTCCAGTGAGAAAGCTGCGAGCAATCTGGTTGCCGGTTCCCCCACATCGGTGGATGGGAAGATCATCATGATAGTCCCGTGGTACCGTGGTTTCAGCGCAGCGGATTTCGATACTCGGTTCCGTATACCTCGCCACCCAGTGACACTCGTTTTTCCAGGGCTTGCTACTGAGCTGCGGCCGATTGTCAGGGACTTGGGCTCCCATTTTGGCTGGGTTATGCACGACACCTTTGCCGATGCGGTGACCACGGCAGGAGCTCCCCGAGTCCGTGTGGCTGTGGCGGATCCTGCGACTCTCCCTGCAGTGATCGAGATCGTTACAGGTGCCGACAGTATCACCCAGAGCATGATAGTCACCGGACAGCCAGGTCAGTGCCTGCGGTGCCATGGCTTTGGGCACTTGGCGGCTGCTTGTCCACGCTTTGCCAGCTCGTCTCGACCCTCCCCGCCCCCGCCCCCTCCGCCCCCACCTCCCCCCCCCGGACAGCCACGTCAGGAGGAGCCGAGGCAGTCGGAGCCTGGGCCAGAGGTAGTGGGCGGTTGGACCGAGGTTCGAAGGAAAAGAGGAAAGAATAAGAAGATTTCGGATAAAGGCAAGGAGGCAGAGGTCACCATTCCTGCAGCAGCACTCCACAGGCCTGACAGGCAGATGCCCCAGGGACCTGGGAGAGCCTCTTCTTCGACGGCAGCCCGCCCTCCACAGCCTCAGATCCTCCTCTCCCCCACCCCCCCGCCTTCTCCCCGGTTTCCCCAGTTTCCCCCCCCTTCGCCCGCCCCGCAGTTTCAGCCCCCGCCTCCTTTTCCTCAGTCCCCTCCCCCTCCCCCTCCCTCTCAGCCCCAGTTCCAGATGCATCCCCATCCCCCTCCCCCCCCTGCTCCCCTCGCCCCTCCTACAGAGTTAGCTGCACCGTCGCCTTCCCAGCCGAGCGCAGCCTCCGCTCCACCTCCTCCACCTTCTCCGCCAGTCGCCTCCGTGGAGCCCGAGTCGCCTATCCCGCAGCCTCCTCCCCTTCCTCCCCCGCTTGCAGGACACCTGGTGTTTGTACCACCAGTGGAGCAGGTTTCCCTTCCCGCTAGCCCCTCAGTGGCAGACTCAGCTGGGTCTCAGCTCCAGGAGAGAGAGCTCCCTCGAGACTTTTACAGATCTGGCCCCTGGGACTACCTGGATGTGGCCGACCTTGGGACCTTCCCGGCTTGTCTCGACATTAGTATCTTCATGCTCCGCAAAGGGGCGGATGGGAGGATTGGTGCCTTGGCTCCCAGGGATGGCCCTAGCTTCGCCTTCACGTTCCTCAGCGATGGCACCGAGACCTGGACAGACGACTCGGTGTGGGAGGCTCTCAGAGAGCAGACACACGCCCAGATTTGCTCCTGGATAGGCCCGTCCGGTGGGCAGCTCCTCGAGACTCAGTGGTCCGAGGGCGATGTGCGCTTGCGGTGGCGTTGCGCTGCCAAACGTTTCCGATTGATCGTGATCCTCAGACCCCCCCTGGAATGGCCTCTTCCCCAGGATGTCAGAGCTTGGTCCCAACAGAAACTCCGAACCTTCTACGGGATGACTGCTTCAGAGATCTCGAGCTGGCTCGAGAAAGCATTTGTTCATGGCACTAGGGGCCTCTCGCCTTTGCTGAAGGTTTTGAAGAACGGGCAGGACGACCCCGTCTCCCCCTCCAAACCTTCTCACAAGCGGCAGCGCCTCCACTCCGATCTGTCTGATTCTTCTTCGACTTCTTCTGCGAGCAGACAGCTGTTCGCAGCCCCCCATCCCTCTCCATGAGCCTACACCTCGTTTCCTGGAATGTGAACGGGTTTCACTCTTCGAGTACCCGTGGTCCCAGGAAGCTCATTTTGCGTCAGGAACTTCAGCCTGCAGTGATTGGTCGATTGGATGTACTGCTGCTCCAGGAGCACAAGCTTTCTGCGGCTCATGCCCGTAGCTGCGGGAAGGTTCTCCCTGGACGCTCCTACACTTATTGGGAGCCTTCGATCGGCGCACAGGGGAGGAGCGGGGGGGTCTGTACCTCCGTGTGCGAGCAGTTAGCTCAGTCAGTTTTCGGTCACGGCACGTTGATCCCAGGCCGAGCCCTTTGGGTAGGCCTGAATTTGGAGGGATCCAAGATAGGAATCCTCAACATTTATGCTCCCACAGACCTCAGATGCAGAGCCACCTTTTGGAGGACACTTACAGGGATTCTTCCAGACATGGATTCCTGGATTGTTGGAGGAGACTTCAACAACCTGGAGACCCTGGAGGACCAGCAGGGTAGAGATCTGGAGTTCACAGGTATGGCTCAGGCAGAGCAGTCAGCTTGGGACTCTTTCATCTTCGCGACAGGAGGGAGGGACAGTTGGAGAGACCCGTCCTTCCGGCGTTGGCACGGGAGCCTGGACTTCTCTTGGGGCTTCCGCAGGGAAGGAGGCAGACTCCTGGAGCGGCTTGATAGGTTTTATGTCAGTGATTGGGCCATCAGCAGAGGTGGCCAGGCGGGCATTGTTCCAGGGACGACACTATCCGACCATGCGCCTGTGCTCCTCTCATTAGATTCGGCAGCCCAGACTCTCCCCCCCCGATCATGCAGGATTCCCGATTCCATCTTCTCGAGGGTGGACGTCCGTAGCAGCATTTGCAGTCTTTGGGACAGAGACTGGGGGGAGGGCATGGATCTGGTAGACTCGGTCGCGCAGGCTCTGCAGGAGTCCAGCCAGATCTGCCAGCTCGCAGCCCTACAGGTTCGACAGGATTGGTGGGGCAGAGAGAGAGCTCTTCGGAGGGACCTCGCCTCCATTCAGCGACTTCAGCAGTCTTCCCCGGGCTCGGAGGAGCTTCGGATCCAGGCCCTTCGAGCCAGAGCCCTCTTGGAGGAGACCCTCCAGCGTCGCTCCGAGTTCTCCTATCACGCCTCTCTCTCCTTCTGGGCCCGGAAGGGTGACCGGATGTGCAGGGAGTTCTTCAGGACACACGGCCAGAGAGCTGCAGGTGATCAGCTACGGAGTCTCAGGACAGCGGATGGTCACATTGTTACGGACCCGGGGGAGGTCATGGGGTTGGCCACTGACTTCTACAGGACCCTCTTCCAGCAGGAGCCACTTGCCCCTCGTGCTAGTCGTGACCGTGAGGAGGTGTGGAGGCACATTCCATCCCTGGTCCAGCCCAGCATGCAGGCATCTTTGTTGGCGCCGTTCACCGCGGAGGAGATGTTGGAGGCCTTGATGGCTATTGATGGGCAGAAATGCCCAGGTGAGGATGGGCTATCCCGAGCTTTCTTCACCTCCTTCTGGGACCAGATCCATCAGCCCCTCCTTGCAGCTCTGCAGGGGATTTTCAGCAGCGGTCAGATGCCAGAGAGCCTCTCCTCGGGACTGATTTGCCTCATCCCGAAGGGAGGAGATAGACAGGAGATCCGCCAGTGGCGTCCGATCACTCTCCTTACCACTGCCTACAAAATCCTCGCCAAGATGATCAGTGCCAGAGTTCGACCTCTACTCCCAGACCTCGTCCATGACACTCAGACAGGCTTTGTCCAGGACCGCAGTATCCTGGATAATGTCTTCACCTTTTCAGAGGCGGCGGAGTGGGCTCAGTACAGCGGTTCACACCTTGCCATTTTACTTCTCGACTTCGAGAAGGCCTACGATCGCGTGGATTGGTCCTTTTTGGAGGGGACTCTGGAGCGGCTAGGTTTCCCGGCAGGCTGGATTCAGGGTATCTCAGCTTTGTACAGGACAGCGTCTAGCAGAGTCATCATTGGAGGCAGGATGGGTGAGCGTTTCAGCTTGGAGAGATCAGTTCGTCAGGGTTGTCCCCTGGCTCCTTATCTGTTTCTCTTCTTCGCCGAGGCCATGACTTACTACCTTCGGGCGAGGTCCACAGGGCTCAGGGGTGTTCGCCTTCCACTCCGGGAGGACACGGAGCTTCTGGACTCAGAGTACGCAGATGATACAGCCCTTTATGTCCAGGACGATGAGAGGATGCTAGAGAGGGTGCGGATGGCCCTGGAGGTTTTCTGCTCGGCCGCTGGTGCGAAAATCAACTGGAACAAATCAGTTGGTTTTCTCACAGACCCGGGGGCGTGTTCTCAGTGGGGGCGATTCCTGGGCTTCAGATGGATTCCACGTGGTCAGACAGCTAGATACCTTGGCTTCCAGGTTGGCCTAGACATTACGCCAGCTCAGCAGTTTCTCCCGGTGCTAGATTCCATCCGACGGAAGCTGGCTTTCTGGAGCACTGCTAAGCTGTCCCTTGCAGGTCGTGCTTTAGTAGTTAACCAGGTCCTTCTAGCCACGGCTTGGTATGTGGCTTCCTGTTGGTGCTTCTCGAGATCCAGCGTGGCACAGCTCAGGAGGTTGGTTCGGAACTTTCTTTGGTCTAGGGAGGATGGGCAGAGAGATACCAGAGCCAGGGTTGCTTGGCAGACAGTCATTCTTCCGCAGGCGGAGGGGGGTCTGGGGGTCATTGATCCAGAGCTTCAGAGTCAGGCCTTGTTAGGCAAGCTTATCATCCGCGGTTTGACCCCAGGGGGGCAGACGTGGAAGATGTTACTCCAGCAGGGAGTCGGCTCTTGTGTCCCGCGCCGAGGTGGAGAGTGGCTACCGTCCTTCAGGTGGATCTTCACTTCCGCCCCGCTCACTCAGCCCCGCTCCCCACTCGTTCGTAGCCTCCTCATGGTTTGGAGGCGGCTCCGTCTCAGTCTCATTCAGTCCCAGCCCAGCTGTCAGGAGGAGATCGATCGCCAGCCGCTCGTCTGGAATGGGCAGGTCAGAGACGCCGAGGGCCTTCAGTTGGGGGAGAGATCACATATCAGGTGGGACGGCTGGATGAGGGGGCCAGCCCGGTCCCTTCGAGTTTGGAGGGATACGTACAGACATCTGGAGATGGCCGATCTGGCAGACGCAGCGGGAGGTGCACGCGGAGTCCAGGCGAGACGCACGGAGATCGACGGAGCGATCCCAGCCGCTTGGTTGGCTCCACCTGAGCCTCAGGTCCTCATGCCTGGAGACACCCACTGGCTGGGACAGTTCACCCCCCGTGGCATCCCACTGGTGGTCGCAGGACGTTTGGATGACTCCTCTATCGCCTTCTTCGCGGTTTCAGGGGACGGACGACTCAGGAGAGAGGATGCGCTCATTGACCCCCTACTACCGTGGCAGAGGGTTAGGGTCGTAGGCCTTCTGGGGAAGGTCTGGCATACCGACCCTAGTATCGAGCAGGACCAGTTGCAGCTTTGGCGTCTTTGGCTCTGGGAGGGGCGGGCCTTGTCAGAGCTTGAGTGGGACCCAGGAGAGTGGTGGTGGCCAGAGATTGTGACAGGACAGGGGCAGACTTCCTTCTTCGCTTACAGCACGACTCTGGGCAGGCGAATTCTCGGGAGGATGCAGAGCCGCCCCCCCACCCAGCGTCCTAGCTGGTACGCACAGGGTATCTCCAGGTTCTTTTTGCAGGCTTTCTGGAAGGCCTTGTGGGAGAGCTGGCGGCCGTGGAAGATCTCGTACTTCCTGTGGCTTCTTACCCACAAAGGTCTTCCAGTGGGGAGCTGGTTGAGGCAGATAGGCCAGGACGGTTGCTGTCAGATTTGCCATGCGGATGAGGAGTCACCAAAACACTGCCTGTGGAGCTGCATGCGCGCCCAGGAAGTGTGGAGGTGGACTTTCGGGCTTCTTACTCGTGCAGCACCAGAGCTAGGAGTGATCACTTGGGGCGCGTTCTGTTGGTGCAGCACCGCACCTGGTCTTCATCACTTGTTCGAGGCATGCCAGCAGGACCCCACTTTCCTTATCACACAGGGGACGTGGGGGCCGCTCGAGGGTATCCCACAGCACCTAGCAGAGGCTGATACAGGAGTTCGGGAGAGGCAGCCAGTCTGGGAGATTATCAGCAGCATTACAGGATGGCACATCTGGACCTCGCGCTGCGCGCAGATCCTCGGTGGCACCTCCTTATCGACTGCCCAGATCATGGCGGAGATTTGGAGTGAGATTATTCATACCCTCAGAGGCCAGTGGGACCAGATTCAGGGAGACTCCCGGGCTGGTCAGGAGAAGCGGAGACGCTTCCTCCAGGCTTGGGATTCACAGAGCCTCTTCTTCGAGCAGACTACGCAGGGCCTTCGGTGGCACTACTCACCACCCCGATGGCTGTTCATTCACACTCAGCATATTCCTCCGTGAGAGTATGATTTATTATGCTACCTTTTGGGCTGCGTCCGGTTTGTGTACGCAGCCCGTCAGCTATAAGCTGACCTCTTGTATCTTGTTCTCGAAGTAATATAATTAGAACTGTTTTTTTCAAAAAAAAAGTAGGAGTTGAGATCCAAACCTAGAACTCCATAGGTTCACTACAATCCCTCCATGGATAGAAAGATTTTTTTGGGTGATTTTTCTATTCTTAAGGGACTTCTAGAGTCTTCTCTAAAAATATTTATGAAGACTGTGAAATATGAACAATTTCCCAATGAGGAGCTCTAATGCGTTTCTAGCCATCTTTGCCCCTTCATCAGGACCTTTCCTTGTTCTACTTCTCTCATCAACGCACCTCCTCTGCTGCGCTCTCCTTTATTGAAATCTCTTCTACTGCGGCCCTTGCTGCCCTTTGCTTGCCATCATTACTTCTTATTTCATGCGTGTCCTCGTCAAAAGTACAAGCCCAGGTTGCCTAAAGACACTCTCTTTGCGGGATTTCACTCCGCTCGAGCAGACAAAGGTCCACCAATATCTTTCGCATTAGAGCTTACTCTTGTGGGTTTTCATTCATACTTAATAAAGTATTCTTTTTAAAAAAAGGTCCTGTTGGAATATGAAGCCAAAGTGAGTCTAAAATGAGTGTTCTAGGTGGTCTAGGTGTGTTTTATAGTCTAGTGAGTCCTAGACATGCCACGTGTCATATTGGGAGCTATCCCATATACACTATGGCTTTCTAGAGTCTAGTGTCACACTATATAGTGTTGTACTTGTCTATTGTCTATTACATCAGTCAAAATCAAGCTCTTTAATATCATGTGAGTACTTGTCCATTGCTTTCATTTTCTTTCCATTTCATTTTCATTATACTTGTTATCTTTCCTTTCCATTCCCAGTGTTAGCTTGCTTCTCTCCCTACCACTATGATCTTTCATGTGGTATCAGAGCCATGTTCCTAGCCCTGCTCTCTCTTTCCCTTTCCCTTGAGGTGAGGGAGGCCAATGAAGCTACTCTACTTGGAAGTCTGCCCTCTTCTCTGCTTCCTTGAGCTCTCTTCTCCATGCCATGATCTGCCACCTCTCTTCTCGTTTCTTCAGCTACATCTTTCTGTGACCTGCGGATGATGAGACGCTTCTATCCGAATCTAGAAGCAGAATCACGGCTTTGTGTCTTCAGCAAAGTTGTAGAGGACCTTGAGTACTACAAATTTCATTCTTACATAATTGCAATCCGAGTTTTCTGTGAAAAGTTATAGCCCTTGCAAGAAGTGACGAAATTTGTTTCTGCACGCAGATTTTGTTCTGGAGCTCAATGATTTGACAGCCCAAGCATGATGCAGCCAGATCAATGTGGAGCTTTCCATCCTCTTCATCGTTGATCTCTACTCCAGCCCGCCATTTGCTCCTTCTGCCCGACATTCTCTTGGAGTTGCTGCCCACAAGTTGGTGCCTGTATTCTGCCCGTCATTCTCTTGGAGCTGTTGTCCTTCTACTTCTGTCTGCCATGAAGAAGTTCCAGACTTGCTCCAGCTCATGAAGAACTTATCAAGGTGATCTTTCCATAGTTACACTTGCATTTCTACTCTTTTCCAGCCATGGAGTCTTCCAAATCAACTACCATTTCGTTTGAGAAGTTAAATGTTAAGAATTTCCTTACATGGCAAACAAAGATGCATCTTGTACTTATGAAAGATGGACTGTGGAATGTTGTGCGTGGCAAGGAGAAAAAGCCACAATCAGATGAAAAGAAAATTGCACAATGGGAGAATCTGAATGACTAAGCTCTTTCTCTCATTGGTTTGGGATTGGGTGATGACGTTATTCATCATTTTGATTTTGATTCCACTGCTCACGACTTATGGGATAAGTTTGAAGAATTGTTTGGCAACAAAAACATGGCTAGCATAGCGCGTTCTTCTACTTTTGCCAAACTCTCTGCTGGGGCCAGATGGTCCAAGTCCACATAAAAATTTGGTGTCCTAGAGGTCCACCAGTTCTCTACTAGGGAAACCTGTAAAGGGATGGTGAAGATTTGATCAACATCCTCCTCTTCCAAGCAAATAGGAGAGCATTTCTTGTGAAGTACAGATAGCAATCTCCACCGGCTGAATTTCAATAGCAGATACGCATGGCTGAAGAGGTCCCTGCATCTAGCGCAGCGCATCATGGACGACACCTTCACCCGATTGGGAGCTGCCCTCTTGGCTATACACATAAATTGCTCTCCCAGCAACAACACTTGAAGCTGAAATTTGAAAAATCCCAAGCCTCGCATCAACGAGCCTCAGAGGTGATGCTTTGGCAGCAAGAAGAGGGCTGGGAAAAACAGCAAGAATCAGCTATACATGAGTGGGACATAGCTTGGACTATCTAGTGGGCCGCCCTCGAGGATCACCACCTAATTCAAAAATAGGAGTGGGAGGCCGACATGGAAGCTTTGCGAGGCCACCATGCCACTAAGGTAACCAAACTGCAGCATGAGTTTACTCAGTTGCAAGACTCTCTGACTTTAGAAAAACAGATTCTCGGGTGGCTGAATAGGAAGAGAAACTTTCAGCAATGGACGATGATTTTGTCGAGAGTTCACGCTCAACATCATGTGATCACGTGTGCATAGCACCATCATGTGATCATATGTGCATAGCACTAACCTTATAGAGTGCTATAAAGAAAAGGGTTAGATCCCCTAACCCTAACCCTAAATGGGTTTGTATATATTCTATTTTTTCAACTAAATCTAGTGTACAGTTAGTCATCTGTGGTGTGCTCTCTAGCTGTGCCCTCTATCCTCATCTCCACTCTTCTCCTCTCCCCTCTTCATATTTTGTCATGGTATCAGAGCTCCCTTGCCTTCCGTTGAGGCATTGAGATCCTTGTGAGAGAGATTGTGAGATTGAGAGTTCTTGAGTACTCTTGTGAGAGTTCACTTCCGTAGAGAATTTTCGTTCATTGGAAGAAATTCCGTCCTTCCATCCATTCATTTTGTGAGGTTTTCATTCGACTCTCTATTCCATTCATTCTTCCGTGAGAGTGAGGGATTCTTCATATTGTGAAAGATCTCCTTCAAAGTTCACTCTGAGAGATTTGGGAGAGAGAGAGATTTTTTGTTGATTGAGAGGCTATCGACAGCCTATCTGCAAGCTCACGGCTCCAACAAAGCTTCTATGACCCAGAGCCTATCTACAGCAAGCCAACAAATGAAAAAGACCTCCACGGCCTCAATGAGCTGCATAAGGCAATCATCTACAGTCGACCAGCTCTAGGTGATTGCTGCAACAGAAAGCAACAGAGGAGCTACAATTGGGCAGCAACTCGGCCACTCTCACAGCTCCTTCAAAGGCCTTTGCACAGTCGACTCGGGAAGGCTAGTATTCAAACGATCGTCTCCAACAAGGCACCGTCAACCAAGCTCTCCAACAGCTACAACCTTCAAGTTTCCATCAACTAGCACCATCTCTCCGTCGAGAGCGGCTGCCTCCATCACAACGAAGCACACGGGCTGTAGCGCCGACCTCTCTAGTAGACGGACAGCTCCAACTGCTCACACAACAAGTAGGCCATGAGCACCGCAGGCTAATAAACAGACGCCTTCAACGCTTTGCATGCTCATAGCATCTTGCAATCAATCGGATGCTAGCCTGTCTAAAGCCTTGCAACAACCGTCAACGGGGTCCTGATCCACTGCGCGCATGTCCTCTAAGGTAGAGGAAATAACATCTATGCCCTACGACAGCCTACGTCTCCTTCTCCATAGCCACTCATAGCCTCTCAACAGAGCTCCAACCAAACGTTGCACGTGACTCCAGCCCAACGTTGTACGCTCAAACGCTCCTGATCTGCCTCGCCTTCTCCATACACAAAGCACAGTCCGCAACCTCCAACGAAAACCCACGCAACCTCTCCACAGCTGAGACGACCTCCACGCAGCAAAGCATCCAAAGATTCAAAAGCTTTGGCTTCTTCGCCAACAATGCTCCAGCCACAGTTCCACCAAACGAAATGCCTACAGGGAAACGTCGAAGCATACGGAATCTATAAGATTCCGATCCCCACGCAGAGGCACGTGGCATCTCACCTAATCCTCACCACAACAACACCCATAGCTCAAGGGGTTTGGATAAGGTTGGTCAGGCCAACCCAGGTAAGGTTTAGCCGAGGTTCACCTAACCCAAGGTGTGATTAATAGACTACCACGTGGTAGTCTTATCCACATCAGTGACACAACACTCTACCACGTCATCTGCCACGGTAGCAACCACATCATCATTGACCACTTTGACCAGTCAATAGTCAACTGCCAACTCATCACTGCCACGTGGAACACAGCCCCCTGCCAGGCACTATTACCTCTTGCCAGGCCCACTGTGCACCTTGCATGTGCACATAGGTGCCACCTCAGCACACTGCTCCACTGGCACACCTCTTGCTAGGCATAGTGCCACATCATCACTGCATGTGACCGACAGTGACACATCATCATTGAGTACCATTTGCACTCCTTTTGCCCCTCCACTTAGATCAAGTCGTATCTCTTGGTCTAGGAAGAATTTGAGGGCGCTCCAAAAAGGAAAGTTGCTTGTTTTTTCGTGCTCTACGCGCTCGTCACATCACATGCACATTTTGGCACAAGTTACACTCACATTTGAGCTTCGCCGACAAAACCACTTCCTTCACGCACATTCGCCTCTACATCGACACATCTAACCCAGCACTTAAAAAGAACAAAAGAAAAGGAATTATTTGCTGTTCTTTCATCGATCGACGGTTGGTATAGATCTAGATCAGAGTAGACTAGATCGCCATAGAGGGGACGCTTTGAATTTCCCCAAGTTGCCAATCTAAGCCATGCCTGAAATTCCCGACTAGTACCTACTCGGAGTCAGTCCATACGCTCACATATGGTTTCACATCATTACATTACCTAAGACCTTACGTTCATCAGTTCAGTGAGCAGACTTCAGAGAGTACAGAGGCATTGTAGATTGTTTCAATGGGCAGATAGCACTTGATTTCACACACACATGCCACCATTGTAAAGCCTATTCGGCTATCTCACGGCATTGTGCACATCATTTCAGCCTTGTAAAGCCTCTTGGCATTCCCGGCATCATTGCCACAAGCCTTGTAATACAGATAAGATTTTATATATTGCAGTTCTATCTTCACTGACGGTTCAGAGATTTCACTTGGCATATTCAGTGTATTTGCAGTTGATTCATACATAGATTTTCATGACACTTTTAAGTACATTTCTTGCACCATGTCTATGACTAGCAACCTCAATCTGGAGGCATCTGCTAAGTTAGACAACTCCAATTATGGTACATGCAAATACTGAATGGAGAACATTCTTCTACTTCAGGACAAATGGGAGTATGTCGATGGGTCTACACCTAGACCATTGGCCAATCTAGCCACAAGTAGCTCTACTCCATCTATTGTCACAGCACCAGCAACAATTTCTACAACTACACAAACAGTTTCCATACCAGTAGCAGATCCTGCTATTTCCCAAGCTCAGGTAGAATGATATAAGAAAGACAAGTACGCCTATCATCTGATCAAGCAGAATGTGCAAGATGTCATGCTAGGACAGCTCAACATAGTCAAGACATCGAAAGAAGCATGGGATATGTTCGCAGCTCTCTACGAGTCCAAGAACACATCCAGGATTCTCACCCTGAGAAACCAGATCAACCAGAGTTTCCGCAACAACAATGAAACTAGTCATGCTTATGTACTCCACATAAAAGACTACAACAATCAACTTGCAGCAGCAAGAGAGACTATGAATCCCGCAGAAATGGTTTAAGTAATCCTGAATGGACTTAGGAGAGGGATACAAGAATCTAGTCCAGAGTATTGCCATCCAACGGCAAATTTCGACACTGGAAGAACTTCAGTCAGTCTTACTTGGTGAAGAACTCAGGACTCAAGCCATCCAAGCACGAAAAGGTCATTCTAATGATTAGGCATTCATAGCTTCAGTTAGAAGCAGAGGCAGAGTTAGATCATACAAGAAAAGTGATCATCATCAGTAACAAAATCAAAGTCAGCATTAGCATCATCCTTAGCAACATCAGAATCAGCAAAGAGGAAATCATTTTAACCGAGGAAGCTTTCAAGGACGAGGGAATGCATCCACCAATGTGTCAAACATTCAGTGCAACTACTGTCGCAAGTTTGGACACTATGAAAGAGATTGTCGCAAGAAGCAGTACGATCAAGGCGGTCAATCCAGCAGTAATCGAGGGAATTCCAGAGGCAGAGGAAATCATCGTGGTGGACATTCTAGTCACAGTCATTTTGCAAATGAACATGGAAATATGTTTCTTGCAAGCAAGGAAATGCATCAGACTGATACAATGTACCCAGACACTGATTACAATCCTAAAGAGGATTACAGCTATCAAGTCGACTAAGTGGAACAGGATCCTTGGTATATTGACAGCGGTGCATCATCTCACATGACAAATCATCAGGAATGGTTCACAGAAATGAAGCCATTAGAAGGACAGAAGAATGTCATCTACACAACAGACAATACACCGAATCCGGTTCAAGGGACAGGCGTTATCCCTATGAACAATTTCACTGGTATAAAAGGATTGGTAAAAGATGTGCTCTATGTTTCGAAGCTTAGCAAGAACCTCTTGTCAGTAGATCAAATGACGGAACACAATTACAAAGTCATCTTCGACGATGATGAATGCACTATCAGAGACAAATCCAAAAGATGTCAGCTAGTAGCAAAAGGTGTCAAGAAAGGACGCTTATACAGAATGCTAGCTACAGTACCAGATAAGCATGTCATGTCAGCTCAACTGCAACAGATGCCACTATGTGCAAAATGGTACAAGAGATATGGTCATGTCAACTTCAAGTACTTGTTAGATCTCAGGAATCAAAATATGGCAATTGGGATTCCGAAGCTATAGTTTCTTGGAAAAGTTTGTGAAGCATGCTACTTCAGCAAACAAAAGCGAACCAACTTTGTCAAAAGTACCTCTTGTGCACGAGGTATTCTTGATTTGATACATATAGATGTATGGGGTTATGCCCAGAGACCCGCAACATCAATGGTTCACTTTACTACTTGACTTTCATCGACGACTATAGCAGATATTGTTGGGTCTACTTTCTGAAAGAGAAATCTGAAGTGTTTTCTAGATTTTAAGAATTCAAAGCCATGGTAGAAAACTAGATAGTCAGAAAGATCAAGGTCATGAGATCAGATAGAGGAGGTGAATACATGTCTTCAACATTCATGAACTTTTACAGAAGTCACGGCATACGAAGACAATCATATGTGCAGATACTCCTCAATAGAATGCAAGAGCTGAAAGGAAGAATGGGACTTTAGCAGACACTGCTAGAGCAATGCTTAGTGAAAAGCATCTTTCGAATCAGTATTGGGCAGAAGCAATAGCCATTGCAAACTATTTGCTTATGAAGCATTCACTAGACACAAGCTACACATTGGGTATCTCCGCATATTTGGTTGCATAGCATATGCCCACATACATGATGATCGTCGCAAGAAATTGGATGCGAAGTCACGCAATTGCATCATGGTTGGCTACAGTGAAGAAAGCAAAGCATATAAATTGTATGATCCCATCAACCGCAAAGTCATTATCTCCAGAGATGTAATCTTTGATGAGGAATCAGAATGGAAAACCTCATCTACACAAGAGATAGAAGCATCGACTTCACAGTCATCTTCAGAACACGTTGATGAAGAAGAGCAAGAATTGCCAGAAACACCCCAAGCAGAGCCACAGCAGCTCATACGGTCTACTAGGGAAAGCAGACCTCCAGCCAGATTGACATATGCTTAGAAAGGCAAAGCAATTCAGGTGGAAACCACCAACTATGCTCTTATGACTACCATCATGGCTACACAAGAGCCAGTGTCCTTCGAAGACGCAGTAGACAAGCCAAAATGGCAAACTGCTATGAATGAAGAAATGGATGCTTTGTATAAGAATAATACTTGGAAATTATGCGACCTTCCACCAGGAAAGAAGGCCATAGCAAACAAATGGGTATACAAAGTGAAGTACAATCCAGATGGCAGTATTCAGAGATACAAAGCCAGATTAGTTGCAAAAGGATTTGCACAGCAATAAGGTCAAGATTATGATGAGACTTATGCTCCAGTAGCAAAGATGGATTCCATACGGTTCTTGATATCACTAGCGGCACTCAGCAGATGGAATGTGTATCGGCCCAATGTCAAGAATGCATTTCTCAATGGTTATCTAGACGAGGAAGTCTACATGCAACAACCAGCAAGTTATGTTGAACCAGGAAAGGAGAATAAGGTTTGCCATCTCAAGAAAAGTCTCTACGGCTTAAAGCAAGCACTCAAAAGTTGGTACAGCAGAATTGACAAGTACTTTGCTAATCTGGGATACATGAAATCCAATGCGGATCATACTCTCTACTACAAAGTTCAAGGGGAAGACATTACTATTGCACTTTTGTACATAGATGATCTGATTGTGACAGGAAGCAAGGATAGCTTCATCAAAAAATTGAAACAAGACTTGTCTGCAGAGTTCGACATGAAAGATCTTGGACTTATGCACTATTGTCTTGGAATTGAGTTCTGGAGAGATTCAGATAGCACATTCATGAGTCAGCTCAAGTATGTTGATAGTCTCCTGAAGAAGTTTCATATGGCAGATTGCAAGATTGCAGCCACTCCCATGGAACAGAGTTTGAAACTTACTAAAGATTCAGAAAAGCCTACAATCAATGACAGATACTACAAGCAGCTCATCGGATCTCTTATATATCTGACAATCTTTTTTTTTTTTTTGTGGGAAGAAATCTTTTATTGCTGTAGAATAATTACATTCATAGTTACTTCAAGAACGAAGTAGCTACTACTCAACTAAAGATCTCAGTATAAGCTGTATACACATCCTGATCAATCAAACGAGTCTGAAGACAATCGTAGAATGATTGTTGCAGAGAACGTTTGAAGAAAAGAAAGGATGAAAATATTGGATCACCAAAGACTCTATGATTTCTGTCCATCCATAAAGTCCATAGGGTCCAATAGCGCACCCATACAAAAAATAAATCAAAACCTTGTCTCTGCGGATGAAAACCAAACAACCAAAAAAATCTGCCAACAGTAACAGTAGGAAATCGCTGTCAAAGCCTCTGTTTGATGAGAGCAATGAGATTAGAAGTATTTGGACAGAACCAAAAAATGTGAAGCACTGATTCAGTAGAGTGCTGGCATCTGTGACAAACAACTGAAGCAATATGCCTGTGTACGAGTAACTGTCCGGATGGAAAAATGCCAAGGAGAACTCGCCATAGGAAAAGCTATTGTCGAAGAGGGACTTTGTAATGCCAAAGGAGACGCAGCCTTTTTCTCCACCACTTCATTGGACGATCCATATGCCAAACAGTATTTGCTCTATGGGAAATCCAATGTGGAGGTAATAACACTTTATACAGTGATGACACTGTGATATGTGAGAGCTTCAAAGGACGAGCATATAAGGAAAAAGGGCGTAAAATCCAATCCTCAAGCCGATTCTGAAGTTCCAAATGAGGTACCGGTAAGTATGGTTGGAGCATTGCTGAAATTTTATGCCATAAAGGACGACAATGAGCTCCCAAGCCATATTTGCGAGCAGCCATAGAAAAAGATAAAATTGTGCCATCATCCTGAAGTACATCCGCCACAGATGAAATGCCTTTGAAGGAGAGAAAATAAGAACGTCGGGGTTCTTGTATGGCCAAAGGAGGGTGGAATACTTTAGACCAAAAAATATTCTCTACCCTCAAAGAGTTGCCCGAGAGAGAGTCCCTGCCATGCCATTCTAAGTGGGATAGAATGTGTTTCCAATCAAGAAGCAGACGAGAGACAAAAGGGCATCCTCTGATCTTGCCTTGGATAGAGCCAAATAAAAAATCCCACTGGGTAAGCTGCCGATTCCCAAAGGCAGATGTATGAAGATATAATAAGAGAGAGCGGATCATGAAAGCCCAAGGCTGATCTCCTTGCATAAACTGTATCATCATTTTCCCTCTCTGAGCAAGTAAATGCATTTGAATATTGAGAATGTTCAGACCCCCGTGCATCTTTGGAGAACAAAGACGATGCATAGAGAGTAATCTGAGACTTTTCTTGCCATGTTTTGAACGCCAGAAAATTTCCATGATAGCTAACATAAATGAAACCAGATCTGCCTTAGTGAACATAGTGAGAGGCAGATAAAATTGTATGTACGCTATCAAAATGGATTGTGTAATTCGCAAACGAACATGTAATGGCCAAGTTGCAAGCTTCCAATATTCAAGTTTTGCCCTTAACTTTACTAGCACCCAATCAGTTTGTTGTGAACGGGTGAGTCCCCAGCCTAGAGGATAACCAAGATGTCGAATGAATTGAGAAGCAGGGACAATTTCCCCAGGCCACAGAAGGTTGTGCCATTCCTATGCATGTCACGGCAGCAATTTTGATTTCTGAAAATTTACCCGAAGGCTAGCAGCCAATCCATATGTGGAAAGAGCATGCATAATCATGGACAGATCAGCCCGAGTATTTTTTGGAGTAAAGAATGAATCATCAACATACGCCTGAGCAATCATGCTGTGACTGCCAAGAATCTCCAAACCGTGCAACTGGTCAGTGTCCAAGAGGTGATGCAGATATTGAAGCAGTGGATGAGTGGCTATGGCAAAAAGTAAAGCACTCAGGGGACATCCTTGCCTAACAGAACAAGCAAGAGTCCAGGATGGAGAAATATCTCCTGAAAGTATACAGGCAGCTTCACTATCTTGATATAGCCAAGTGATGAGTTGCTGCATTTTTGTGCCAAAACCCAATGCCTGCATAGTCGATGAAATAAAATCCCACTGAACAGTATCAAAGGCTTTGGCAATATCAACTTGCAATAACAAAACATCCTGCTGTGTGTATTTGGCATATTCAATTCCAATGTAGGCATTAGCAATGTTATCTGTGATATGCCTATGCGGGACAAAGCCATATTGAGCAGGATGCAACCCATCATGTAAAAACCCCTTTAGCTGATCAACAATCATTTTGGTAGTGACTTTGTAGATTACGGGCATAAGAGTGATAGGTCTCCAGTCTGCCAAAGACTCACAAATTTGTTTTTTGGGAAGGAGTTTAACAAGACATCTCTTCCATGTGTCCGGCATTTTCTGATTTTGCCACGCAGCATTCACCATATATAGCAATGAATGCTTCAAAATAGGCCAATATTCTAGAAAAAACTCAACTGTTAAACCATCCCATCCTGGGGATTTCCATCTGCCACATAATTTGATCGCATCTGACAGTTCCCTCTCGGTAAAGGGTTCCTCCAATTCCAGAGCTTGAGTAGGGGAAATGATAGGAGAAACATGTTGCAACAGTAAATTTCGTGCAAGCAAAATCTGTTGCGAGGGAGGAGCTGCAGAGCCAAATTGCTGAGAGAAATGATGCACACAAATAGAAGCAAGCTGTGCCCGTGAAGTAGTCCATGATCCATCAGGCATAAGCACTCTACAAATTTCTGTTTTGATCCTCCTCTGATGTAAACTTTTGAAAAATTCTTTGGAAGAGCAGCCTTTATCTGTAAAGGCCCTTTGTCTTGCTCTAGTCTCCCATTTTACCAGTTTCCTGTGATCATTTTGTTTAAGACAATGTCTGGCCTGGCATAGTGTTGTTTGCTCATGCATGGACAACGAACGATGATGACTGAGTTCTGTGAGGTCTTGACAAGTGGATTTGGCCTGAGCAATGGTTTCCCTCAGAGTCTTCATGTAAGACTTGCCATAAGCTCTAATCACCACTTGCATTTTAGAAATAAAAGAATCCCAGGCACCATCAACGTGAATATGGCTGCTAGAGGAAAGACAATGAGCTGCTTCAGTAACCATTGCCTTGAAATCAGCATGTTGCAAATAACTATTGTTTATGATTAGATGTCTCCTTTGTGGCAATCGATCATCTGGCATATTATGAAAAGATAACTGCAACCATAATGGTGCATGGTCTGAATGCACAAAGGCATAGTCAATCCACATTTTGCATGTAAAATCCCCATTTTGTTGGGGAGCGACACTATACCATCGATCCAGACGTGCCTGATAAGCGGAAAAAGCATTATGTTGAAAAGTGTAGCCCGGTGACAAACGCTGCAATTCCTTCCAAAGGTCAACCAGATCCAGATGCAAAAGTAGTTGAGATCATGCATGTCTTTCAGGAGATAACATATGGTCATGTCTGGAGGTGTTGTCTCCCTGTTGTGGAGCATTATTGAAATCCCCACATATGTAGGCATGATATCTCCATGGATATTATTGCATGGCATCCCAAATTGCAGTTCTTTCTCTAGAGGACTGAGGTGCATAAACTGAAGCAAATTCAAACACCTCTCCTCTAATAATGCATTGGAGAACAAGCCATCTGCCTTTGTTGTCATTTAAAGCAATGACTGGTTGAAGCTCATGTTTGATCAGAAGGACAACCCCTGAGAAAGAATGCTCCCCAGCATAGAAAATATCATATCCACAGTAGTATTCTGTCTTGCCTACATAAATATGTTGGTTGTGTTCTTGTAATGCCATTATGTCAGGCTGAAATCTGTTGATGTACAGCCACACAGATTTCCATTTCCTACTGTCACACATGCCCTGGACATTGAGTGTAAAACATTTGATGTAAGCAGTCATATATACAGATATTTATAGTAATGTAACAACTATGTACAGCAGCCAAATTTATGAGGTCAGCCTTGCATTTCTATCTTAGGGTCGAGGCCTCGCCCCTGAGAAGAAGTGGCCGCCTGAGAAGCAGACAGCAAAGCAGCAACCTCTTCTTCAGGGAAGAGTGTTCTGCTGGCTGTTACTGCAGCCCATGTAATCCCAATCCCTGTATTTATCTCTAGGGTATTTCCGCTAGAAGATGCACCATTCCAAGTGCGGGGGGGTGGAATTCTTCGAGTAGAAATAACTTTTCTTGGACTTTGCCAGCCATCAGTTGAAGGTTGCTGTCCTTTGGTTGAGGATTGAATTGCAGGAGGTGAATGTGAAGTGAGATTCCCATTGGGATCCATTGGAGCTTTGCCTTTATCCTGACTCCCAGAAGGCTGTCTACTGCTTTTATTTTTGTTGGCAACTGGAGCAGAAGCATCTTTGGTAGGCATGTGAACCGACAAAGTGGCACGAGGCATTTTATGTTGATTCATTGGACACTGTGAAGCCATGTGTCCAAACTTTTTGCACTCAAAACAGGCCCCTGCAAATAAACTCCATTTGAGTTAAAAAAAAGCACTTCCCATGTTTACATTTTTCACCGTGACTGAATAAGAGTCCGGTGTGGGATTATCAATATCCCAGAGAATGCAAAATCTGTTTGAGTTGCCATTTGGCCGTGGTGGGCAGACCACTTTACCTAAAGATGCTGCAATTTTAGGCAGAAGTGAGGCCATACATTGTGGGAAATCAACAACTTCAACCCAAACTGGGAATCTGTGTCGGATTAAAGCCTAAAAGTCCCTTGTGGGAGACCATGGCAAAACATGCACCATTTGCTGCCCAAAAAAAAGAGGTGAATGTTCCAAAAGCATTTGTCTGTGGATCTCATCCACCATGATAACTTCAAAAAAGCCCCTGGCTGCATAGTGTACTTTATGAACAAAAGAGCCAGCCAATGTGCGTGTCAGCCAGTTGCCTATCTCTGCAGCAGGTGGCATCCGGCCTGGAAAAAATAATATGACTGCATTCTTAGCATATTCTCTGACTGGATCCACAATTTCATCGACCTCAACCATGAGGCCAACTGAAGGAACCGAGTCTCTTTCCTTGTATCTGCAAAGCCTTCATGCATTACATCATATACCAGTTGAGCCTCAAGAGTATCATGCATCGGGTCATGCTGACCTTCAACCTGCTTTTGCTCCTTGCAGGGAGCGGAGCGCTCCTTTTAAAACGTTTTTTCATATGAATATTCTGCCATGACTTTGTAAGAAAGGGAGCTCAGAAATGAAAGACCTGTAAAAGGGTAGTGGAAGCCAAAAAAACCAGTCCCAAAGAGATATCCACAGGGAGCCCACAAGAGAGGAGAAGAAGAGTATAGCTGGTGAGGAGATAGCAGAAGGAAAGGTAAGATTTTGGCACAGGACTGTTAGGGAAAACACCAGAGCAAAAAGCCCCAAACCTATACGGCAGGAAGTACGAGATTGTACGGACGATGCTGAGCTATACGGAGGGATATACGGTCTACACAGAGAAAAGCCTGACTGTACGATGGTACGGACGTGGTACGGGAAGGCTGGCTTGTACGGATGACGGACTAGCGTACTGAAAGACGAAAAATGTACGGACGTACGTACGGATGCCGTATGGCGATCGTACAGATGTACGGACAGGGCTACGCAAGTTTCCTGGCGAGGACAAAACACAAATCGACGTACACCTCACCGAGATCGCAGTTACACAACGTAAGCAACGCACACACACCTAGGGGATCGTACAAACGGTACGGAAGAGCAGCAGAGGATGCGGGCCTCTACGGGACAGCTGAGGCAGGCTAGACAATCACACAACCAGATATTTGTTATGCAATAAGCTCACTAGCACAGTTTATGGCAAATCCAAAACAGTCTCACTGGAATGCAGCCAAAAGAGTCTTGAGATACATCAGAGGTACAAGACAGTTTGGGATAGAATACAGAGGAAGTCATCCACGGTTGCATGGATACTATGACAGTGACTATGCCGGAGATCATGAGACCAGGAGATCAACACAGGGATATGCATTTTTCCTTGCTGAAGGTGCTATATCATGGTTATCAAACAAATAGCCAACTGATTCTTTGTCTTTGACTGAAGCAAAATATAGAGCACTCACTACAAGTGCATGTGAGGCTATATGGCTCAGAAGGCTATTGTCAGAAACAGATTACTTTGATGAGTCAAAGCCAACAACAATATACTGTGATAATCAATCGGGCTCAAGCATTGGCCAAGAATCCAGTATATCACTCCAGCACAAAACACATTGATGTCAGAGACCACTTCATCAGAGAAAGAGTGTTACTTGGTGACATCACACTATAGCATTGTGATAGCAAAGAGAATGTTGCAGACATCTTTACCAAACCACTCGGTAAAGAGCTTTTCGAGAAACACCGATTAGCTCTTGGTTTGACGTAGAGGAAGGACATTCCCATTAAAGGGGTGTGATGGAATGTAATGCTCAGTCCTTCTTCGATTCCCCAGAATCATCATCTTGAGGGAAGGCCTACTTCATGATGTTGATCTTGAGGGAAGGTGTTGAGAGTTCACGCTCAACATCATGTGATCACGTGTGCATAGCACCATCATGTGATCATATGTGCATAGCACTAATCTTATAGAGTGCTATAAAGGAAAGGGTTAGATCCCTTAACCCTAACCCTAAATGGATTTGTATATATTCTATTTTTTCAACTCTCTCCTCATCTCCACTCTTCTCCTCTCCCCTCTTCATATTTTGTCAGATTTTACACAGCTTCGTGCACAACTTACGACCCTTCAGAGTTTGCATACCACCTTGGAGATACGGCATGATCATTACTACAGGGCCTACCACCGTTATAAAGCAAAGTACTAGAACTGTAGGAATGTCATGGATATGATTGAAGCACAGGAAGAGACTACCGCCATACCCCTATATAGCCACACATTCTCCCTTTTTTGTTCTAGGATCCACTTTTTGATTTTTGATAATAAGCATATTTTCTCTCATTGTATATATCATGGTGTTCATCTTTTATGATGTTCTCTATTTCATTATATTTCCACTGCTACTGTAACTCAGGCCAGGAGGCATTTTGTTTTTAGAAATTCTCATATTAATACTATTGATGGTATTTCTTGCACGGCCAAACACATGGTCTGTAATTTTATTTCTTTTTTCTGTTGTATGGCCATATTCATGGCTTGTATTTTTCTTTTTCTTTTTCATAGTTCTCCTCTTCATTTCCTATTCACTGCCGCTGGGACAGTGAATGATATTGGCAGGGAAAACTATTGCAAACACTCTCAAGCAATCAACATATGTCGTCAGGCATTGATCACATGTCGACCATGTGTCGACACATGTCAACCTATGTTATTAGGCGTTGACCACATGTTGACCATGTGTCAACACATGACAACCATATGTCAACACATGACAACCATATGTCAACCACAGGTTCACCTAGGAGATCTTCTCTGGAGCTCCAAACATGGAGCAGTCAGGGGCATTAATAGTTGCGCATGGCGAAGACGTGTTCACTGGTTCAGTGTTTCAGTGGTGTAATGCTCCAGCACATGGAGTATTTACACCACCCCGACTAGAAGAGGCTAGCGAGTCAGGAAGTCGCCCAAGCCATTGACAGAGCCAATGGCGCAACGACTATCTCCAATGTCTAAGGAGATGGGAGGATCACCAATTAGGAGAAAGGGGGGAGATTCTTAGCGGGGGAGGGACCCTCCACGGCATAGGGATGACGATGAAGGAGAAGGGAAGGATTGGGGGACATCATTCGGCATTGGGCTTGACGAGGAGATCAATAGAGGAGAGTGTGAGGAGAGATAGAGGCTGGAGCTATGAGCTCACCGAGAGGAAAGTGTGTGAAGAGGCTTGAGTTATGAGCTTGCCTATTGTAGCTCAGTGTTCACTATGGGGATAGACTTGTGTATTCTGGAAGATATTCCCCCTTTTGTGACTTGTGACTTGTGGCAGCTGTTCCAGTGATGTATACTTCGGCCAACCTGGTCATTCTCTCATCCTTTATGTTTCCATAGTATATGGGGATTGTTCACAACAACTCTCCGATGCATGATGACTTGTTTCTCCTTGTGTTCATGTTGTGGAATCTCATTCCGATCTGACCACCACATTGCATAGTGCACTCACACGATGCGATTCATTGCATTACAACTCACGACACTCACACATCACTGCACAGTGCACTCAGTCCGATCCACTGCATTAGAGATTACGACACCCATGCTTCTCACATCAATGGACTTTGGCCTCCGGTAACACCTCCGGAAAGATAGGAACCCCCCCCCTTAGACACATAGCACACTCCCTACTACATATTTGGAACCATCTGTATGCACATGAAATTCTCTGTCCCAATTCGGTGCCATTAGGACAGGGGCTATGATCAATCACCACTTGAGGGTTTTGAATGTTTGTTCACATTCTTCTATCCAGATGAAGTTGACTAGGAGCTTATATAGGGGCTTGCAATAATGGCATACCCAAGTATGAACCTTCAATAGTATCCGGCATGGCCCATGAAAACTTGAACACCCTTTGCATTTAGTGGGAGGTAAAGTTCCATGATGATTTTTATTTTGTCCATGTCAGCTGCAATCCCATGTCGAGAGACTATGTGTCCCAAGACTACTCCATGTGTGACCAAGAATTGGCATTTGAGAGGATTCAAAGAGATTCCATACTCCCTGCATTTTCTTTAGTACATTTTCAAGGCATTGCAAGTGATCCTTTTTGTCTAACTGTATGCACAGGTCATCGAGGAAGACTTGTGGGAACTTGTTGAGAAATTCCTTGAAGGCGGTGTACATGACCCTTTAAAAAGTGGATGGGACATTCCATGGCATGACTCTATATGCAAAAATGTTTCATTCTATGGCAAAGATTGATCTTGAGGTGCAATTTGTGCTTGGTTGTAAGCAATGAACTCATCCAACAAGCTATACACTTCAGACCCAGCTACCTTTTCTAAAACTATTTCAGTTGATGGTAGGGGGTAGTGATCTCTGATTGTTGTTGCATTGACGTTCTTGAGATTCACACATATTCTAAGCTTCTTGTTTTTCTTGGAACAATCACAATTGGTGACACCCAATCAGTATGCTCGATCTCATAAATGAAACCGGCATCTGGTAACTTTTCTAGTTCTTCATAGACATGGGTGCCATACTTGCGATTTGTCCTGTAGGGTCCACATATCTTAGGTTTGGATCCTTCCCTAATTGGTATGGTATGTACTGCAACTTCAGGGTAAATCCATTTCATTTCCTTGTAGGACCAAGCCATGCAATCTCTATATTCCATCAGCAATGCTTTTAATTCTTCTTCTTCTTCTTCTTCTTCTAGAGTGAGCTGTTCGACGATGTATACAAGCTTTTCTTCTTCTCCATCCAAGGCAAGATTCAATTTTCTCATCTTGACTAGTCCTTCATACATTGGGGTATCCTTAATATTATCTATTTCTGTGAGCTCTGATTCCCTGACAGGTCTAGGCATTGCTATTGTTGCTTCTCCCCTGGTGTAGTTTTTGAAGTAGTCGGGAACTTCTCTCCGTCATGTTTGCTTCACCTGTGTTGCCCTTGCTCCCGAAGCTATTTCTCTAGCCCACCTCCGCCTCCCATGCCGCTCCTTGCCCACTCCCCTGCAACTCCTCCTCCATTTCGCCTCCTCCCTCGCCTCCGCCTCCGCCTCCGCCTCCCACGCCACTCCCCTCCCGTGTCTCCTTCTACCCCCGCACCTCCTCCTCGCCCACCCCTCGTGCCTTCTTACCCTCCAACACCTCTTCCTGCCCCCCACACCTCCTTCTCCACTCCCGTGATCTCTCCTCATCACCCGCTTCTCCCCTGGCTGCTCTCTGCCCCCCATCTGCGCCTCCATCTCTCCACCCCTGCGCCCTTTCCTTCACCCCCGCTCCTTCTCCCTGCTTCCTTCCACCTCTACCTACTCTCCTCTCCTCCCCCGCCATCTTGTCTCCCCCCACCCTTTGTTTCTTCCTCCCTTCTTGCGCCAGTTCCTCGATGCCACCCCCCTTCTTGACCATCTTCTAAGCTTTCTTCCTTTCCCCTTTTTCCACCCCTCCTCTTCCTCCCGAGAAGCCTTAGGTTAATTGGCCTACGCCTCGGAGAAAGTAAGCTTGGTGGTGACACTTGTCTAGCCAGAAAGGCTCAAATGGTAGCACCTTCGAATCCCAAACCTGTCAAGGTTATCCTTTCTCCAGTAGATAAGCAACAGCATGCAGTTCAGTCCCTCCAAGATAAGGCGATTGTGGACAGAATTATGGGCCTCACACCCACAAGGCCGACACGTGCGAGAGTGGATCCAGGTGAGCTTGGCACTATAGGGTGACCACATTCAAGAGGTCACTATCTATGGAAGAGGCGTCTTCCTCATCCAGCTGAGCTCCCCTAATACCTTTTTTTTTTTTTTTTGAGTAGAAAAAGTTTGTGTTATATTAGAATATCATCATCATCATCATAAATATTTACATGTTCTTTGGTAAAGAACAACTAGCCCCCATGGGGAGAGTTTCATCAAAATATTTATGAAGTAAAATGCTCCCCCAATACTGCCTTGACACTTGTGGAGCAGAGCCCCATCCTCCTCGGGCCTGCATTTGGTGTACCTCTTTTCTTGGTACCATGGCTTTACACTGGAGGACATGGACATGACACACCATGTTTCTCGTTTTCTGGTTGCGCTCTGCTACCCAGGGCTCCCTAAGGAGTATAGAGCCATCCTCCCCTCCATTGGTCGGGTACTGGACACCGTGCTCGAGTCTTCACCAGATTCGGCCACTTCAGTGGTAGCTGATGACGGGTCCCAGGATCAGCCTGGTGGTTGAGAGCCCAGATTCCCTCCTAGAGTTGATCCTTCTAGAGATCCTCGAAGGGGACACACATTGCTAGCGAGTGGAGATTTCTAGGTGTGTCTTCGTTTTGCAGACAGATGGGTCGCCTAGCTAGAGATTGCCCCTATGGCCAAGGCCAACCTCCTCCCCCCCCACCCCCTTAGAGCAAGCAGAGTCAACAGCCAGCACCCCTCCAGACAAGAGCAACAGGAGTCTCAGATCCCCTGGGTGACCCCCTCAGAAGGGGACTGGTGGACCCAAGTTAAAAAGAAAAAGCAACCATGCAAACATGCCTGCAACAAGCGTCACAAGCAGAGGGCTAGACGTACAGAGAGAGAGAGAGAGAGAGAGGGCTTTTTGAGAGGGACTTGAGGAGGAGGAGCAGCAGCAGCCCTTATGTGGAGATCCACCTCCCCCAGCGGAAGGGGCCACTACCCTGCCAGAGGATCCTCCTGTGATGGAGGTTCAGTTCCCGCACTCACCCTTGCATCTGTAGCGAGCCCCAAGAGCTCCTGACGCTACGGTGGTGGAAGCTGCAGATGTTAGTCCGGTAGCGTCTAAGGAGGTGCGAATCCAGAGCCCCGGTGATCTTGATCAGCAGGGGGCCTGTGGTCGCCCCTACTCCCCCCCGCCCCCTCCACCTCCAGATCCCGATTCCTCTCCACTTCCCCCCTCCCTTCTGGATTCGCCCCGCCCCCTCTCCCCCCTCGCCCCTCCTGCTATGGTCACCCTCACCACCCGCCCACTCGCTCTCCCCCCCCCCCCTCCCCCTTCCCCCCCTCTCCACCTCCTCAACAGGTTCTTCAGCCTCCCACCCCTCCCCTGCCTCGACACTTTTGCTAGCAAGTAAGGGTAAGCCGACGCCCCCTTTTGCTTCCTCACCATAGCATCCTGCTCAGTCAGGGAGGGAGCCAAAGGAAAGGGGCTCGTCCTCCCGGTCAACAGCTCCCCATCTCCAACCTGGGCGTCCCTTACCGCGAGACTTCTGGAGATTGGGACCCTGGAATTATTCTGAGATTCTGGACTCTTATGCTCTACCCCTGGAGGTAACGTTTGTGGTCTCCTAGACACACCCAATTTGGATATTCGAGTTCGCATCCACAAGATTGGATAAGTGGTCCCCAGTGGTGTTTGATGCTATTATGGGAGATCAAATTTCACACTTGATGGATGAGTGGATGGGGCCACAGGGATTGGACCTTTGGCATGCCCATGGTGCGGAGGTGAATTTCCAGCTGGGCTTCACGAGAGAGAATCCGATGTGTGGTTTGGCGGTAGGATTTGTCAGATTGCCGCCGCTTGAGAAAAAGGTTGATCAAGCATACTACTGGCCACTCTAGATTGAGCAAGTTGTTCGGGGTGGAAGTCTCCTTCATGATGAAGTGGCATTGAGACGGTGTCCACCTTAGTATGTCGACGTACAGACACGGACTACTCGCCCTCCAAACCCCCGGCAAAGTCACATAAGGCAGTCTTTCTAGAACAGGCACCCACTCATAGAAGAGCCTTGTTTTCTACATCCCCGTCCTCATGAGCTAGACCATAGAGGGTTGGCACGGGCTCCACGACTGTGCTCGTAGTCAACCACAGTACCTGATCCTTTGGTAGGAGTTGCAGAGGGCAGTGGTGCCTAGGGAGCAGGACCCAAGATCTCAATGGCTTAGTGACAGGTTTGAGAGCGCTCACCTTGAGCTTCAGGATATGGAGATTCGGCGGGCTGAACCCAAGGTATTGTACAAACCTTGCCAAACTTGCACTTCTCTTTTTCTTCTCCACAGTGGCTTCTCCGCTGATATGCATCTTTCCTTGACTTGAAGCTCTCTCAGCTCCCATATCAATGCTCTAGTTTTTTTATTCCCGCTTTTTAGTTACTCTATCATTTTGTATTTATCAATGTTCAATGTGTACTAAATTTTGCAGAGCCATTGGTAAAGATCCTCCATGTTGGCTCTTTCATCTTCAAAAAAAATTTCATCCCTTCTAGCTTTTGCTCCGCTTTGTCTTGGGGGAGATAGGTCTGACATCCGGCAATGGAGACCAATCACTCTCTTTGATACTGCATACAAGATTCTCGCCAAGGTCTTGAGCTTGCTGTTACGGCCCCATCTTACTGACATCATCCACGATAACAGACCAGGTTCGTCCAGGAGCACCGCATCCTAGACAACATCTTCACGTTCTGGGAGGCAATGGATTGATCCAAGGAGGAGTCACATTGCCTGCTGGCCATCCTCCTCTAGGATTTTGAGAAGGCTTACAACAGGGTGGAGTGGTCCTTCTTGGAGGATACTATGCAGAGATTGTGTTTCTCAGACAGATGGGTCAGAGGAGTTTCTATGCTTTATGCGGAGAGCTCTAGCTAGATGCTTATCGGAGGACACACGGGCGAGGCCTTTCCTCTCTCTTGCTCGGTCCGCCATGGCTGCCCCCTCTCTCCCTCCCTCTTCTTGTTTGTGGCGGGGGCTTTGGGCTATTACTTGAGATACAGGTGGTGGGTCTCACAGGGTTGAGGCTCCCAATTAGGCAGGAGGAGGAGCTGCTAGACTCTAAGTTTGCAGATGACACAGCCTTGTATGTAGAGGACACCACGGTGAGTTTGGAGAGAGTCAGGGGAGCCTTGGCTATCTACTGTGAGGTCTCAGGTGCGCGGATCAACTGGACAAAGTCCATAGGTTCCTTCACAGGCTCTGAGGGGACACACGAGATTCGTGAGTGGGGAGCGACTTTGGCTTCAGATAGATACCATGGGGCCAGACAGCGAGATACCTTGGATGCCAGGTTGGTATTGACATTACAACAGAGCAGTAGATCGCCCTGGTCCTTGACAGTGTTTGGCGCAAGCTTCTCTATTGGAGCTCGGCCAAACTCTCCCTTGCAGGCCGTGCCTTAGTGACAAGCCAGGTCCTTCTTGCCACAGCTTGGTATATGGCCTCCTGCTAGTGTTTTCACAAAGGGTGCATTGGACAGCTCCGATAGTTGGTTCGGAATTTCCTTTGGGTAGGTTGAGACGGCAAGAGGAATACTGCCTCTGGAGCTATTGTAGCACTACGAGGATTTGGATGGGAGCCCTCAGGATCATAACCTGTATACAGAGTCTTCAGAGGGACTGCACTTGGGGGATGGTGGTCTGGTTGACTGAGGGAGGACATGCATTTCAAATTGATGAGATCTCCCCAGCTTACCGGATCTAGGGTCAGAGCATTCAGAGTAAAGAGCTCCATGAGATGGTCCCTCCTGATAGCCTAGCTCCTCTTTCTCCTCCGGAGAACAGCGTATGGGAGGTAGTATCCAGTATCATTGCGTGGAATATTTGGGTTGCTCGTTGTAGTCTGGTGATGGGTGAGCATCCGGTTCCACCCTCGGCTACCTTGGTTGCCATCTGGCACGATATCATCTACACCCTCCGCTCGACTGGGAGAGTGACCCTAGGCTCTAGGACGACTGTCGTCGCTCGCGAGGTGTGCTTGATTCTGCAAGGCTTGGCCTGTAGTAGTTTTTTACATTTTTACTCCACGAGGGATTCACTGGTTGTATAGTCCCCCCCCCTGGCTATTAGTCCCAGTACCAGAGAACTGCAGTGAGCCGGGCTTCTCTGGAACAGCAGGCCGGTTTTTTCTTTCAGCCTTTTCTCGGTTTTTTCCATACTCAGCACCTTCAGGGATGCTGATTTGTATGAAGTCTTTCAAGCATTAATAGAAGGTTCCTTTCTTTGAAAAAAAAATGTATTTTCTTCGCTGCTAGCTCTACTAGATGTTGTGGAAGACATTTGGTCCAATTCAGCTGTGTTCACTTGCTTCTCTTTTGGTGGGTATTCACCATTTCACTCTTCATTCTCACATTGGGTTTGAACTTGCAAAGTTTTTTGCTTTGTGATACTAGTGATGGGTTTTTAATAGGAGTCTCATTCCTGAGGAGCGGTTCTTCGTCCATACATGCACCTTCAAGTCATTTAGGATCCCATTCAAAATTTGGTGGCTCAGGTGCTTTTGTGGGCTTTGTCAAGTACAATTCTACCACTCTTGTCTACATTCTTTCAAATTCTCTTGTCTATATTCTTTCAAATACAATTCCACCACTCTTGTCTACATTCTTTCAAATTCATCAAAGTGCTCTACCTTGGCCTTTTGGCGTTGCGCACCCTCCTCTTTTTTTCTTGACCGCTTGCTATTGGCTAGTGCTGGAGGGTCTATCTTGGGGTATTCTACGGCCATAAGTGCATGCACGATTGGTAAGTCATTGTCAAGTACTCCACCTTCCAATGTGGCATTATCAACTTCTGTTTCTATGTCCCAATCAAAATCTGTACCATAACCTTTAATTATAGCCTCTTCAGGATCACTGTCCCATTTGACACTTGCCATGAAGAATGGCACTTCCATCTCTTCTCATTCATCATCAAGATTGGTGCTTCTAGTAGTTGGATCATTTGTGCATCCACATCTGGCAACATTGGATGTGTTGTTTTACAGTTATTTATTGTGACCAATACTTGTATCCAATTGTTTATGTCACTTTGTGTATCCCCTTCTATGGGCTTCAATACATTTGCAGGTAAAGGGGACGCATGATTATTGGTGGCTGTATTAGAAGAAGTGTCCCAATAGTTCTAGAATTAGCTCGCCCTTAGGCCTTGAGTGGAGGGTGAATAGGGGGTGGGTTAAGGGGGGAGAGAGGGAGAGAGAAAGAAAGAAAGAAAGAAAGAAATTTTATTAAAGGTCCACGGAAGGCCATACATGGCCTATGGGACACAAAATCATCCGAAAGGAAAATACATCATCAACGATGCGCCAACTAGGTGGCCTCATCGTAATACCGCTAAGATGCCAAAAATGGCTACAAAAATCCAAGATACGAAATGAAATGAAATAGAGTACCAAAAATGCCTAGATACAAAATGTAAAATATGAAATATGAGGAACATCGTCTTCCCTAAGGGGTCTGTGATCCAAAGAAATGATGGAAGTCATGGCCATCGACCATGCCTCCTGCCATGAGTGTGAAGATCTGGGCAAGTGTCAAATGGGCTGCTGGCGGTGCCAAGTCTCCATGGAGCAATCTCCTCCGAAAATCTGCCATCATCCTCCGTCGTCTAGAAATAAAGCGACGGGTACGGCCTCTGTGTAAGATCATCCTGCGGTGCTGCCGGATCATGTCATATGTACATCCTCGGGGTGGAACCATCGGTGCTCTCTGGCAAGATGGGCTATCTCTGTGCTCATGGTCCTGCGCCTCGTCCTGCTCCTCATGAATAACCAGGTCTCTGGCAGGGATGCGACGGTGCTCTCTGAGGAATCTCTCTCTGTATCTGGTGATCTCCCTGATGAACAACGCTAAGCAATACTGATCCTCATACTCCATAATCCGAGAGAGAGGTCCAAATCCGTGCCCAAATAAACAGTGAAATCTGCCACGGATCTCATAATATAAAGGGCATCTGCAAACAAAGTGCTCCTCAGTCTTCACCTCCCCCATAGTGCAACAAGGGCATATCCTATTCTCTCGCCTGGGTCTATGTCCGGTAGCTGTACGACGCATCCTACCGGCCTCAACGTCTAATCTGTGGGAAGATACCCTGAGCTGCTGGCCCAAGGCAATCCTGAGTGAGTGCGACATATGAACGCCGATATATCCTGGGGATATGATGAAGCCATCCTCTGAAATCCTGAGAAAATGGTCACGATATGTGGCCATCTTCGTAGGAAGCTCCGTGGGATGAACCCAAGTGCGAAACGTGTGTAGCTGCAACAAATCTGCCCTGATAACCTGGCTGAGCTCATGTCGAGTGAGAGGGAGGCGAGGGGCATCTATGCTGTATCGAAATGGTGGCAGCCTATCCATATCCAAGCCCAGCGAGGTGAGCCATGTGGAGAGTGTGTGGTACCAACAAAAAGTATGACCTCTCTCCACTAACATCTGCGAGGATGTCAGTGCTAGCCACGGTAATCGTGCTCTGCCTGCTGCTGAGTCTCCGAGCACCCTGATCCTATGCAAGTATGTAACTGACTGAAATGCTGCATCTAGCGCTAGGGGTGTAGCTCCGAACTCTGCGAACATAATCAAATGCGGTACCGTGGGCTTCGCTCTGATCAATCTGGAGAACATGATGATCTGTAACCTCTCTACTCGTCTCCAATCTGCAACACTGAGATCTCCTGCCCAAAAGGGGCTAGCATACATGACTGCAGGTCTCACCAGCGTATCGAAAAGTAAGGACTTCGTGTCGGGATGCTGAAAATGTGACTGTGCACACTGCCTCTCGAGAAGAGCCAAGGCGGCATACCCTCTACTGATCCTATCTCGTGCTGCATGCGTCATGGTGAAGACTGGACCTCTAAATGTGGCACCCAAATATGTATACTCCCTGACTAGCTCCACCTCCTGCCCATCAAATGTAAAAGAGAACTCGCCTCTCCTATAAACCTGGTATGACGTGTTGAAGACCATGACTTTGGTCTTCTCAAGGTTTACAGACAACCCTCTGTCCTGACAAAAGCTGTGGAGTGCATGGAGATGTGCCTGTAAACCCTGCTGGGAGGAAGAAATAAGAACCACGTCATCTGCATAGAGGAGAATCGGTATCGTGGATCCTGCCAGTAAAGAACCTGTACCACCCATCGTCTGTATGTACATCTCTAACTCATCGATATAGAGACCAAAGAGTGTCGGAGACAAAGGACACCCCTGCTTCACCCCTATCGTACTGCGTACTTCCCCCGACAGCCCCGCCCGTGTCCTGACTCTACCTGTGACTCTCTCATACAAGGCCATGATCGCCCATTGAATCTCCCCATTGAATCCCAAGTCACGAAGTTGCTGGAAGAGTCTGAGACGCGGCACAGTGTCAAATGCCTTTCTGAAGTCCACGAAGCAACAATAGAGCCGTTGCTTACGTGACTTCGCCTCCTCAATCAAAGCCCTGAGTGTGAAGATATGATCTAGTGCTCTGCACGAAATCCTGCCTGCCCTCTAGCTCTCATGCCTGTCGCCTCGGCATGGTCATTTATATGTCCTTCTAGAATGGTCGCATAAATCTTGGCCATGACATGGCCAATCATAATGGTCTTGTAGTTCGACGCCTCTAAAGGATCCCCCGACTTGTGTATGGGTACTATAGTATTTTCTAGCCAACTAGGTGGAAGACCTGTACAAATGGACTCGTTAAAAAGACGGGAGAGGACTGTAGCTAAGGCATCAATCCCATGGATTACATACTCCGCTTGCAATCCATCATGGTCCTTAGCTCTCCCAGTCTTCAAACGATGAGCTGCTGCTCGGACACTATTGGATGAGAATAAGGCAGAGGAGGTGGGTCTAGGCACATGGGATAAGTCGATCTGTGGCTGGTCTGGAATATCATATAAAGTGGAAGTATAGGCAAGCCAAACCTGCGGGTCTGTAAGAGGAGTTTGAGATTTCAAGCGAAGGAATTTCTTCCAGAATTCCTTGGAATCACAGCTGAAAAGTAAACTTCTCAGCTCCTCCTCATTCCGGGCTAGAAATTGGCACTTTTTGCGTCGCACCAAACGCTTCTAACTCTTCTTGGTCTCAATGAGGAGGGGAGACTTCTCCTGTGTCTCAAGGCGAAGCTTCCTGCGGAGTTCTTTACACTCCTCATCATACCATCCATTACAAGGCACAAGACCGACTGGTGGAGGACTGGATGTGTGGCAAGTGACGGGGAAGGACTTGTGGGCTGCCGAGATGATGGAGGTATGTACAAGGTCCCACCGATCCTGTGTGGAGGGTAGGGCATCGAGAAGGTGCGGACGGAGAAGACCACTCAAGTGCTGGCTATAAATATCATCAAACTGGTCGTCAAAATGAACCTCATAGTATGGCTGACGCTCATGATGTCTAGAAGGGGGGGCATGAGGAATCTGGGTAAGAATAAAGTGTAGACGTGCATGATCGGCTGAAGGCATAAAAGGGTCGACTGTGAGGTTATGTACAAAAGGGATTAAAGTCGGGGGACCCACCACCACCCGCGAAGGGAAAACATGTGGCTGTGGATGAATGCGGCCACTGTCGAAGTCCATTATAAATGACCATGCCGTGCGATGAGAGAAGCTCCAATAGGCGATGTCCCTGATCTGTCACCTCTACCCCTCTATCTAAAGATAAGCGTGGAAAACTCTCATCTAGGGCAGCCGGAACTAAGACTGGATCCTCAGCAAAGTCCAAAATCTCTGCCTGTCTGTCTGATGTCCTCGCGTTGAAGTCTCCTAAAAGGATGACCTCTCCGCGGCGTGAGTACTCCAATACATCGGCTGACAAATCCTCAAAAGGTGACTGTCCTGGTCCATCTGAGGCATAACGAGACTGTCTCGGGGGAAAGTAGCATACTGCAATAAACAAGTCTCTCAGGGGGGGTCTCCTGATCTGTACCCAAAGATATCTGGCCCGATGGTCTCTCCTCATGACTGTGAGTATCGATCTGAGATGCTCTCTATAAAGAACTGCCACACCGCCAGATCCTCTGACTCCTCCTGATCGTCTAGTCTACTGTCGAAAGACAGACTCCCAGGCATACCCTGTCACCTGCGGCAAGCCTCTCTCTGGGCTCTCATGGGTCTCTGTAAAGAAGACGATGTCCTGATCAAAAAAGGCCTCTCGTAAGTTGCCAGGCTGAGCTGTGAGGGAACCATTACACTTCCAAACTGTGAAACTCAAGCTATCTGGCAGGCTACGTGTCCCATAGGCCTCGTGTCGTCAACTGTGGGCTCCAGCCAGTCTAGATCGTATAGCTCCTATCAAAAGTCTGCCCTCTCTGATCACGGCCCACTTGCCCTCACGACGGTCAACATCCCTCTGTGCAATGAGACGTCTATGCTCCTCCCACTGAAGAGCTGTAAGGTCCTCATCCATGTGAATCTGTGGATGGTCCCTCAATCTGGATCTCCTTCGTAATACTGCGAGACGGGCCTCAGCATCTCTGAATCTGATGATAAGTGGCTGGTGCCGTGCTGGATCCCGCGGCCCACTCGATATGCAGCTACTATGCCATGATCCTGAACTCCGAGTGTCCCAGATATGAAATCTGTCGCCTGATCCATGGCTGATCTCGTATCTGATCGCTCAACTCCGCGGATGCAGATGTTGAGGGCCTTCTGAGCTCGCCGCTGACTCTCGGCAATAGTCTCAGAGACTGTGGTTTGTTGGGCCTGTGGGGCTCTACGCACAACGTCCACCCACTCTGAGGTCTTCTGTACCTCTGTCTGCAGTGTGGCCAACCTCTCCTCAACTGCTGCACTAGCTGGAGGAGCTACATGCAGCTGCTGGAGGCGATCATCGCATGCCACAACATGCTCCTGAATGCGTGCCTCCAGCTGCACTATGCGCTCAGCATGTGTCCGTAACTGGATGTCCCGATCAATATCTCTGGTATGAAGCTGGCGAATATGGGAGTCCTGATCAGATCTATGACTCTCAACTGTCGATAGCTGATCAGTCAGTGTGTGTATCTGTGCTGTGAGAGACTGAATCGCAGCGCCCTGAAGTCTGCAAGTCTCCATGCACTGCATAACTAAATCTTTCAAGCGCAGATTATCTGCCAGGACTGCTTCTGTTGTGGAGGGTGAAGGGGAGAGGGGGTACAAGGATGAGGGGGTAAGAGGGTAAGAAGGTGAGTAAAGGAGGGGTGCAGAAAATGGAGGTCCTGAAGAGAGAGATCCGGTAGAAGGAAGTAGGGAATCAGGGACCGAAGAAGAGCCTACACTAGGGGAGGAAGGGGCTGAAAGGGAGGGTCGGTGGGGAGAGGTGGGAAGAAGCTGGGTAGGGAATAGGGAAGGGGAGGAAGAGGAAGGAAGAGGATGGGTAGGGACTAGGGGAGGGGAGGAAGAGGAAGGAAGAGGATGGTGGGTAGGGACTAGGGGAGGGGAGGAAGAGGAAGGAAGAGGATGGGTAGGGACTAGGAGAGGGGAGGAATAAGCAAGGGAAAGGGCTAGGGAGGAATGAACGGGAGCAAGAGGAGGAGGTGAAGCTGAAGGAGGGGGAGGAGGAGGATTGAGTAGAGGAGGTGGGTAGGAAAGGGTTGGGATTGAGGCAAGGGAGGTAACCGGAAGTGATGGGGGAGATGGAAGTAAAGGAGATGGGGTCGGAGACATAGGAGGATTGAGTAAAGTAGGTGGGTAGGAAAGGGTTGGGGTGGAGGCAGGAGCCACAGGAGGATTGAGTAAAGTAGGTGGGTAGGAAAGGGTTGGGGTGGAGGCAAGGGAGGTCGTTGGAGGTGGTGGGGAAGGAGATGTTAAGGGTAAAGAAGAACTTGCCTCTTCGGCTCTTGTACTGCTGCCTATGCTTTTATCTTTCTCTACTTTTGCTCCTTGGAGGGCCATGGTGGAGCTCCTTGTTTGTGGCATCTCCTTACTCCTGGAAGTGCTGAATTCTCTGCTCAAAACTGCCTCTGAGGGCCATGGTGGAGCTGCTGAATTCTCTGCTCTCAAAACTGCCTCTTTTTGCCCCTTTTTACTCTGTTTTCTGTTTCCTGCACTTTAAGGACACTTGCTGTAGGTCTATTCACACGGGGGGGGGGGGGAGGAGTTTAAGACTTTCCTTAAACCCCCTTCCCTTCCAACAGAGGCTTGCGCAGGGAGGGAGTGGGCTTGCGGGGCTGAGAGGGACTGTGCGGGCGGGCTGGGGGGACAAGGCTGAGACAGAGGGGCGGAGAGAGAGAGAGAGGCTGAGGCGGAGGGGGAGGGGCTGAGCGGGTGAGAGGCGGGCTGAGGCGGAGAGGCTGAGCGGGTGAGGGAGGGGGAGGCTGAGCGGGTGAGGGAGGGAGGACTGAGCGGGGAGAGGGGGCTGAGCGGTGAGGGGAGAGGGGGGGCTGAGCGGGTGAGGGAGGGGGAGGCTGAGCGGGTGAGGGAGGGGGCCGAGCAGGAGAGAGAGAGAGAAAGAAAGAAAGAAATTTTATTAAAGGTCCACGGAAGGCCATACATGGCCTATGGGACACAAAATCATCCGAAAGGAAAATACATCATCAACGATACGCCAACTAGGTGGCCTCATCGTAATACAGCTAAGATGCCAAAAATGGCTACAAAAATCCTAGATACAAAATGAAATGAAATAAAGTACCAAAAATGCCTAGATACAAAATGTAAAATATGAAATATGAGGAACATCGTCTTCCCTAAGGGGTCTGTGATCCAAAGAAATGATGGAAGTCATGGCCATGGACCATGCCTCCTGCCATGAGTGTGAAGATCTGGGCAAGTGTCAAGTGGGCTGCTGGCGGTGCCAAGTCTCCATGGAGTAATCTCCTCCGAAAATCTGCCATCATCCTCCGTCGTCTAGAAATAAAGCGACGGGTACGGCCTCTGTGTAAGATCATCCTGCGGTGCTGCCGGATCATGTCATATGTACATCCTCGGGGTGGAACCATCGGTGCTCTCTGGCAAGATGGGCTATCTCTGTGCTCATGGTCCTGCGCCTCGTCCTGCTTCTCATGAATAACCAGGTCTCTGGCAGGGATGCGACGGTGCTCTCTGAGGAATCTCTCTCTGTATCTGGTGATCTCCCTGATGAACAACGCTAAGCAATACTGATCCTCATACTCCATAATCCGAAAGAGAGGTCCAAATCCGTGCCCAAATAAACAGTGAAATCTGCCACGGATCTCATAATATAAAGGGCATCTGCAAACAAAGTGCTCCTCAGTCTCCACCTCCCCCATAGTGCAACAAGGGCATATCCTAGTCTCTCGCCTGGGTCTATGTCCGGTAGCTGTACGACGCATCCTGCCGGCCTCAACGTCTAGTCTGTGGGAAGATACCCTGAGTTGGCCCAAGGCAATCCTGAGTGAGTGCGACATATGAACGCCGATATATCTTGGGGATATGATGAAGCCATCCTCTGAAATCCTGAGAAAATGGTCACGATATGTGGCCATCTTCGTAGGAAGCTCCGTGGGATGAATTCACCCAAGTGCGAAACGTGTGTAGCTGCAACAAATCTGCCCTGATAACCTGGCTGAGCTCATGTCGAGTGAGAGGGAGGCGAGGTGCATCTATGCTGTATCGAAATGGTGGCAGCCTATCCATATCCAAGCCCAGCGAGGTGAGCCATGTGGAGAGTGTGTGGTACCAACAAAAAGTCTGACCTCTCTCCGCTAACATCTGCGAGGATGTCAGTGCTAGCCACGGTAATCGTGCTCTGCCTGCTGCTGAGTCTCCGAGCGCCCTGATCCTATGCAAGTATGTAACTGACTGAAATGCTGCATCTAGTGCTAGGGGTGTAGCTCCGAACTCTGCGAACGTAATCTGATGCGGTACCGTGGGCTTCGCTCTGATCAATCTAGAGAACATGATGATCTGTAACCTCTCTACTCGTCTCCAATCTGCAACACTGAGATCTCCTGCCCAAAAGGGGCTAGCATACATGGCTGCAGGTCTCACCAGCGTATCGAAAAGTAAGGACTTCGTGTCGGGATGCTGAAAATGTGACTGTGCACACTGCCTCTCGAGAAGAGCCAAGGCGGCATACCCTCTACTGATCCTATCTCGTGCTGCATGCGTCATGGTGAAGACTGGACCAAATGTGGCACCCAAATATGTATACTCCCTGACTAGCTCCACCTCCTGCCCATCAAATGTGAAAGAGAACTTGCCTCTCCTATAAACCTAGTATGACGTGTTGAAGACCATGACTTTGGTCTTCCCAAGGTTTACAGACAACCCTCTATCCTGACAAAAGCTGTGGAGTGCATGGAGATGTGCCTGTAAACCCTGCTGGGAGGAAGAAATAAGAACCACGTCATCTGCATAGAGGAAAATCGGTATCGTGGATCCTGCCAGTAAAGAACCTGTACCACCCATCGTCTGTATGTACATCTCTAACTCATCGATATAGAGACCAAAGAGTGTCGGAGAAAAAGGACACCCCTGCTTCACCCCTATCATACTGCATACTTCCCCCGACAGCCCCGCCCGTGTCCTGACTCTACCTGTGACTCTCTCATACAAGGCCATGATCGCCCATTGAATCTCCCCATTGAATCCCAAGTCACGAAGTCGCTGGAAGAGTCTGAAACGCGGCACAGTGTCAAATGCCTTTCTGAAGTCCACAATAGAGCCGTTGCTTACGTGACTTCGCCTCCTCAATCAAAGCCCTGAGTGTGAAGATATGATCTAGAGTCGAGTGCTCTGCACGAAATCTTGCCTGCCCTCTAGCTCTCATGCCTGTCGCCTCGGCATGGTGATTTATATGTCCTTCTAGAATGGTCGCATAAATCTTGGCCATGACATGGCCAATCATAATGGTCCTGTAGTTCGACGCCTCCAAAGGATCCCCCGACTTGTGTATGGGTACTATAGTATTTTCTAGCCAACTAGGTGAAATACTTGTACAAATGGACTCGTTAAAAAGACGGGAGAGGACTGTAGCTAAGGCATCAATCCCATGGATTACATACTCCGCTTGCAATCCATCATGGTCCTTAGCTCTCCCAGTCTTCAAACGATGAGCTGCTGCTCGCACACTATTGGATGAGAATAAGGCAGAGGAGGTGGGTCTAGGCACATGGGATAAGTCGATCTGTGGCTAGTTTGGAATATCATATAAAGTGGAAGTATAGGCAAGCCAAACCTACGGGTCCGTAAGAGGAGTTTAAGATTTCAAGTGAAGGAATTTCTTCCAGAATTCCTTGGAATCAAAAGTAAACTTCTCAGCTCCTCCTAATTCCGGGCTAGAAATTGGCGCTTTTTGCGTCGCACCAAACGCTTGTAACTCTTCTTGGTCTCAATGAGGAGGGGAGACTTCTCCTGTGTCTCAAGGCGAAGCTTCCTGCGGAGTTCTTTACACTCCTCATCATACCATCCATTACAAGGCACAAGACCGACTGGTGGAGGACCGGATGTGTGGCAAGTGACGGGGAAGGACTTGTGGGCTGCCGAGATGATGGAGGTATGTACAAGGTCCCACCGATCCTGTGTGGAGGGTAGGGCATCGAGAAGATGCGGACGGAGAAGACTACTCAGGTGTTGGCTATAAATATCATCAAACTGGTGGTTAAAATGAACCTCATAGTATGGCTGATGCTCATGATGTCTAGAAGGGGGGGCATGAGGAATCTGGGTAAGAATAAAGTGCAGACGTGCATGATCGGCTGAAGGCATAAAAGGGTCGACTGTGAGGTTATGTACAAAAGGGATTAAAGTCGGGGGACCCAAGACGTAATCAATGACGCTCGTACCACCACCCGCGAAGGGAAAACATGTGGCTGTGGATGAATGCGGCCACTGTCGAAGTCCATTATAAATGACCATGCCATGTGATGAGAGAAGCTCCAATAGGCGATGTCCCTGATCTGTCACCTCTACCCCTCTATCTGAAGATAAGCGTGGAAAACTCTCATCTAGGGCAGCTGGAACTAAGACTGGATCCTCAGCAAAGTCCAAAATCTCTGCCTGTCTGTCTGATGTCCTTGCGTTGAAGTCTCCTAAAAGGATGACCTCTCCACGGCGTGAGTACTCCAATACATCGGCTGACAAATCCTCAAAAGGTGACTGTCTCGGGGGAAAGCAGCATACTGCAATAAACAAGTCTCTCAGGGGGGGTCTCCTGATCCATACCCAAAGATATCTGGGCCGATGGTCTCTCCTCACGACTGTGAGTATCGATCTGAGATGCTCTCTATAAAGAACTGCCACACCGCCAGATCCTCTGACTCCTCCTGATCGTCTAGTCTGCTGTCGAAAGACAGACTCCCAGGCATACCCTGTCATCTGCGGCAAGCCTCTCTCTGGGCTCTCATGGGTCTCTGTAAAGAAGACGATGTCCTGATCAAAAAAGGCCTCTCGTAAGTTGCCAGGCTGAGCTGTGAGGGAACCATTACAGTTCCAAACTGCGAAACTCAAGCTATCTAGCAGGCTGCGTGTCCCATAGGCCTCATGTCATCAACTATGGGCTCCAGCCGGTCTAGATCGCATAGCTCCTATCAAAAGTTTGCCCTCTCTGATCACGGTGCACTTGCCCTCACGACGGGCAACATCCCTCTGTGCAATGAGACGTCTATGCTCCTCCCACTGAAGAGCTGTAAGGTCCTCATCCATGTGAATCTGTGGATGGTCCCTCAATCTGGATCTCCTCCGTAATACTGCGAGACGGGCCTCAGCATCTCTGAATCTGATGATAAGTGGCTGGTGCCGTGCTGGATCCCGGCCCACTCGATATGTAGCTACTATGCCATGATCCTGAACTTCGAGTGTCCCATATACGAAATCTGTCGCCTGATCCATGGCTGATCTCGTATCTGATCGCTCAACTCCGCGGATGCGGATGTTGAGGGCCTTCTGAGCTCGCCGCTGACTCTCGGCAATAGTCTCAGAGACTGTGGTCTGCTGGGCCTGTGGGGCTCTACGCACAACGTCCACCCACTCTGAGGTCTTCTCTACCTCTGTCTAGGCCAACCTCTCCTCAATTGCTGCACTAGCTGGAGGAGCTACATGCAGCTGCTGGAGGCGATCATCGCATGCCACAACATGCTCGTGAATGCGTGCCTCCAGCTGCACTATGCGCTCAGCATGTGTCCGTAACTGGATGTCCCGATCAATATCTCTGGTATGAAGCTAACGAATATGGGAGTCCTGATCAGATCTATGACTCTCAACTGTCGATAGCTGAGCAGTCAGTGTGTGTATCTATGCTGTGAGAGACTGAATCGCAGCGCCCTGAAGTCTGCAAGTCTCCATGCACTGCATAACTAAATCTCTCAAGCGCAGATTATCTGCCAGGACTGCTTCCGCTGTGGAGGGTGAAGGGGAGAGGGGTAACAAGGATGAGGGGGTAAGAGGGTAAGAAGGCGAGTAAAGGAGGGGTGCAAAAAATGGAGGTCCTGAAGAGAGAGATCCGGAAGGAGGAAGTAGGGAGTCAGGGACCGAAGAAGAGCCTACACTAGGGGAGGAAGGGGCTGAAAGGGAGGGTCGGTGGGAAGAGGTGGGAAGAAGCTGGGTAGGGACTAGGGGAGGGGAAGAAGAGGAGGGAAGAGGCTGGGTAGGGAATAGGGAAGGGGAGGAAGAGGAAGGAAGAGGATGGGTAGGGACTAGGGGAGGGGAGGAATAAGCAAGGGAAAGGGCTAGGGAGGAATGAACGGGAGCAAGAGGAGGAGGTGAAGCTGAAGGAGGGAGAGGAGGAGGATTGAGTAGAGGAGGTGGGTAGGAAAGGGTTGGGATTGAGGCAAGGATCTTAACCGGAAGTGATGGGGGAGATGGAAGTAAAGGAGATGGGGTAGGAGCCACAGGAGGATTTAGTAAAGTAGGTGGGTAGGAAAGGGTTGGGGTGGAGGCAAGGGAGGTCGTTGGAGGTGGTGGGGAAGGAGATAAGGGTAAAGAAGAACTTGCCTCTTCAGCTCTTGTACTGCTGCCTATGCTTTTATCTTTCTCTACTTTTGCTCCTTGGAGGGCCATGGTGGAGCTCCTTGTTTGTGGCATCTCCTTAGTCCTAGAAGTGCTGAATTCTCTGCTCAAAACTGCCTCTGAGGGCCATGGTGGAGCTCCTTGTTTGCCAGCTGAATTCTCTACTCAAAACTGCCTCTTTTTGCCCCTTTTTACTCTCTGGAAACTGTTTCCTGCACTTTAAGGACACTTGCTGTAGGGCTATTCACACCGGGGGGGGGGGGAAGAGAGGAGTTTAAGACTTTCCTTAATCCCCCTTCCCCTCCAACGGCCAGGATCTGGCCCTTCCACGAGGGAGAGGCTTGCGCAGGGAGTAAGCCCTTCCACGAGGGAGAGGCTTGCGCAGGGAGTAAGCTTGCTGGCTGAGACGCAGGGTGTGCTGCTGAGAGAGAGGGTGCAGGCTGAGAGGGAGGGTGTGGGCTGGGAGAGAGAGGGCTTACGGGCTGAGAGGGAGGGTGCGGGCTGGGAGAGAGAGGGCTTACGGGCTGAGAGAGAGGGTGCGGGCTGAGAGGGTGTGGGCTGAGAGGGAGGGTGCGGGCTGAGAGGGAGGGTGCAGGCTGGGAGGGAGAGGGCTTACGGGCTGAGAGAGAGAGAGAGAGAGAGAGAGGGCAGCGAGGGGGGGGAAGGGAGGGACAGCAAAGGAGGGCTGTGAGGGAGGGGAGAGGGCAGCGAGGGGGGGAGAGAGAGAGAGAGAGGGGGGGGGGGGATGCTGGAGCGGGGTGGAGGAGGAGGTGAGTGTTGGAGGGGGGGGGTGGAGGAGGAGGTGAGTGGTGGATGGGTGGTGGAGGGGGGGGGGGGGGGGGGAGGTAGTTGTGGAGAGGACAGGAAGGGTGTGGGTGTGGTGGGGGGGGAAAGAGGGGGGGGGGGGGGGGGGAGGAGGGGGGGCGGGTGGGGGGGGTAAGTGGTGGAGAGGGTGGTGATTAAGAGGACGGGGGGGGGGGGGGGGGGGCGTGGGGGTTTGGGGGGGGTGGAGTGATGGAGAGGGTGGTGGTGGAGAGGATGGGGGGTGTGGAGGGGGGAGGGGTTGGAGAGGGGGGGGGGGGGGTGGAGAGGAGAGGGGTGGGTGGGAGTGGAAGGGGGGGGGTGGTGGAAAGAAGGGGGAAGGGGGGGGGGAGGAGGAGAGGTGGCGGGGGGGGGGGAGAGGAAGGGGGAGTAGAGGGAGGTAGAGAGATGGTGGGGGAAAGGGGGATGGTGGGGTGGAGGGAGATGGGAGTGTAGAGAGAGGTAGGGAGATGGTGGGAGAAAGGGGGATGGTGGGGTGGAGGGAGATGGGGTGTAGAGAGAGGTAGAGAGATGGTGGGAGAAAGGGGGATGGTAGGGTAGAAGGAGATGGGGCTAGAGAGAGGTAGAGAGATTATGGGAGATGGGGGGATGGGGGGATGGAGGGAGGTAGGGGGATTACCTTGAGTGGTGGAGGTGGAGGTGATGGAGGTGGGGGATGGGGGAGTTTTGATAGAAAAGTGATGGTGGAGGAGGGGTGGATGGAAAAAGGGGTGGTGGGGGTGGGGGTGGAGATGGTGAGCGGAGGTGGAAGGGATGGATGACAAAAGTGATGGTGGAGGGTGAATGTTGGACGGAAAAAGTGGTGGTGGAGGGGAGAGATTGATAGAAAAAGTGGTGGTGGTGGTGGTGGTGGAGATGGTGGACGGAAGATGGAGGATAGAAAATGGAGGTAGATGAAAAATATGGAGGCTCGATGGAATTTGGAGATGGAGGAGAGATTAAAGTGGCTTGGAAAAGTGAGGAGAAAGAAGTGAGGGGGGGGGGGGGGGGGGGTGTTGTTTTTATAGTATGTGGAGGGTTTAAGCATTAATTTTGTGTGATTAGTGTATTAATGTGCTTATGTAAGTCCACATTGTTAAGGATGGAAATCTCATCCTTTTGCATCAATTGGAAGCATTTTTTCACTCCTTTTCATCGAGGGATGTGTCTTGAATGGTTTTTCAAAGGGGATTCTTTTTCACACATGCAAACATGTACTCCGCTTTTGCTTCAGGCGCTAATCTCCTCGGCAACGGTGCCAAAATGTTGTCTCTATCTCCTCTCATGTCTAGGTTCGAGGGTGTTGGTCACCTACAATCATGTCATTTCTCATTGGGCATAGGGGTTCACAAGTATAGCATGTGAAACTCAATCCAGACAACAAGCATTTTTGGATAAAGGCAACTCTTCCAAGCAATTTTTTAAGAGTTTACACTACAAAAGGCAGCCTGCCAATATCTGTCGAATCCGGATGCCTGATGGCTCAGCATCTCGTTCAGAGCTTGCTGATTTATGTGTGTAGCACTTCTCCACTCATTTTGGGCATGTGGATACTCTCTCTCCTCGGGTCGTGTTTGCACATCAGCTTCTTTTGCAGCATATTCATCCAATTATGTCTAATGCCTAGGCTTTGGAACTTGAACATCCCTTCACTAAAAGGGAATTGTCTGATGCACTGAGATCCTGTGGCAGATGGAAATCTCTAGGATGGGATGGTCTAATTGTTGAATTTTTTCTTACATTCTAGGATCTTCTTAAATTCACCTTGCTGCATGCAAATGGTAATACAGCATGGCAAAATCAGCAAATGCTTGTGTCATGGAAAAAGGGTCTTCTCAAGCTGATTCCAAGAAGCAGCTATGTGATTCACTTGGTGATTGGAGGCCAATCACGCTCATGCCTGTCATTTACAAGATCATTGCCAAAATGGTGGTTGATTGGATTAAAGGTTATTTGCATGATGGGTTGCATCCCTCCCAATATGGCTTTGTTCCACGTCGCCATATCACTAATAACATTGCCAATGCTTATATTGGGATTGAATATGCCAAATACATGCAATAAGATGTTCTACTCTTGTAGGTAGATATTGCAAAAGCCTTTGACACAGTTCAATGGGATTTCATCTCGCAAACTATGCGAGCTTTGGGGTTTGGACCAAAAATGCAGCAGGTTATTTACTGGCTTTACAGAGATAGCAATGCGGCTTGCATTCTTTTTCGGGATATGTTTGATGAGTGGACTCTTCGTTGTTCGGTCCTCCAGGGATGCCCTCTCAGTGCTTTATTGTATACCATTGCTACTCATCCTATGCTGCAATATGTGCTTTACTGTATGCCATTGCTACTCATCCTATGCTGCAATATATTGATCATCTTGTGGCTATAGGATCACTTCATGGCGTGGAATTGGATGCTAATCGCAGCATGGTTGCTCAAGCTTATGCTGATGATTATTTCTTTACCCCGAAGAATACGCCCCATGATATTGGTGCCTTGATGCAGGTCCTCTCTGTTTATGGTTTGGCAACTGGTCTTCATGTTAATTTTCAGAAGTCTAAGCTCCTCCCTTTGCATTCCAAAGACTGGCATAGTCTATTATGGCTCAGGGATATCATTCCACCCACTTAGTTTGTTCGTCATCTTGGTTACCCTTTGGGGTGGGAACTCACTCGCCGACAACAAACTGATTGGGTTTTGGCTAAGCTTCGGAAAAAGCTTGAGTATTGGAAACTGGCAACCTGGCCTTTGCACGTTCGTCTTTGAATAGTGCAGTCCATCCTTGTGGCATTGTTGCAGATATTCAAGTTCAAGCATTCAAATTCAAGCCGAGCTGACCAAGTGACAACTATGTCACGGAGCTGTCCAGATGGCAACCATGTCACCGGTCCGCCGACCAGGTGACAACTATGTCAGGGAGCTATCCAGATGACAACCATGTCACCAGGTGACAACTATGTCAGACAGTTAACCAAGGGTGACAATTATGTCAATCAAAAGAAGGGGAAGCTCTTCTCTCGGTGCTCCTCATCAATCCATTCCCACTCCCCTAGGTCCCACTGCAAGAACCTAATAGGGAAACCACCGTATAACCAAAGTCTCCAAGACCCCAGCGCAAGGAGAAGAGGATCGGGGTCAAGATACCATTGTGAGTCCCTGCCCCAATCCATGAAACCTACAATCCTAACAGGCTGAAAAGCAACCTCCAAAAGAACATCATCAGAAGATCTGATAAGTCTGCCACCCGACAGTGAACATCAAAGACTAGGGTATCCTCATGTGCATCCTGCAGGGCAATAAGTTGTAACGGAATACCTGTCCCTGAAAACGCTCCCCACACCAAGTGGAGTCTGTGATCGGCATGTCATATGTGTCAATCCACTATGGTGGAATGGCTGCCTATATCTGCTGTATCCTGATTGCACTCCCTCTGAGGTGGCCAACTACTATAAGTCTTTGATCCTCTGGAAGTCTCATAAAGGCCTGCCAGGCGCCTATTGTAGAAGCAGGTCCCCTCTCCCATCTAGACCACTGAATATAATGTGACACGCCAAGTGGCCTGCCATGGTCATCCAAAATCAAGTCATTCCACATGACTGGCTGCCTTGAATTTCTTCACAAAAGGTGGGTGGAACTCTACGAAGAGTGTTTCTGAAGCAGCCCCAAGCTTTTAGAATAGTAGCCATGAGAGGGAAAGGGGGAGATTTGAGATGGGCTGAAGTAAAGATCCATCTGCTGCTGTCCATCCAATCTCCCCCATGAGATGGGATACAAGACTAAATGCTGCGTGAGAAAAAATCTTTCTAGGGCTCCTGTCCACGCATCAATCCACGTACTATGAACTTGCAGAGCAAGACCATACAGTGCAAGTTCGGGTCAATAATATTGAGACCTCCTCCTTCTGTGGGGAGAATGAGGGTCTCCCAGGCCACCTTGGCTACAACATCTGAGGTGCCATCTAAACCGCTTCATAGGAAGTTCCTGATAGGTCTCATGAGCTGAGCGATACAACCTCTAGATCTACACCAACATGAGCAAAAGAACTAGGCAGTGGCCAATAATACCTTGTTCACAACTACAACTCTGGATGCAAGGTCAAGTTTGGATGAACTCCAAACTCTAGATGCAAGGTCCAAAGTCTGGATGAACTCCAAAAGATGAGTTTCCTCCTGATATTCTCCAACACGGGAGTGAACTGCTGTGTCGGAGAGATGCCCACCCCAACCTAGCATCCCAGATATCTAACAGAGACTCCCCTTTGAATCCAAGTGAACCCTGCGTCATTCAGCCAGTCTGGAGTGTCTCATCACTGATCCAAAAGCCATTGGATTTGTTCCAATTAATGTGTGCACTTGCCGCAATGCAAAAAAAATCCAATGCCGTCCTGTATGAAGTCAGTGTCTATGGAGTAGCATCCAAAAAAACAGTCGTATCATCTGCCAACTCACTGTCTAAGAGCTCATCCTCCTACCTCAGAGGAAGCCTGAGCCCTACAATACCAGATTGAGCTCTACTATAATAGCTTGTAGCTTCAACCACAAATAGGAATAGAAAGGGGGCTAAGGGGCATCCCCGATGGACTGATCTGGTAATCTCAAACCTGTCCCCCTGACTCCACCAATAAGAACCTGGCTGTGGGCTGATCTGTAGAGGGCTGACACCCCTCTGATCCATGCATCTGAAAAACCAAAGAGAGTAAGTGTGCCCTCCAGAAAGCCCCAGCATAAGCTTTCTCAAAGTCCAAGAGTAGAATGGCCAACTTGTGGCCATTATGAATGGCCCAATCCGAAGCCTCCCAAAAGTAGAAGATGTTTTCAAAGATGCTCCTACCATGCACAAAATCCGTCTGCGTATCATGGATAAGATCTGGGGGAAAGGGCTGCAGACGAAGGCTGATAGCTTTAGCTAGGACTTTATACAAGGTACCCAGCAAGGTAATCGGTCTCCAGTGAGACACTAAATTCCTACAACCCCCTTTCAGAATCAAATGAATGAGGCCCTCCGTAAGTGAGTCTGGCATCTCACCCGTGTCCCATACACACTGCAAGGCTGAAGTAATGTGATCCCCAATCTGATCCCAGAAAGTAATAAAAAATAAGGGGTTAAGTCCATCTCAACCAGGACACTTGCCCTTGTGAAGGGTTGTCTTCCTGTCTCCTTAGCCATTCCACCGCTTCGTCCCTTGATGGCTTCTACAACTCCCCAACCTTCCCTAAGTCACTCGGTAAAGTACTCCATGTGTACTCATGTCTATTCCATGTGCACCTGACACTAGTTGGTGGTGAGGGGTGATGCACCACCTGTGATCCTTAACTGGTGGACTTCTTCCCATGTGCACCACCATGTGTACCACATGTGCTCTCTTAACTGATACAGTCCAATGCGCCAGCACTTCACTCTGACCAAGGTTGGAAGTACTCTGATCAAGAGCGGATGACCGAGGGCGAATCAGCTGTGACCAAGGTCAGTCCACCAGACTTGGCATGCAAAGTCCTGTACTATTACAGTCATGTCCAAATCATGTACCACTCCAGTCTTGTACTGATAGTGTGACCAAGGTCTGACTACAGTGTGACCAAGGTTTATCCATCCTTGACAAGTCATTGTTTGCAGTGACCAAGATGTGAACAAGGTGTGACACAGGTGTGACCAAGGTCTAACCATCCTTGACATGTTGCTCCAGTGACCAACGTGTGAACAAAGTGTAACCCAAGTATGGCCCAAGTGTGAACAAGGTGTTTCCCAAGTATGACCCAGGTGTGAATAGGGTGTGACCCAGGTATGACCCAGGTGTGAACAGGGTGTGACCTAGGTATGACCCAGGTGTGAACAGGGTGTGACCCAGGTATGACCCAGGTGTGAACAAGGTGTGACCATGGTGTGACTCCTGGTGACCGAGGTCTGCCGACGACCAGTAAAGTACAACAAAGGATGTTGTTTTGTTTCAGGAGATAGAGGATAATGCAAGGTGCAAACCAATAAGAATCCTAGACCGAGGAACAATGCAAGTATGCAATCGAAAGATACCCATGGTGTTGGTTGCATGGCATGGTCTACCTCTATCTGAGGCTACTTGGGAATCCGTGTACGAGATGCGGAGAGCATTCCTAGATTTTATCAACGAGGACGTTGATGCCTAAGGAGGGAAGGAATGTTATGCTCAAGCTGAGATAACATGACCTCGGAAGGGTCGGTGGACATTTTTTTCTTTATGAGACCAATTGCCATATTTTATTTTATAGCGCTTCAAGTATATGGTTAAAGGAATCAATGTCAAAGTACTTGGTGAGGGCGAATTGGCACTGACTAGATGGTTCTAATGTCAAGGGCCTAGGTGCACCAAATTGTGTAATTACCAAGGGGAAAATGGAATTAAATTATACTACAAGAGAGGGGTAAATGGTGTACCAAAGGATGGCCCTGGGAATGTGACATGTGGCATGTAGAACCATCTAGGGAGTTGTGGGCTTTGTGTACAGCATGGCGGGGAAATAACGTAAGATTTTGAATTGAGCTGGTTGTTACGAAGGGTGGCTAGGAGGAGCAAAGTTGTGCCATCGCCCATGATGATTGAGAGTTTAATTGTGGTACGTTTCAACCTTGAACATGGAAGGGATGTTTTCCAAGTGTAGTCTTCATGTCCACCTTCTGTTGGGTCTATGTGGCTTCAGATCTTGCCGTGTCATAGGCCCGCTTGGTGATAACTTGTGTGGTCTGGTTGGGAAAACTCGGATCATGCTCTGAGAAGAGCCTGCTAGTGCGTCTCATCCCTGTCTCTATGATCTGAATAAGTGCTCTCGATGTCTAACTACGTTATGGATTAAAGCGGCCAAACATCTCTAGTCTGGAAAGGTGAGCACGAGGCTCTCCCTGAAGAAGTAGTAAAAGCGGCCTCGGATCCCGTAATATACTGGACACCTAAAGACAAAATGCTCCTTTGACTCAGTCTCCTATAGCTCACACAGAGTGAATATGTGCCTCGTACTCCCTCAAGTCGCTCACTCTCAATGCAAAGTCGATGTGAAGGAACCCGGAACTGCCCAATAGAGATCCTCAATGAATGGGGGAGGTGAATCCATTTATATCCAGGAGGATCAATAAAGCCTCATTAGAAATATGTAGGTAGTGATCTTTGTAGAAGCTAAGCTTCATCATGAGTTCATTCGATTCCCAACCAGGTCCGAAATGTGTGTAGCTGCAGAAGGTCCTCGCGTACGACTTGGTTAACCTCATGACACCAAGTGGGAGAGACAGCATATGAATGTTGTACTGGAAGGGGGGAAGTCTATCCATGTGGAGCCCCAATCCCTCAAACCACTTGCATATACCATCATCTTTGGTCACCCTCAGCTGCTAAGGCCATTGAGGCCAGCCATGGCAATCTGCATCGTCCTGAGGTGCAGTCCCCCTATCCCCTGACGCGATATAGATACATGATGATTTGGAATGTTGCATCAAGCCGTACATGGGTGATCCAAACTCTGCCTGAATAACCTGGTGGGGAGCCGATGGCTTACTACGAACCATACGTGACAACATGAGAACTTGGAGACGCTCCACCTACCCCAATCTGCATCCGAGAGAAACAAGGGCCGCCATACATCCAGCTAGTCGGACCAAGGAATCGAATAGGAGGGCCTTGGTGTGACTAGAAGCTTTGCCTCTCCAATCTAGCTAAAGAAGCATAACCACTGCTGAGACGGGCCTGCATAGCTGGTTTCATCATAAAAATAGGGCTAGAAAAGAGAACCCCTATGTATGTGTAAGACAAGGCAATATCAACTGGCGATCCATCAAAGGTGAACTACTCTCTATGCATGGCTTCTCAGGAGGCATTGAAGACCATAACCTTGGTTTTGCCAAGGTTGACCTTCAAATCATGTGATTCACAAAAGAACTACAGTGCATCTAAATGTCTATAAAGGCCCTCTGTAGAGGAGGATAAAAGCACCACATCATTTGCATACAGCAAGATCCAAATCAGAGTACAAGCAGCAAGATAAGGGACAAGAGAAGAGAGGGGCGAGAGAGGGACAAGCACAAAGAGAGGAGGATAATGTGGGACTTGAATGCTGTGGGGGAGAAGGAGAGGAGGATAAGGTCAACAACAAGGGGAAACAAGAGGATAAGTGGATCTGGGGAGGGGGACTCAACCCCTCCCAAGTAGGATCACCAAACTAACCTAGGTCCTAGGGTAAGGCAACCTAAAAAGTATGAAATTATTTAAGAAGGGAAACAGAAATGAGTAGAAGACTCCATGAAGTTACATTTTTTCCCCAAAAGGAAGGTCATCCTTCAATACAATCAATGGCTATTCCCCCAAGTCCTGTCCACAAATCATCATGTTTGGGTACTCCTTCAATGCCACATGGCACTCTCCTCCTCAATCCTGATTTAGGCCTCTCCTACCCCATTCTCCACAAGGCCTATAAACAGGCATTTCTGAAAAAATGGGTATTGAGACCCTTCGTCTCTTGAGTCCCCCTCTGGTTTGGTTGGCTTGGGATTTTCAACCACCTTCTTGGATTTCCGATGCTTCATATGGTGTATTGATACCATGAGTGCTTTACTCATGTATCAGTTTCTGTCATACTTAATAAAAATCTCTTTTTTGGGGGGGGAGGGGGAAAAAATCTACAAACTGCTCAATTTTATGTGGTTTATAAAAATTGACTTGATAGGTCTTGAAAGAGACCCTATCATTGCATAAACTCAAATTCGTAACTAAAAACATGTAAGATTTGCTAAGAATATGGTCACATTAGTTCCCGTAGAATACCAATCATACATTAGGATAAACCAGAATTAAGTGTTGCTTATAGAAAATTTAGCCAAACATGTATGTGCATCTTTTGCATCTAAAACTTTGTGCTTTTCTTTATCTCTATTCTTTGATAGTAATTTTCCAAATTTGGGTGTTTTTTCTTGAATAGTTTTAGATGAAATCAATGACCTCCAAATTCCTCAGAAGACAATGTGGTATGTACCTTATCAATGGAAGTCGTATGCAGCTTATCAATGTGGTATGTACCTTATCAATGGAAGTCGTATGCAGCTTATTTTGGAACACAATTGCTGATCGGCCCATGGAATCTACTTTGAACATGCACAAACTTCCATTTGCTGAACCTGTTACAGCAGTACTCTGCATGAAAAATGGAGCCAGTGGCACTTAGTAAGGCATAGATCCTACACCTTAATTCGGTAGAAATTTCCTAGACAAAGAGGGAGACTTCCCTTTTGAGGTGATGCTACTCAATCAATATATGCAAAAGTGAATTCATGCCTTTGCTCAAACATCTATGGAGACAGCATAAATGCAGTTTCACCTATAGCCAGCCATTTCTGGAGAAAACATGAATGCAGTTTCAGACTTGTACAAAAACCAATTCTCTTCAGCTAGCCATCTACTAAAAATTATTGAGGTGAAGGGGAAACTCAAAACTCATTCTCCTTCCACAGACTCACTTGGGATGGTAGAGTTGAAGATCCAAATGCATAAAATCTCTCAGTCACTCTCCGTGATCTGGCAAGATATTGTACACACCCTCACGGTGGCCACTTAAGCAGGATCCAGGGTTCCTCACATGCTCAGCGGCCAAGAGGTCCACCTTCATGAGAGAGTGGGATTATGTTTTATTCCTCACATTCATAGCCACATGGCATTCATGGCATTTCCACTCTCCCGATTGGTTATGATAGTATAATTTCTTTTCCTCGACTTCGTATGAGGGTTTGACAGGATTTCATTTTGATTCAATGTATTCTTGTCATACGTAATACAAGTTCATATTTTTATGGACAAAAAATGGCTGTAGCTTGTAATCTTTAATATGGGACCATCCTTTGTCCCATAGATCATGTTGGGTCTGACATAAATGGCATCATATTATACATCTCTCTCACTCTCTCTCCCTCTCTTCCTCTCAGGCGTCACCGTACATAGCCCTCTACTTGGACATCGTGGATTTTTTGAGCCACGGGGAAGTTTCCCTTGTTGGGGACTTCAATAGGTACATGCCAAGTGTCAGTTTTTATTTTTGTGATGATTCTATCTTATTACCATATGTTGATAAAGACAAGGCTGGGATGTCTCGAGTCTCTGTAGACGGGCCCCAATCACATCCTGCACTACTAGACATGGGCAAGATACATGATCTTATCATCTACAATGGCCTAGATCGCTGAACCTCCTTCAGGCGGGTTCACTTGTTTCCCACATGGGGGGAGAGGCTCCGGCATAGTTGACTATCTCATGGGATCTCTTGCCTTCACTTCACATATTATTGACTTTCTGTCTCACTACGACCCCCAGGAGTAGACCACACCTACCTATTTTTAGTATATCCACAAGACTGCCTACATCACACACTATGACACCACTCACACACACTACTTAACATGGCATACACATTGGATCACAAATTAAAACCCAAATACTCTACATGCCTCTTCATATCTTATGTATGACTTAAAGGTCAACCTTGGTAAAACCAAGGTCATGATGTTCAACATGTCCTCAAAAGCCATCTGCTTTGTAAATTTTCACTAATAACTTAAAAGATATATTAGCTAAGTTATCTGAGAGTTATCTACAAAGATTTTGCCTTCAAGCTAAAAGTTCCTTTTAATAGCGCAATGTACAAAAAATACATTTGCAAAAGCATCGCTTATCGTGCTATATTAGAAGGTGGTGCCCATGTACAACTGTGCACTCTTGTTAAATGTATTTGAGAAGCTGGTAAAGACTCAAAAGCATGTAAAGCATTGTTCACCAGAGATTAATATCAGGTGAACGGGCAATCCACCTTAGGTTCCAATTGTGGGATGGTGAGTGAAATGTAAGCTAAACACTGCTTTGTGACAATATTGCGATTTAGTAGCATTGCCTTGTGCTATAGTGGAGAAAGAGAGCGTTTCACCTTGGATGGATTGTCAGTGGAGGTGGTTGCATCCTACACATACTTGGGGTCCTTTTCTCTGGCTCGATCTTCAAAATGCGACTCACATTACAGGTCGGACTAAGTAGAGAGTATGCTGCACTGGCCAAATTTTTATTTTTTTTCAAGAAAGAGACTTCTATTAAGTAAGAGAAAAAACCCGCGAGAGCAAGCTCAAAGCGGAATACATCATGAAACCATGAGGATAATGAGGATAAATAAACCTCCTCAAAATGATGTGGAAAACAACCAAGGCTAAGGCTGAAAGTGCCACCTCAACCCTGTAAGAGTCTCAGAGAAGAAAGGAGAATCCTTCCATTCCCTGAAGAAAGAAGCCCTCCTAGAGCTGAGGCTGCACAGGAGTCTCCCTACATACTCGTCCATACGGGCATCAAGGTAGGTATGGTGTCTGTCCATATACTAGCCAATGTGTGTGAGGGATGAGAACCTGAGATTTGAGCGGCAGTGCTTTGACTATCACTTCTCTATAAAAAGTGAGCTTCATAGGAATCTCGTGGGGTACCAACCAGGTCTTCAATGTGTGTAACTATAAAATGTCCTCTTGTATGACCTAGTTCACCTTGTGATATGTGAGCAAGATAGCAGAGGCCACTACACTATAGTGTAAGGGATGAAACCTATGTATGTCGAGCCCTGAGCTTTCAAAACATCTGCGTGTACGTGCATACCAACACCTCTGGTCACCCTCTCTCGTCAATGCCATGGAGGAGAATAAAGCCAACCAAGGAAGCCTACGTTGCCCTGTGTGTAAGACCTATACTGTCTAATGCGGTAGAGATATGTGATAACCTGAAACGCTGCATTGAGCTTAGTGGGGATGCTTCGAACTCATCTAGGACTATCTGATGTGGGACTAAAGGCTTGCTGCAAATCATCGCGAAAGCATGAGAACCTGAAGCCTCTCAACATTGATGCAGATTCTTTTTTCAAAAAAAAAAGAATTTTATTAAGTATGAACAAAACCCGCGAAAGCAAAAGTTCACGGTGGAAATACATCATGCAGTGCAAGAAAAAACACTCCTTAAAAGAAGGTAGAAAACCGTTGAGACTGAAAATGCCATCTCAACCCTGTAGTAGCCTTAGAGAATTAAGGGGAGCCCTCCCATTCTAAAAAACATAGCTATCTAGAAGAAGCTACACATAAGGACCCCTACGTGGTGACCCACATATGTATAGTGTCCGTCCATATACTAGCCAAGGTATGAGAGGGGGGGGGTTAGTTCCACGTCTCATCGCACCAACTTTGCATTGAGAGTGGACAAGAAGAATGTCTGCCCAAAGAGGGTCACATCTGCACCCTATGCGATCATTAAGAGATCAAGTCAGGAGAATTTTCAGATGCTCGGTGTATTATGAGACCAGACGTCGCTATCGCTGCCTCTTTAGGGATGATTTTGGACCTCTATCCATCCTTTTGTCTTACCCATATCAGAGGTGCTTGGAAGATTCATATGCATGATCGCTCAACCACAGGGAGCATTTTCTCAAGTCACAAAGGCGAGACCAACATGCACAGCAGGACTTCACTCAGAGAACAATCATTGAGCTTTTCCATTTAGACAGTGCTGACCAGTGGTGTTCAAGGGACTGCGTGCCAACAGACGAGAGCGGGAGGGACGTCATACTCACCAGCGGGATGAGACATATCAAACTAGGGGACATTCCTTCCATGCTCACCAAATCGGAGAGACAACCAATTGGCATGATAGTGGCACTAGTTTGCTGTAGGGCTCATTGCTAGAAGACCACAATGGACGAAGAGGGGACCTGCTTCCATTGTAGGTGCCTGGAAGGCTTTTAGATAGCTTCCAGAGGATTAGAGACTCTTATCAGTTGGCCACCACTCAGAGGGAGTGCAGTCAGGATGCAATAGATAGAGGCACCCATACCAGCAGAGTATGTAGATACATATGACTTGCCGATCACAGAGTCCACTTGGTTGGGAGCTTTTACGGGGATGGGTGTTCCCTTACAGGTCATTGCCTTGCAGGATGCACATGAGGAGACCCTTGTCTTTGATGTTCAATTGGGAGGCAGACTTCTCAGATCTTCAGATCATATTCTTTAGGAGGTTGCCTTCCAGCCTGTTAGGATTGCAAGTTACATGGAGTGGGGCACGGAATCATAGTGGTATCTTGATCCTGTCCCTGGTCTCATGGCACTTGGGTCTTGGAGACTCATGTTATATGGTGGTTCTCCCATCAGGTTTTTGCAATGGGACCCACGGGAGTGGGAATGGATTAATGAAGGGCACCGAGAGAAGAGCATCCCCTTCTTTCGTTACACAGTCAAAAATTCTAGGAGATTTTCTCTTAGCAAAAGAGGTTGGAGGCCCTCCAAAGCTCCTCATTGGGATAGTTTTCATATTTCTGCAGAGGTGCAGAAAAACTTTTGAAGGAGGCTCTGGAAATCCCTCATAAATAGAAAGATTACTCTCTTCTTTTGGCTTTCTATTCATGGAGGGATTGCAGTGAACCTGTGGAGATCCACATTCAGGGCTGACCCTACTTGTCCTCGATGCCACGCAGTAGTTGAGTCGGTTTAGCATTGCCTTTGGGAGTGCAGACAGGCGAGGATGATCTGGAAGGGTGTTGCCAGGATTCTTTGCATATTTCATAAAACACCCTTCTTCATGACCTGGGGATCAGTGGCATGGTTCTCTCTTAGTGGACCTCAGGTGTTTTCCGAGGAACATGACTTAGACTCATCCTTCATTATATGACGACACTCTGTGGAGTCTATGTTCTCCAGGATGTTCCTTTCACTCTTTTTAGAGCTGCTCATGCCTCGGTAGACACAGTTTAGGGGATTCTAGCTAGCATTACAGCTTGGTATATTTGGAGGGCCAAATGTACGGAGGCGATGGAGGGTTCACAGGTTCACCCTTTCTAATCTATGGCTAGTATATGGACGAATACTATACACACGCTCATGGCCATGTGAATGAGCATGCAGGGATACCAGGAGATGTATTTTTTTCAGAGTTTGGAGAGGATCTCTGTTTTTCTCTGAGTCTTCTTAAGGGTTGAGGTGGGATTTTCAGCCTCCACCTTGGATCTTTGTTAGCTCTTTTTGAGCTGTTTTTTCTTTCAAGCATGTCATGATGTACTCCCGCATTTGAGCTTGCTCTTGCAACTTTCATTCATACTTAATGAAGTAATCTTTTTGCCCAAAAAAAGAAAAGTCCTGCGGTAGGGGATGCCCGCAATAGTAGGGGATGCCCAGGCTGGAAATTTGGAGCTGCTGACCAGGAGGACGACGAGCTCCTTCCCTCTGGCTCTCCCTCAGAGTGGAGAGAGGGGACATGAGCTGCGATGAAGAGGAAGCAGAAGGGGGCCCTGTCTTACCCTTGCCCACTGGCAAGGGAGTCGAGGCAGATCCTAGGGAGGGGGGGGAAGATGGGAAGGCTGAAGAACCTGCTAAGGAGATGGAAGGGAGGGGGGGGGGGGGCCGGAGGGGGAGGGGGGGATGCAAAGGGAGGGGGATGGGTGGTGAGGATAGGAGGGGCAAGGGAGAAAGCGGGGGGAACTCAGGAGGAAGGGGGGCGAGTGGAGAGGGAGAGGGATCCAGGGGGGAGGGGGACAGGGGGGAGTAGGGGCAACCACAGGCCCATCCTACTAATCAGGCTCGACGGGGCTCTAAATCCGCTCCTCCTCAACCATTGTTGGGCTAACTTTTGCAGCTTCTGTCATCGTAGCATCAGGAGCTCATGGGGCTCATTGCTGATACAAGGGCAAATGCGGATGCTAGACCTTCATAGCAAGAGGATCACCTGGCCGAACCGTGTGGCCCCTGCCGCCGGGGGGGGGGGGGGGGTCTCAACGTATGGGCTCCTACTGCTTCTCCTTCGCAGGTGCCTCTTGAAATACTCTCTCTCTCTCTACGGCTAGCCCTCTGCCTACGGCGCTTTCGAGCCAGTTTGCTTGGTTTCTTTTTTTTTTAAAACCTGGGTCCAATCCCCTTCTGAAGGAGTCACCCAGGGGGTCTAAGACTCTTGCTACTCCTATCTAGGGGGGTGTTGGGCCCTGGCCTGCAGACTCTGCCTACTTTGCGTGGGTGGGGAGGGAGGAGCCCAGCCTTGCCCGTGAGGGCAATCTCTGGCTAGGTGACCCATTTGTCTACAACGAAGACACTGGCCTTGTAATCAAGAAATATCCACACGCTAGCAAAGTGTACCCCCCTCAAGCGTCTCTAGGAGGATCAAATCTGGGAGGGACTCTAGGCTCTCAACCACCAATCTGATCTTGGGGACCCCGTTGTCTGCTACTACCACTGATGTGGCCCAATTTGGCGGAGACTCAGCACAGTGCCAAATGCTCGACCAATGGAGGGGAGTATGTCTCTGTATTCCTTTGGGAGCCCCAGGAAGTGAAGCGTAACCAAAAAACAGAGAGCATGGTGCGTCGTGTCCATGTCCTCCACTGTAAATCCATGATGGTACCAAGGGAAGAGGTACACCAAATGCGGGCAAAGGAGGATGGGACTCTGCTCCACTAGTGTCGTATCACGGGAGCTCAACTGGATGAGGAAGACGCCTCTTCCATAGATGGTGACTTCCTAAATGTGGTCACCCTCTAGTGCCAAGCTCGCTTGGATCCACTGTCACACTTGTCTCCTTGTGTTTGTGAGGCCCACAATTTCGCCCACGATTGCCTTGAGGAGGAAATGGATTGCTTGTTATACCTCTTGCTTGTTGGCTGGAGAAAAAATGACCTTAACGGTTGTGGGATTTGAGGGTGCTACCATAGAGCCCCTCTGGCCAGACCAAGGGTCACCACCAAGGATTTCTTTCTCCAAACAAGCACAAAATCTGGCACTGCAAAGAGAGAAAAGATAAAACCAGGTAGGGAAGCGAAGAGGAGAGGCAGGATAAGGTGGAGAGATGTCGATGGAGGAGGTGGAGAGGAAGCGAGGGGGAGAGCGGAAGAAGACAAGCTGAGGGAAGGAGGGAGAAGACGGGGAAGGAGGCGGAAGAGGGGCGGGGGACGGCAGGGAGGAGGAGGCAAAGAGGCGGGGGGGAGGAGGTGGAGAAGGCGGGGAAGGCAAAGGGGGAGGCAGGGGGCAGCAGAAGGAGGCAGAGGGGAAATGGCCGTGGCGGGGGGAGGCCAAGGAGAAGGCGGGGGGGAGGAGAATGTGGCAAGAGGCGGAGGAGATGGAGGGGGGGAGGCCGAGGAGAAGGTGGGGGGGGCGGAAGAGATGGCTGGGGGGGCGGAATGGCAGGGGGGACGAGATGACGGGGAGGAGCGGAGGAGGGCGGGGAGAAGGCGGAGGAGGCTGCGGGAGGGAAGAGATGGCGGGGGGGGCTGCAGGATCAGCCAGGGGCAGTGGTCACGCGGGAGCTCAATAGCTCCTCCTCCCTAATGGAGTCTGTGTTAACCAGAAAGAAGACCCTCCAGGAGGGGATGGGTATTACTTGGGCTGCAGTTACTGCTATTACTTGGGCTGCAGTTATTGCTAGTCACACCCTTTTCCCTAAAGATGATGTAGCTCTTTTATTGCCAGGCTCTCAAGATCAAGTGGCTGTGGATATGCAGACTTAATATATTTTGGCATTTTACAGCATGTACATACCTGTAAATTTATAAATATGCAGTCACATATAAAATGCCTAACCTACAATGTACAAGGATGTGTGATTTGAATAAATTGAAAATCATCGGCCTATATCAATAAGATGCAGCCTGACATAGTTGCTTTGCAAGAACACAATCAGCATGGTTTTGTTGGTAGCACGGTCCCTTTTTCAGGCTTTGTATGTAGGTGATAATTCCTTTTCTAAAGTTGTGGTGATGGTCAAGCATGAATATCAGCCATTCGTGGCATTCAATGACCTGCAAGGCAGGTGGATTTGTTAGAAATCGACCAATAGAGGGTATGCACAGCGAAAGACTGATAGAATAGCCCAGGAGCTCACATAGTGTGTGTGTGGGGTGTGGAATCACAAACTTCTTAAACTTATGTGCATAGGATAAATGTGCAGACTCATCAATAGACAATGAACCAGCTAGATATAGAATACACCAAAATAATATATTTCTGTCCAAAGCTATGGAAGAGATAGATCCACAGTCCCACCAATGGTGTGGTCCTTTGATATTACCACAAGGTACTTCTCCTATCTGCCAGCTATCTCTAGACTCGAGCCTAGACTCGAGCCCGTGTGCTCCACCTCGAGCGTCTGTAGACTTTCTATGCAAAATGATCTTCTCCACCTTACTACCTAGGTACAGCCTAGGTGGGCAGCCTCCTACAATCTAGGTCTGCAGCAGCACAAGGTACTTCTTTCTCCCCCTGACTATAGGCCCAAAGGTAGCCCTGATGCTGCTCCTTCTACTGGTTGGAAGCTGCTCCAGATGATTAAATATGAGGGCGCAAGGCCTTCCCTTTTATAAGCCCAGAGCTGGCCAACCAACCGACTCAGTCAGGCCAAAAATGGCCAACTTGCACTTTTTTTGGTGAAATCTTTGACTGATAGATGAGAAAGAACATGCTTCTAGTCAAGAAGCAAGCAGGAGACAAAAGGGCAGCCAGGCAAAGTGCCATCAGTGCAGCCAAAAAAGAAATCCCAGTGATCGAGTTGCTAATGACTAAACGTAGAAATACTGATATAAGTGACCAGAGTCCTAATCATAAGAGCCCAAGGCTAATCACCTTGCAGAAATTGCAGCAACATTTTCCCCCAGTGGGCAAGAATATGCACATGAATATCCGTGATGTTCAATCCACCATGCATCTTGGGAGAACAAATGTGATGCATCAAAAGCAGCCTGAGACTTTTTCTGCCATGTTTGGATCGCCAAAAGATTTCTATAAAGACAGACATGAAAGATGTAAGATCTTCCTTAGTGAACATGATCAATGGCAAGTAAAATTGAATATATGCCACAAGGATGGACTGCACTATTCGAAGACAACGTGTAAAGGCCAGGTTGCCAGTTTCCAATACTCAAGCTTTTTCCGAAGCTTAGCCAAAAAACCCAATCAGTTTGTTGTCGGCAAGTGAGTTCCCACCCCAAAGGGTAACAAAGATGACGAACAAACTGAGTGGGTGGAATGATATCCCCGGGCCATAATAGACTATGCCAGAGTCTTTGGAATGCAAAGGGAGCAGCTTAGACTTTTGAAAATTAACATGAAGACCAACTGCCAAACCATAAACAGAGAGGGTCTGCATCAAGGCACCAAGATCATGGGGTGTATTCTTCGGGGTAAAGAAAGAATCATCAGCATAAGCTTGAGCAACGATGCTGTGATTAGCATCCAATTCCAAGCCATGAAGTGATTCTGTAGCCACAAGATGATCAATATATTGCAGCATAGGATGAGTAGCAATGGCATACAGTTAAGCACTCAGAGGGCATCCTTGGCGGACCGAACAACGAAGAGTCCACTCATCAGAGATATCCCCAGAAAGAATGCAAGCCGCATTGCTATCTCGAATAACTGCTTGCATCTGAGCAACAAAAGCCTTCTAGGCATAATCCAAACCAATGCGTATCTGACAAGAGAGAGGCTGAATAGCATCAGAGACCAAGGCTCTAAAGTCAGCATGCTCCAAATAACTATTATTAATCAGCAAAAGCCTTCGGCAAGGCAATCTATCAATGGGAAATTCATGTAAGGAAAGCCTCAACCAAAGAGGAGCATGATCCGAATGTGTGAAAGCATGATCAACCCAAATTTGATAAGTAAAGACATCACAATGCTGTGGATCAATCTGATACCATCTGCCCAAGCGTGGTCGATAAGAAGATTGAGCATTAGGCTGAAAGGTATAGGCCGGAAGCATGGGCTGTAATTCCTTCCAGAGATCAACTAGGCGCAACTGAAGCAAAAAATCAGACCATGCCTGTGTTTCAGAAGCCAACATATGAGTGTGACCTGAGGTGTTGTCACCAGATTGAGGGGCATTATTAAAGTCACCACAAATGAAGGCATGTTGTCACCATGGATAAGTATGCATGGCGGCCCAAATCAAAGGTCTATCATGAGAAGATTGGGGGGCATAAACCGATGCAAATTCAAAATTTCCCCTTGAAAAAGGCATTAAACAATAATCCATCTACCATGGCGATCATTGAGAGCCACAACAGGTTGAAGGTCGTGCTTTACCAAAAAAGCCACACCAGAAAAGGACTGCTCCCCAGCATAGAAGATATCATAACCAGCAAAATGGCCTATTTGATCAGCATACATATGCTGATTATGCTCTTGCAAAGCAAATATATCAGGCTGCAATTGCCTGATATACATCAAGACCAGTTTCCATTTGCGACCATCACACATTCCCTGTGCATTGAGAGTAACACACTTTAGATGATCAAGCATATTTATAGTTATGGGACAGGTATGTACAGCAACTAACGGGCTGTCTGTGTCTGCATTTCCATCTCAATGTCTGCGCGTCTTCCCTGGGATGAAGCATCAGCTTGAGGAGAGGACAAAAGTGCAGCAACTTCTTCAGGAAACAAGGTCCGATTTGCAATCTCAGCATCCCAGGTCAAGCCAACACCAAAGTTTTCAGCAGGTGTTTTCCCATGAGAGGATGCACCACTCCAAGTCCGAGAAGGCAAAGGTCGCCTGGGGGAGATCACTTTGCGAGGAGTTTGCCATCCATCAGTCAAAAATTTTTCCCCCTTCCCTTGAGGTGGAGAGGACAAAGGCACAAGAAAAGAAGCATTACCATTTGAGACAGCCGGGGCTTTGCCTTTGTCTTGAACAGATAAAAACTCTTTAACCCCTTTGTTTTTTACCATAGAAGAGGCATTTGCATCCTTATTCAAAGGCTGAACCATTTCAGCTTGCATTGGCATCTGTGGAGCTCGGGAAGGGCATTGTGAAGCCATGTGCCCAAATCGCTTGCATTCAAAGCAAGCACCTACAAACAGCCCCCACTTGAGCTTGTAAAAGGCACTCCCTATGGAAACATTATTCATAGTAACCGAATATGAAGTTGGAGTGGGATGGTTCGTATCCCACAAAATGTAGAAGCGATTCGAATTTCCATTGGGTCGTGGTGGACATACCACCTTACTGAGGGAAGCTACAATTTTAGGTAGAAGAGAAGATAAGTATTGAGGAAAATCCACAACTTCTACCCAAATAGGGCAACGATGCCGAATCAATGCCTCATAATCTCAAGTGGGAGACCAGGGCAGGACATGGACCATCTGTTGGCCATAGATGCTCCAGCAAAACCTGACGGTGCTCCTCATCAGCCATGATGATCTCAAAAAAGCCCCTCGCTGCATAATGAACTTTTTTGACATAAGAACCACCTAGGGTTCGAGTCAACCAATTCCCAACATTTGCTGCAGCGCAGGCATCCGTCCTGGGAAGAAAATTATAATGGCATGCTTTGCATACTCCTTAACTGGATCAAATATATCATCCACTTCCACCATAATGCTAGTGGTGGGAACTGGATCTTTCCAACCTTTGTGGGTGTCTTCAAACCCTTGATGCATAACCTCATAAACAAGCTGAGCCTTAGCAGAGTCGTGAAGGGAATCATCTGAATCCATCACGTGTTTTTGATTCTTGTTGGAAACTGACTTGTCTTTGTGAAAGGTTTTCTCATAGGAATAATCCATCATTCGAGTTAAGAAAAAGGCTTGAAAGCAGCAATGCTTTACAAGGAGGAAAGCACAACAGGAACAAAACTGTACGGATTTTTCTTGGCTGTACAGACAAAATCGTACCGATTTTTGATAGGACGGGGGGGGGGGAACTGTACCTTTTTTTTAAAACAACAAAACTGTACGGATTTCCCCAACTATACGGAATTTTCCTGGCTGTACGGACAAAATCGTACGGATTTTTGACAGTACGAATTATTTTTATTTTTTGAATTTTTTAACAAAGTGTACAGACATTAAACATGCGTCAAATGGAACCTCAAGGGTGTTAAACTGAGGGAGAAACAAGCAGTTGTAGCATGGGAGCAGGAGGGCTAGCACGGGATCTCTCTCTCACACACCACTCTCTCACACACACACACACACTTTTTTTTTTCTTTTGTAATTCCATGGACTTGTATTAGAAGATTAATATTGTACAAAGAGACTCTGCTAAAAGGGGAGAGCCCAAATAAAAAACACAAATAAACTATCTCCATGCAGGACCTGTCTAGATCTCCTTCCTTACAGGCATCATAAACAGATTGCCTTAAGGAAGCTCTAAAGAATTCATAGGGCTGATGGAAGTGTTTGTGCAAGTATGCCATATTATGTTCACTCCAGAAGGTCCATAGAGCCCAAAATCTAATCCAATGAAGGAGTAGAGAATAAGGTCTCAATGGAGTAGGACATCTACCAAAAAGCCAAAAAAAAAATTCCAAATCTGGTATTCGGGAATCTAAGACAGAAATCTTTGCAGTCAAAAGCATGGAGCATTGACAAAACCATAATAAGTGTGGTACTGTCTTTGCATGTGCCTGGCATCGTAAACAGGTAGCGGTGGCAGTAGCTATCTTCCTCTTAACCAAAGTAGTTCCAACTAGCAATGTTCCAGTAATGCAACGCCAAAGAAATAGTCTTTGTTTGAGAGGCAGCTTGGCCTTCCATAAAATACTCAAGTTCCTTGACCACCAAGAGAGGGGTTTTTGCATATGCCACAAATAATTTGCATGAGTGTGTATCCACGGCATGGGCTGCAGAAGTCTGTATGTTGTCATAGAGGTGAGTTTGCTGATAGGCACAGGGCGCATATTCAGCCCTTTGGGACATAACTTCCAGTCAGCTAACTTGTTATCATGTGAGAACTGGGGAATAGGCGATAAAGGCTGCAGAAGATCTTTAATTTTCTTCCAGATAGGCCTGTGGTGCATTCCTACACACACACTTTTTTTTTTTTGGGTGAAACTAAGAAAATTATATTATGAAACATCCATTTTACAACAGGGCAGTGCTCGAGAAAAGAGCCAATGCCCTATCCATCAGAAACAGTAAAAGAAAAGCTGAATGCAAGAAACATCCAAATCTTCCTCATGCAAGACATCATATAAGGACTGCCGCAATGAGGCCCGGAAGAACTCATAAGGGTGCTGAAGGGAAGAATTCAGATATGCATGATTTCGTTGTAGCCAGAGGGTCCATAAGGCCCAGTATCTGGTCCAATGGAAGAAAAGAGAATACTGTGACAAAGAAGCTGATAATCTGCCAAACATCCAAAAAAACCTCGAGAGCCTGTGTGCAGGAAATCTGAGAGATAAAAAATAGGAGATCTTGTCTAGAAGGTCTATGGAATATGAACAAAACCACAATAAGTGCTGAATACTCTCAGGAGTATGATGACATCTTGGACAAAGAGGAGAGGCAATCCTTCTTTGAGCCAATTTCACTCCCATTGGAAAAATCCCAACAATACATCTCCAGAGAAAGAGTCGCTGCTTCAATGGCATTTTCAACTTCCATATCAATTTCAATTTTCCTTTCGACCAAATGAAAGACTTATTCAAATGCCAAAGAGAATTTGCATGATGAGCAATCCATGGAGGAGGTAATATCAATCGATAAGCCTGTATGGAAGTCAATAGATGCAAAGGCTGAGAGGATAATCCTGGACTTGAAGACTGAAGATGCCAATCTTGAAGCTTGTCTCTTACTTCCAATGTTGGAATCGGAACCAAAGGGAGTAAGAGATCTGCAATAGCTTTCCATATGGGTCTATGATGCATCCCAAGATTGTAATGTTGGCATGCTACCGGAAAAGAGAGAATATGCCCCTGAGTATCTACCACATCATCAATGAACCAGATGCCCAACTTCATGAGATTGTAAGCTCTGATTGGTTGTTGTACAGCAAGAGGAGAGTAAAAAACAGCACTCCAATGAAGGCTTTCCATTCGAAGCGAGGGAGCTATAGAAGCAGGATGGGGAGACCATTTGATGCGAGAGAGCACTTTCTTCCAATCCTGAATCAAGGCAGTAGAAAATGGACAATCAGGGATTTTACTTTGAAACTTGCCAAGTACTACTTCCGCTGGATCAACTAGCCGATGTCCATAAGCATTTGTGCGCATCTAGCCACACAAAAATGCCAACATGATAGACCAAGGCTGCTCTTGCTGAAAAAAAGTCTTGAGCATAGTGATCTTTCTTGCCAACACATGAAATTTGATGTTTATAATATTCAAACCACCATGCATTCTTGGTAAGCAAAGCAGGTCCATTTTGAGCAACCTTAAAGCTTTTTTATGAAGCTTAGTTTTCCAAAAAATCTCCATGGCTTGAGACATAAAAGAAGAGAGATCTCGAGATGACCAATGTAATAAAGGAAGGTAAAACTGGACATAAGCTAAAACAATGGACTGGACAATTCGAAGCCGAAGAACATGCAAAGGCCAAGTGGAGATCTTCCAATATTCTAATTTGTCCTGAATTTTGTTAAATACCCAAGACATTTGTTGCTTATTTTTGATTTTCCAGCCAATTGGATAACCCAAATGTCTTACTATGTTTTCCGGATGAATAATCTGGCCGGGCCAAAGGATAGCATGCCAGTCGCAATGCTTGAGAGGCAAGAGTTTTGATTTCTGAAAATTAATTTGTAGACCAGCTGCCAACCCAAAATCAAAAAGGGTATCCATCAATAAGCGAAGCTCCAGAGGACTATTCTTTGGCATGAAGAATGAATCATTTGCATAAGCTTGTGCAATGAAAGGCCGTGAGCCAGGAATTTGAAGCCCCACTAACTGTCCAGTATCAACTAGATGATCCATATAAAGAAGCAAAGGATGTGAAGCAATAGCATAGAGCAAAGCACTGAGAGGACATCCCTGTCGAACTAATCGTTCCAGAGTCCAAGACTCAGACAAATGATTCCCTATAAAGCATTGAGCAGTGGAATCTGAATAAAGCCGATATATGACATTAACTAGTTTTGGCCCAAAACCAAGTTTAGATGTGATTTGAGAGACATAATCCCACTATACGGTATCAAATGCCTTTGCCACATCCACCTGCATGACCAAAACATCTTAAGCTGAATATTTTGCATATTCCATTGCGATGAGGGTATTGGAGATATTATCATGTATATTCCTTCTTGGAACAAAACCATATTGCCTGGGATGAAGTCCATCATGAAGGATATCCTTTATCCGATGAACCAACATTTTAGCAATAAGTTTATATATAACAGGCATCAAAGTGATGGGCCTCCAATCATCCATAGTCTCACATAGGGGTTTTTTGGGCACAAGCTTAACCAGACCATGCTTCCAAGCTGAAGGAAGATGTTGATGCTGCCAGGCTACATTAATGAGCTTCAAGATTGGACCCTTCAATTTAGCCCAGAAGGCTACAAAAAATTCAACCGTCAAACCATCCCAGCCAGGGGATTTATGTTTACCCAAATGTTTGAGGGCTTTATCCAGTTCAATATCTGAAAAAGACATTTCCAGCATTGAAGCTTTTTGCAAAAAAACAATAGGAGAAACAAGCTCAATAAATCTACTCCGCGCCAATTCAACCTGAGGAGTAGAAGAAGATGGCTGAGAAAAAAGAAGCTGAAAATGATCTAGACATTGTTTTTCTAGCTGAGATAAAGTCTGGGTCCAAAGACCATCGGGTTTTCTGACTCTCATGATAGATTGACTTTGTCTATATGCATGTAAATTCCGAAAGAAAGATTTTGAGGAGCAACCCTTATCTAGCATAGGCTTGAATCTAGCCCTTGTCTGCCATTTGGAAAGCTTGTGTTTATCATTAGCATCAATTATGGAAGAAGCACAAGACAATGAACTCTGCTCAGAAGCAGAAAGGGACCTTTGATGGCTAATCTATACCAAGGACTGCTTGTATGATTTTGCCCACTGGATATGTTGCCTGGTTTCTGCCATCTACCATCTTCCATATTCCTTGATGACATTTTGAATACGATGTACAAAAGAGTTCCAAGCAAAGTCTAGATCCTCCTGAGCATGAGATAACAATGGCCTGCAAGCCAATTGAATCATTTGCTGGAATTTTTCATGAGAAAGATATAATTGATTGACCTATAAGTGTCTGATTGAAGAGAACTACATGTCATCTAGAGGCATGCCAAATGAAAAGTTCAGCCAAAGTGGAGTGTGATCAGATAGTTGTTGAGAATAGTCATTCCACATTTGACATGTATAGTCATCATATTGCTGAGCATGAATAAGATACCATCTATCAAGCCTAGCCCAATATTTTGCAAAAGCATTATGAAGAAATGTAAATCCCAAAACTGAAGGGTGAGTTGCTGTCCATAAATCTACGGTACGAAGTGATGAAATCATATGTTCCCATTGCTGAATTTCAGAGGGCAGCATATGGGATTTATGTGTGATATTGTCCTGCCAGTGAGGAGAATTATTGAAGTCACCACAAAGTATAGCATTTGTGGACCAAGGATATTGCTTTATGGAGTCCCACATTTGAGCTCTAGAAGCTGAAGTTTGAGAGGCATACAAGGAACCAATTTCAAAAATCTCTGCATTGATCATACATTGCATAATCATCCATCGGCCACAAAGATCATTATATGCTACCTAGGGCTGCAAATCATGTCTGGCTAGAATGCACAGCCCAGAGAATTGATCAGATCCTGCATAAAATATATCATATCCTGAAAAGAACCTATGCTGGCCAGCAAAAGAATGCTGATTATGCTCTTGCAGACATACAACATCTGGATGAGTTTTATTTATATAGTGCCAAAGGAGCCTCCATTTATTCGGGCCCTGTATATTATAAGAAACACATTTAAGAGAAGCACGCATGAAAATATGTACAAGAAATGAGCAGTCCTTAAAAAGAAAGGGAGGCATCAGGCCTCTGCCATTGCCTCAGGGTCTTGCTGACCCTCAGAATCCAATTCCCTGACTAGATCATCTTCTTCACAAAGCGGAATACCCTTCTTGACTGCATTAACCCATGCCTTTGAGATGGGGCTGTCCGAAGAGGTAGATGGTTGACCAGGAGAAGGAGCAGAAGCATCCCAATTACTAGATTGGAGAGGTCTTTGTTTGAGAGGCATTGTCTTCTTTGCAGTCTGCCAACCCTTGTGAGAAGATGAATTATTTTCGACTAGCTTGCTTTTTTCTTTATCCTTGTTTTGAGCTGAATTGGCTTGGCTCCCTATATGAACTGAAGGCTTTGCTCCTTTGGCTTCAATCTTTTCCACATATGTCTTCTGACCTCCTTTATTAGATGGTGGAGGAATGGCAGATGGAGGAGGCAGATGAAGGATAGAGGGACACTCAGAAGCTAGGTGCCCAAACTTGTGACAAAAGAAACAAAGCTCCAGCAAAAATGCCCCATTTCAAAGTGAAATATTTCTTTCCCAAATTTACACCCTCAATCTCAACTGCAATAGAAGGAGGGGTTGGTCTATCAGTATCCCATAAGATGCAAAAACGATTTTTATTACCTGTGGGACGAGGGGGACAGATCACTTGTCCCAATGTCATCGCTAAACCAGGAAGCTCTGTTCTCATGTAATCTGGAAAATCAACCACTTCAACCCATACAGGGCAATGATGCTTGATGAGATTCTGATAGTCCTTATTAGGAGACCAAGGCATGATGTGCACCATTTGATGACCAAAAAATAAAGGGGACATTTCCAGCATCTTTTGTTTTGTCAAGGCATCCAAGAGATGAACTTCATAAAATCCTCGGGAGGCAAAATAGACTCCTTCCACATGGCATCCACCTAGGAGGGAATTCACCCATTGTCCCACATCATTAGCCGAGGGTATTTTGCCTCGAAAAAAGATGATGACTGCAGTTTGAGAGAGCTTCTTCAAAGGATGCACAAGAGAAGGCAACTTCATTTTGTAAGTGAGTTCCGGAGCAAGTAGCATCCATTCTCTTCTACTTTGTTGAAATTCCTCATTCAACATGTCAAACACATAGGAAGAATCTTCAGATGAAGGAGCTATGGGGGGCAGAGTCTCCCTTGATTGTCTTTTAGGTTCTGGAGAGAGTGCTCTCTTGACATAATACTTATTTGTGTCTGCCATTGAAGCTAGTCGATTCAAATTAAAAAAAAGGCGGCGACACTATATCAGTTGGGCACGGGATTTGGATAGAAGGGCACGAGACCTGTTGCGACAGAAAGCTTGCAGAAATACTGCCTACATACAAGAGGACACGAGAACCTATTGCGACAAAAAGCTTGTAGGGAAACTACCTTACACACAACTAGCTAATCCAACGCACTGGAAAGGTGGACAAGATCTGAGAGGAAACCAGTAACGAGGCACTTAAGGTGGCTTGAGAGGGCACACAGGTTGGCGAAACAGTGATGAAATTTCTCACGAGCAGAGGTAAGGGCTGCGAACAGGCTGCACCCAATCCAAAGAAACGTGGAGCAGATCGTCTTGCTCACAGACACACAAACGGAGAGCTGCAGGGAACACACACACAAACGGGGAGCTGCAGGAGGCTGAAACGAAGTGGAAAAGAGACTAGATGGAGCTCTAGAAAGGTGGCTGATAGCTGCGAGCAAGCTCAAGAGGATGAACGGACCATAGGCAGCAGTAGGGACAGATCGGGATCACCAACACGGCCGGCTAGGGGCTGTTATCGTCGCCATAGCTGGAGCTCTCCACAAGAGACATCCTTGCCTAACGGAACAACCAAGAGTCCAGGTTGTAGAAATATCCCTTGAAAGTATGCAAGCAGCTTTACTATCTTGATATAGCCAAGTGATAACTTGCTGCATTTTTGTGCCAAATCCCAATGCCTGCATAGTCGATGAAATAAAATCCCATTTAACAGTGTCAAAGGCTTTGGCAATCTCAACTTGCAATAGCAAAACATCCTGCTGCGTGTATTTGGCATATTCAATTCCAACATAGGCATTAGCAATGTTATCTGTGATACGCCTACGCGGAACAAAACCATATTGCGCAGGATGCAACCCATCATGTAAAAACCCCTTTAGCCGATCGACAAAATCATTTTGGTAGTAACTTTGTAAATGACTGGCATAAGCGTAATAGGTCTCCAGTCAGCCAAAGATTCACAAATTTGCTTTTTTGTTTAACAAGACCTCTCTTCCATGTGTCTGGCATTTTCTGATTTTGCCAAGCAGCGTTCACCATATGCAGCAATGTATGCTTCAAAAGAGGCCAATATTCTAGAAAAAACTCAACTGTAAGACCATCCCATCCTGGAGATTTCCATCTACCACAGGATTTGATTGCATCTGACAATTCCCTCTCAGTAAAAGGTTCCTCTAATTCAAAAGCTTGAGTAGTGGAAATAATAGGAGAAACATGCTGTAACAGTAAATTTCGTGCAGACAGAACCTGCTGCGAGGGAGGAACTGTAGAACCAAACTACTGAGAGAAATGATGCACACAAACAGAAGCAAGCTGTGACCGTGAGGTAGTCCATGAACCATCAGGTAGAAGCACCCTGCAAATTTCTGTTTTTAATCTCCTCTGATGCAAGCTTTTGAAAAATTGTTTGGAAGAGCAGCCTTTATCTGTAAAGACTCTTTGTCTTGCTCTAGTCTCCCATTTAGCCAGTTTCCTGTGATCATTGAGTTGAAGACAATGTCTAGCTTGGCATAGTGTTGTTTGCTCATGCAGGGACAACGAACGAAGATGGCTAAATTCGGTGAGGTCCTGACAAGTGAATTTGGCCTAAGCAATAGTTTCCCTCAGAGTCTTCATGTAAGACTTGCCATAACCTCTAATCACAACTTGCATTTTGGAAACAAAAGAATCCCATGCATTTTCAATATCAATATGGCTGTGAGAAGACAGAGAATGAGATGCTTCAGTAACCATGGCCTTGAAAGCAGCATGCTGCAAATAGCTATTGTTCACGATCAGATGTCGCCTTTGTGGCAATCTATCATCTGGCATATCATAAAAGGATAACCTCAACCATAGAGGTGCATGATCTGAATGCACAAAGGCATAGTCAATCCACATTTTGCATGTAACATCACCATTTTGTTACGGAGCTACACTATACCATCGATCCAGACGTGCCTGATAAGAAGAAAGGGCATTATGTTGGAAGGTGTATCCGGGTGACAAAGGTTGCAATTCCTTCCAAAGATCAACCAAATCAAGATGCATTAGTAATTAAGACCATGCATGCCTTTTAGGGGTTAACATATGAGTATGTCTGGAGGTATTGTCACCCTGTTGTGGAGCATTATTGAAATCCCCACATATAAAGGCATGATATCTCCATGGATATTGTTGCATGGCATCCCAAATTGCAGTTCTTTTCGAGAGGATTGAGGTGCATAGACAGAAGAAAATTCAAACACCTCTCCTTGAATGATGCATTGAAGAATAAGCCATCTGCCTTTGTGGTCATTTAAAGCAATAACCGGCTGAAAATCATGTTTAATCAGAAAGACTACCCCTGAGAAAGAGTGCTCCCCAGCATAGAAAATATCATAGCCACAGTAGTGACCTGTCTTTCCTGCGTAGACATGTTGATTGTGTTCTTGTAATGCCACTATGTCAGGCTGAAATCTATTGATATACAGCCACACAGATTTCCATTTCCTACTGTCACACATCCCCTGGACATTAAGTGTAAAACATTTGATATGAGCAGTCATATTTACAGATATTTATAGTAAAATAACAGCTATGTACAATAGCAAACTTCATGATGTCAGCCCTGCATTTCTATCTCAGGGTCAAGGCCTCTTCCCTGAGAAGAAATATCCACCTGAGGAGTAGACAGCAAAGCAGCAACCTCTTCTTCAGGGAAGAGTGTTCTGCTAGCTGGCACTGCAGCCCATGTGATCCCAATTCCTGTATTGACCTCTGGGGAGTTTCCACTAGAAGATGCACCATTCCAAGTGCGAGGGGGTGGAAGTCTTCGAGCAGAAATAACTTTTCTTGGACTTTGCCATCCATCAATTGGAGGTTTCGGTCCTTTTGTTGAGAGTTGAATAGCAGGAGGTGAATGTGAAGAAACATTCCCATTTGAAACCATTGGAGCTTTGCCTTTATCCTGAGTTCCAAAAAACTGTCTACTACCTTTGTTTTTATTTCCAATGAAGGTAGGAGCATCTTTAGTAGGCATTTGAACAGGCAAAGTAGCAGGAGGCATTTTATGCTGATTCATTGGACACTGTGAAGCCATGTGTCCAAATTTTTTGCAGTCAAAGCAAGCCCCGGCAAATAATCCCCATTTCAATTTATAAAGAGCACTTCCCATGTCGACATTGTTCACCGTGACTGAATAAGAGTCTGGTGTGGGATTATCAGTATCCCAGAGAACGCAAAATCGCTTGGAGTTGCCATTAGGCCGTGGTGGGCAGACCACTTTGCCTAAAGTCGCTGCAATTTTAGGCAAGAGTGAAGCCATGCATTGCGGGAAGTCTACAACTTAGACCGGACATCGGTGTTGGATCAAAGCCTGAAAATCCCTTGTGGGAGACCATGGCAATACGTGCACCATTTACTGCCCAAAAAAGAGGGGCGAATGTTCCAAAAGCATTTGCCTGTGTATCTCATCTATCATAATGACCTCAAAAAAACCCCTGGCTGCATAGTGTACCTTGCGAACAAACGAGCCAACCAGTGTGCGAGTCAACCAGTTACCTACCTCTGCAGCAGGTGGCATCCGGCCTGGGAAAAATAAAATGACTGCATTTTTGGGATATTCTCTAACTGGGATCCACAATTTCATCCACTTCAACCATGAGGCCAACCAATGGAACCGAGTCTTTCCACTCTTTCCTTGTGTCTGCAAATCCTTCATGCATGACATCATAGACCAGTTGTGCCTCAACAGAATTATGTACCGGGTCATTGTGACCCTCAGCCTGCTTTTGCTTCTTGCAATGAACTGAACGATCCTTTTGAAAAGTTTTTTCATAGGAATATTCAGCCATAGCTTTGGAAGAAAGTGGAACCTAGAAAGGAGGTACCTGTAAAGTGATAGTAGAGAAAAAAACAGTCCCAAAAAAAGCCCACAAAAAAGCCCATAGAGAAGAGAAAAAGAGTGTATTTGTAAGGAGAAAAAGGGGAAAGAGAGATGTCAAGGTCGAGAGAAGATAAAAAACAGTGTTATAGAGGGAAAGGAGAGAAAAAACCAGTAAAAATTCCCAGATGAACTATATTTCAGAGAAAGATAGAAGATTTTGGCGATGGAAAAGGTGCACCGGACCCAGAGACCCAAGAGGAGAGAAACAGGAGCAAAGCGCCTTCAAAATGAGTGTATAGAAGTAGTCCGCAAGCAAATCCCTGTATAAAATCGATCCAGGACCGGAGATGAACTGGCAGCAGCAAACTGTAGCAGGTGAAACAGTCCGTACAGGCCGTACACATGTACGGAATCTATACGGGGCTGTGGTAGGCTGTACGGCAGATAGTAGCTCCTCCAAATCACCGTATTTTGAGCTCTGATACAACGCAACAGGAAGCTGAGGCTCACGGGCTGGTTGGAGGAGGGTCTAGAGCTGTTGCGGAAGGCTAGAGCTCTCTCTCTCTCACACACCACACACTTTTTTTTTTTTTTTTTGTGAAGAAATCTTTTATTGCTGTAAAATAATTACATTCATAGTTACTTTGAAACTGAAGAAACTATTACTCAACTAAAGATCTCAGTATAAGCTGTATACACATCCTGATCAATCAAATGAGTCTGAACACAATCATAGAATGATTGCTGCAGAGATCGTTTGAAAAAGATAAAGGATGAAAAAAGGGGATCACCAAAGACTCTCTGTCCATCCATAAAGTCCATAGTGCCCAGTAGCGTACCCATATATAAAATAAATCAAAACCCTGTCTCGGTGGATGAAAACCAAACAACCAGAAAAGCCTGCCAAAAGTAGCAGTAGGAAATCTCGCTCGAAGCCTCTGTCGAATGAGAGCGATGAAGGTGCAAGTATGTGGACAGAACCAAAAAATGTGTAGCACAGATTCAGTAGGGTGTAAGCATCTGTGACAAACAGCCGGAGCAATATGTCTGTGTGCAAGTAGCTGGCCAGATGGAAAAATGCCAAGCAGGACTCGCCAAAGAAAAAGATGTTGTCGAAGAGGGACATTGTAATGCCAAAGGAGACGCAGCCTTTTGCTCCACCACTTTAGTGGGAATCCATATGCCAAACAGTATTTGCTCTGTCAGAAATCCAAGGCGGAAGTAATAGCACTTTATACAGTGATGGCACTGTAATATGTGAGAACTTCAAAGGATGGGCTGAAGAGTAAGAAGAGCGTAAAATCCAATCCTCAAGCCTGTTCTGAAGTTCCATGCGAGGTACTGGCAAAAACGGTTGAAGCATTGCTGAAATCCGATGCTAGAGAGGACGATAATGAGCTCCCAAACCGTATTTGCTGGCAGCCATGGAAAAGGATAAAAGTGTGCCATCATCCTGAAGTACATCTGCCACAGAAGTGATGCTTTTGAAGGAGAGAAAGTAAGAACGTCTTGGTTCTTGAATGGCCAAAGAAGGGTGGAATACTTTAGACCAATAAATATTCTCAGCCCTCAAGGAGTTTCCCGACAAAGAGTCTCGGCCATGCCATTCCAAGTGGGATAAGATATGTTTCCAATCAAAAAGCAGGCGAGAAACAAAAGGGCAGCCTCTGATCTTGCCTTGGATAGAGCCAAATATGAAATCCCACAGAGTGAGCTGCCAATGCCCAAATGCAGAAGTATGAATATGTAATAAGAGAGAGTGGATCATTAAAGCCCACAGCTGATTTCCTTTCATAAACTGCAACATCATTTTTCCTCTGTGAGCAAGTAAATGCATGTGAATATTGAGAATGTTCAGACCCCCGTGCATCTTTGGAGAACAGAGACAATGCATAGAGAGTAATTTGAGACTTTTCTTGCCATTTTTAGCACACCAGAAAATTTCCAAGATAGCTGACATAAAGGAGTTCAGCTTTGCCTTAGTGAACATAATGAGAGGCAGATAAAACTGTATGTATGATATCAAAATGGATTGTGCAATTCGCAAACGAACATGTAGTGGCCAAGTTGCAAGCTTCCAATATTCAAGTTTTGCCCTCAACTTTGTCAACACCCAATCAGTTTGTTGGAAACGAGTGAGTTCCCAACCTAGAGGATAGCCGAGATGTCGAATAAATTGAGAGGCGGGGACAATTTCCCCAGGCCACAGAAGACTGTGCCATTCCTGTTCATGCGATGGCAACAATTTTGATTTCTGAAAATTGACCTGAAGACCAACAGCCAATCCATATGTAGAAAGAGCCTGCATAATCATGGACAGATCACTCCGAGTATTTTTTGGAGTAAAGAATGAATCATCAGCATATGCTTGAGCGATCATGCTGCGACTGCCAGTAATCTCCAAACCATGCAACTGGTCAGTGTCCAGAAGGTGGTCTAGATATTGAAGCATCGGATGAGTGGCTATTGCAAAAAGTAAAGCACTTAGGGGACATCCTTGCCTAACAGAACAGCCAAGAGTCCAGGATGTAGAAATATCCCCTGAAAGTATGCAGGCAGCATTACTATCTTGATATAGCCAAGTGATAACTTGCTGCATTTTTGTGCCAAATCCCAATGTGTGCATAGTCGATGAAATAAAATCCCATTTAACCGTATCAAAGGCTTTGGCAATATCAACTTGCAATAATAAAACATCTTGCTGCGTGTATTTGGCATATTCAATTCCAACATAGGAATTAGCAATGTTATCTGTGATATGCCTACGCGGGACAAAGCCATATTGGGCAAAATGCAACCCATCATGTAAAAACACCTTTAGCCGATCGACAATCATTTTTGTAGTGACTTTGTAAATGACTGGCATAAGGGTGATAGGTCTCCAGTCTGCCAAAGATTCACAGATTTGTTTTTTTGGAAGGAGTTTAACAATACCTCTCTTCCATGCGTCTGGCATTTTCTGATTCAAAAGAGTCTTACCATATTCAAAGGACTGTAAGACCATCCCACATCCTAGAGATTTCCATCTTCCGCAGGATTTGATTGCATCTGACAGTTCCCTCTCAGTAAAAGGTTCCTCCAATTCCAAAGCTTGAGTAATGGAAATAATAGGAGAAACATGTTCTAACAGCAAATTTTGTGCAACCACAAATTGCTGTGAAGGAGGAACTGCAGAACCAAATTGCTGAGAAAAATGTTGCACACAAACAGAAGCAAGCTGTGACCTCGAGGTGGTCCATGATCCATCAGGCATAAGCACCCTGCAAATTTCTGTTTTTAATCTTCTCTGATGTAAGCTTTTGAAAAATTCTTTGGAAGAGCATCCTTTATCTGTAAAGGCTCTTTGTCTGGCTCTAGTCTCCCATTTGACCAGTTTTCTATGATCATTGAGTTGAAGACAATGTCTGGCCTGGCATAGTGTTGTTTGCTCATGCAGGGACAATGAACGAAGATGGCTGAGTTCAGTGAGGTCCTGACAAGTAAGTTTGGCCTGAGCAATAGTTTCCCTCAGAGTCTTCATGTAAGACTTGCCGTAACTTCTTATCACAACTTGCATTTTGGAAACAAAAGAATCCCAGGCATCATCAATATGAACATGGATGCGAGAAGACAGAGAGTGAGATGCTTCAGTAACCGTGGCCTTGAACACAGCACGTTGTAAGTAGCTATTGTTCACGATCAAATGGCGCCTTTGTGGCAATCTATCATCTGGCATATCATGAAAGGATAACCGCAACCATAGAGGTGCATGATCTGAATGCACAAAGGCATAGTCAATCCACATTTTGCATGTAAAACCCCCATTTTGTTGCGGAGCTACACTATACCATCGATCCAGACGTGCCTGATAAGAAGAAAGAGCATTATGTTGGAATGTGTATCCAGGTGACAAAGGCTGCAATTCCTTCCAAAGGTCCACCAAATCTAGATGCATCAGTAATTGTGACCATGCATGCCTTTCAGGGGTTAACATATGAGTATGTCTGGAGGTATTGTCTCCCTGTTGAGGAGCATTATTAAAATCCCCACATATAAAGGCATGATATCTCCATGGATATTGTTGTATGGCATCCCAAATTTCAGTTCTTTCTCTAGAGGATTGAGGTGCATAAACAGAGGCAAATTCAAACACCTCTCCTCGAATAACGCATTGAAGAACAAGCCATCTGCCTTTGTGGTCATTTAAAGCAATAACTGGTTGGAGGTCATGTTTGATCAAAATGACCACCCCTGAGAAAGAGTGCTCTCCAGCATAGAAAATGTCATAGCCACAGTAGTGTCCTGTCTTTCCTGCATAGACATGTTGGTTATGTTCTTGTAATGCCACTATGTCAGGCTGAAATCTATTGATGTACAGCCACACTGTTTTCCATTTCCAACTGTCACACATCCCCTGGACATTGAGTGTAAAACATTTGATATGAGCAGTCATATTTACAGATATTTATAGAAATATAACAACTATGTACAACAGCAAATTTCATGATGTCAACCTTGCATTTCTATCTCAGGGTTAATGCTTCTCCCCTGAGAAGAAATATCCACTTGAGGAGAAGACAGCAGAGCAGCAACCTCTTCTTCAGGGAAGAGTGTTCTGCTAGCTGTCACTGCAGCCCATGTGATCCCAATTCCTGTATTGACCTCTGGGGTGTTTCCACTGGAAGACGCACCATTCCAAGTATGAGGGGGTGGAAGTCTTCTAGCAGAAATAACTTTTCTTGGACTTTGCCATCCATCAAATGGAGGTTTCTATCCTTTTGTCGAGGGTTGAATAGTAGGAGGTGAATGTGAATAAACATTCCCATTTGAAACCACTGGAGCTTTTCCTTTATCCTGAATTCCAAAAAGCTGTCTACTACCTTTGTTTTTATTTGCAATAGAAGTAGGAGCATCCTTGGTAGGCATTTGAACCGGTAAAACAGCAGGATGCATTTTATGCTGATTCATTGGACACTGTGAAGCCATGTGTCTAAATTTTTTGCAGTCAAAACAAGCCCCTGCAAATAATCCCCATTTTAGTTTGTAAAAGGCACTTCCCATGTCCACATTATTCACCGTGACTGAATAAGAGTCCGGTGTGGGATTATCAGTATCCCAAAGAATGCAAAATCAATTTGAATTGCCATTAGGCCGTGGTGGGTAGACCACTTTGCCTAAAGAAGCTGCAATTTTAGGCAAGAGTGAGGCCATGCATTGTGGGAATTCTACAACTTCAACCCAGACAGGGCATCTATGTCAGATTAAAGCCTGATAATCCCTTGTGGGAGACCCTGGCAATACATGCCATTTGTTGCCCAAAAAAAAGAGGCGAATGTTCCAAAAGCATTTGTCTGTGTAGCTCATCCACCATAATAACCTCAAAAAAACCCCTGGCTGCATAGTGCACTTTGCAAACAAACGAGCCAGCCAGTGTGCGAGTCAACCAGTTGCCTATCTCTGCAGCAGGTGGCATCCGGCCAGGAAAAAATAAAATTACTGCATTTTTAGCATATTCTCTGACAGGATCCACAATTTCATCTACTTCCACCATGAGGCCAACTGATGGAACTGAGTCTTTCCACTCTTTCCTGGTGTCTACAAATCCTTCATGCATGACGTCGTAGACCAGTTGGGCCTCAAGATTATCATGTATCGGGTCATGCTGACCCTCACCTTGCTTTTGCTTCTTGCAGTGAACCAAACGTTCCTTTTGAAATGTCTTTTCATAGGAATATTCAGCCATAGCTTTGTAAAAGGTGGAGCTAAGAAAGGAGATACCTGTAAAGTGGTAGTGGAGGAAAAAAAACCAGCCCAAAAAAAAAAAAGCCCATAGGAAGCCCAGAGAGAAGAGAAAAAGAGTACATTTGTAAGGAGAAAGAAGGGAAAAAAGGATGTAGAGGCCAAGATAGGATAGAAATCAGTTCTGTAGAGGAGAAAGAGAAAAAAACCAGCAGAAAAACCCCAAATGAAATATATTTCAGAGGGAAATAGCAGATTTTGGCGATGGGAAAGGTGCAGCAGACCCAGAGACTGAAGAGGAGAGAGATGGGAGCGAAAGCCTTAAGATCAGGGCATGGCTGTAGTCTGGATGCAAAACCCTGCGCAGAAAAGACCAGGAACCAGAGATGATGCAGGAGCAGCAGGCGAAAATGGCCGTACAGGCCGTACAACTCTACGGACGTTGTACGGAAGCTATACGGAGGTCTGACGGGCTGTACGGCAGCTTATGTCTGCTCCAAAAGATCGGGTTCAGGGCGTTGATGCAACGCAACAGGGTGCTGATGCTCACGGGCTGGTTACGGGATGCTTTTGGGCTGATCTGCAAGGGCTGGCTCCTTGTGTCACACACACCACACACACACACTTTTTTTTTTTTGTGAAGAAATCTTTTATTGCTGTAAAATAATTACATTCATAGTTACTTTGAAACTGAAGTAACTATTACTCAACTAAAGATCTCAGTATAAGCTGTATACACATCCTGATCCATCAAACGAGTCTGAACACAATCATAGAATGATTGCTGCAGAGATCGTTTGAAAAAGATAAAGGATGAAAAAATCACCAAAGACTCTATGATTTCTGTCCATCCATAAAGTCCATAGTGCCTAGTAGCATACCCATATAAAAAATAAATCAAAACCCTGTCTCGGTGGATGAAAACCAAACAACCAGAAAAGCCTGCCAAAAGTAGCAGTAGGAAATCTCGCGCACACACACACACACTTTTTTTTAAAAAGGTAAAATCCAGTGTATTTATATTCTCATAAATTTACAAGATGGGAAGTCTTCAAAATGGAGAGTATCCCAAAGATCAGAAACATAAAAAGAAAAGCTCTATGCAAGAAGCATGTATATCACCCTCATGGCAGGCATCATATAAGGATTGCCACAATGAGGCTCAGAAAGATTCATATAACTTGGCATTTTACACTTCATAATATCCGGAGATTCTTCCGCCACCATGAGAGGGGCTTCCTGATATGCCACAAAGTATTAGCATATTGCTGAATCCATGGAGCAGGCTGAAGAAGCCTGTAGGCTTTGATGGAGGTCAAGATAGGCAGAGGAACACGATGAGAGCATGTAGCAGAGGGTTGCCATTGCCAATCCATAAGCCTGTCTGTGCCAGCCACAGGAGGAACAGGTAGAAGAGGATGTAACAAATCAGCAATTTTCTTCCATATTGACCTATGATGCATTCCCAATGCATAGGAAGCAGTGGCCTGAGGAAAAGATAAGACATAGCCCTGATCATCTACCACATCATTTATGTATCTAATTCTCAATTTCATGAGATTATATGCCCGAACACGTTCCTGTAAAGCAAGTGGAATGTCAAAGATGGCACTCCAATGAATACTTTCTTTCCTCATTGAGTTTGTCCCCGAGCAGTTATCGAGAGCCCATTTGACCTTAGAGAGTACTTGTTTCCAGTCAAGTATCAGAGCAGTAGAGAAAGGACAGCCAGGTATCTTCCCTACAAATCTCCCAATGACAACCTCCCAATGATCAGTAGTCCAATGGCCATGTGTAAATGTCCTCATGTTGATACACATGGATGCTATCATACAAGTCCATGGCTGTTGTTGACGGAAAAAAGTATGGAGCATAGTTGCCTTCCTTGCAAGTACATGATATCTTATATTGAGAACATTAAGTCCACCATGCATCCTAGGAGAGCATGCCATTTCCATCTTCATCAGTCTCAATGCTTTCACAGCAGTTTTTGTCCTCCATAACAGCTCCATAGCTTGAGACATAAAGGCTGAAATATCTCTGGGGGACCAATGTAGCAAAGGCAAAAAGAACTGAACATAGGACATTACAATGGACTGTACTATTCTAAGCCTGACATGAAGTGGCCAAGTAGAAATTTTCCAATATTCCAGTTTATGTTGAAGTCTTTGGAAGATCCATTTTAACTGCTGCTTCCTGGTGATATGCCATCCTATAGGATATCGCAAATGCCTGACTACATCTTTGGAATGCACCACCTGACCTGGCCAGAGAATAGAATGCAAGTCACATTGTTTCAGGGAAAGCAATTTAGATTTGTCAAAATTGACATGCAATCCTGCTCCTAATCCATACAATGATAGTGTGGTCATAAGCATGTGAACTTCCCGGGGAGAATTCTGTGGCATAAAGAAGGAATCATCAGTATATGCTTGTGCCAAAAAAGATGCAGCCCCAGGGATTTTAAGACCAGTCATCTGTCCTGTGTTTGTAAGATGATCAAGATACATCAAGAGGGGATGGGTCGCAATAGCATAGAAGAGAGCACTAAGAGGGCAGCCCTGTCTAATTGATCTACCCAATGTCCATGACCGAGATAGATGACCCCCAAGAATGCACTGAGAAGTAGAGCGAGAATAAAGCCAATAAACTGCATTTGCTATCTTGGGACCAAAGCCCAACTTTGTCATGATTTGAGAGATAAAATCCCATTGAACAGTGTCAAATGCCTTAGCAATATCTACCTACAATATGAGCACATCTTGATGCGAGTACTTAGCATATTCAATTGCAGTCAATGCATTGGAGATATTGTCATGGATTTGTCTTCGCGGCACAAACCCATACTGATGAGGATGAAGGCCCGCATTCAATATCCCGTGAAGCCTATACACAATCATTTTGGCAATGAGTTTGTAAACTATAGGCATCAAAGTAATAGGCCTCCAATCTGACATATGGTCACACACATGTTTTTTGGGCACAAGTTTGATTATGCCATGCTTCCGATGTTTGTTCAGGGTCTTTGTAATGTCAATAAGTGGAGACTTTTCTGGCATTATGTACATAGAATGCATCCCGATGTGATCTCTTTACAGGAACACAATCAACACTTCTTGGCTGGTCAGCAAGGCCACTATGCTGGTTATGATATTTTTTATGCTGGTACAATGCTCTTTTCGGGGGTCTGCATGCTGGTCAAACATGATATGCCGCCCACGGTTGCTTACAATGACCCTCAGGGTCGATGGATGGCAATCAGGTGCATCTGGCAGGCTGATCTCTATGAAATAGCATCTATTTATGCTTCACAAACCTCTATGTCTAGAGCTCAAATGTGGGACTCCCTTAAACAATATCCACGGCTGTCCAATGCTTTTTTGTGTGGAGACTTCAACAACTCACCTGCCACTCAAGATAATACAACTCATCGTTCTCACATGATCCCCACTGAGCTCCGACATTGGGAAGATATGCTCTCATCCCTGCATCCAGAAGATTTATGGCTCTCAACAAGGGACAGAGATATGGGTTATACATATCATCACAATGCCTTTACTCATTACTGGGCTCGACTTGACAGATGGTATTTGTTGCATGTCAGTAGTATGCTGATTTTACATGTACACTTTGGGTTGATCATTCCCTCTTGCTCTCTCATCATTTTCTAGTATGCTTGACATTATCAATAGCACGTTTGATAGATGATATGCCTTTCTTTGGTCGTCGCCTGCTCCATGTTAATAGTGCTTATTTGCTTCATCAACAATTTCAGAACATGGTGAGAGTGGCTGTCCGTCCCCTCCTCTTACATGCTCAGGAGGATATGGATTTTGGTTGGATCAGCCTTGCTCATCGCTTCCAGGCTGTTATTCAAGATTATGGACGGAGTTACCTGGGAAACCTCAGGCTTAAGCTGAAATGGGCTCAATCTCACAAGCAACAAATGGATGCAATCAGTTCTCATAGGCAGCTTACCTCTTCTGAGCAGGATTCTTGTGCTTATGCGGTTCATATCATCCACCAAAATGATCTTCGCAAATTAAAGAAATGGCAAATCCGAGCTCGCATGAAACCCCTTTTGGATAAGGGCTGTTCCTCTAAAGCCTTTTTTAAAAGTCTTCATGCGGATAGGCGAAAGGAGGATATTTGCAGGATCAAGAAAGATGATGGCACTTGGATCACTTCCAAATCAGAATTGGAATCGCTATGTTCTAGTCATTTCCAGCATCTCCTTTCTCTTCAGCCTGATCATCTGATGCAGGTGGATACAGCTAGGTCTCCATTTCTTATGCATGTTCAGCCCATTTTGTCTCGGGAACAGGCTTATGCATTGGAGCAGCCTTTTATGCTTAGTGAACTGGATGATGCTTTGAGTCATCTACGCAAAAGCAGCTCTCCTGGTTGGGATGGATTGACTGTCGAGTTTTTCCGCGCATTTTGGGGTGATCTCAACAACACTCTTCTTCTAATGATCAATCATGCTTGGGCAAAACAATCTCTTCCCCCATCCTGGAAACATGGCCTAGTCAAATTGATTCCCAAAAAAAGCTTGTATGAGACGATGGCTGATTGGAGGCCTATATCTCTCATGCCTGTTATTTACAAACTCATTGCTAAAATGATTGTCCTCAGAGTTCGATTCTTTTTGCAAGCAGGACTTCATCCTAGACAGTATGGGTTTGTCCCCAGAAGGCAGATCACTGACAATATCTCTAATGCTTTGCTTGCGATCGAGTATGCCAAATATTCTAAACAAGACGTTCTCATTCTGCAAGTAGACTTTGCGAAAGCATTTGATACTGTCCACTGGGATTTTATCTCTCAGACTATGCATAAATTGGGATTTGGCCCTCAACTCGTCCATATCACATACTGGCTCTATTCTCAAGCCACAGCGCAGTGCTTGCTTGGTAGTGGGTTGTCAAGAACCTGGACCATGACCCGCTCAGTGAGACAGGGTTGTCCTCTTAGTTCTTTATCGTATGTCATTGCTACCCATCCGCTACTGTTGCATATGGACTATCTTGCAAATACAGGACAGCTTCATGGCTTGCAAATTCCAGGGGCACAGTCTTTTCTTGCACAGGCATATGCTGATGATTCATACTTTATGCCCAGGAATTCTCAAAGTGACCTTTCTCACTTGATGCATACACTGAATGACTTTGGCATAGCTGCTGGACTGCAAATCAATTTTCAGAAATCGAAACTTCTAGCTTTGAAAGAAGCTGATTGGCATGCCCTTCTCTGGCCAGGTCACATTATCTCTTCCCACACTAGTGTGAGGCATTTAGGCTACCCCATTGGCTGGAATATTACTCCGCAACAACAGCTCAAATGGGTGCTTCAAAAGATCAACACGAAGCTGGAATACTGGCATTTGTCCACTTGGCCTTTACATGTTCGACTTCGGATAGTACAGTCCATCATTATGGCATATGTGCAATTTTATTTGCCTCTTCTTCCCTGGTCTTTCAAGCATTTGGCTTCCTATATGTCCCAGGCTATGGAGATATTTTGGAAAAGCAAATCTCATAAAAAGGCTTTGCGACTACTACCTATGCAGTCTATTTGTTCACCCAAGACTCATGGGGGGCTGAATATTCTCAATCTCCAGGTTCATATGTTGGCAAGAAAGAGCACTATGATTGCTGATTTTTTTCAGCAAAAACATCCATGGGCTATTATTGTGGAAACATGACGTCCCATGCATATGGGCATTGGATTACAGATCACTGGGAAGCAGTCATGACCACATTTCAGGGGAAAATTCCTGGTTGCCCTGTTTCTAATGCTTTTATTCATGATTGCAAGAGAATTCTCTCATATGCAAAATGGACAGGTGCTTCTTCTCATCATGGTAATTCTCTTCGTTTGGAAAGCATCCATTGGAGCAAGGTGTTTGAATCGCCTCTCTCGCTTTACAGGCACCTATTAAAGCATACAATGTCATGAAATTTGGCATAAGATTTGTTGGCGATGTTGTGGATCAACAAGGTTGTATGCTTTCATTTCCACAAGCTTGAAGGACATTCTCCTTGGGTCTACATTATAGGTCCATTTGGAGAACTCTTTCAACTATGTTGCAGCCATTTGTTCCGGTCCCTCCACTGTTTGTACAGGACAGATTACTGGACTGAAAATTGACTTCCTTACCTCCTGCTACTCATACGCTCTCAATGCACAATCTGACCTCCTCGAAGGTCTACAGATTTCTTCTTCCATCACCATGGATTGATAAGCATGCCAACACTCTTTGGAATTTGGATAGGCCTCTATCTTCGTGGCAATCACGACTCATGAAAATCTGGAAAGCCAAATTGCCATTGAGACAGAGGTTTTTCTTTTGGAGATGTATAGTGGGAGCTTTTTCCATTGGGGCGAAATTGGCAGCACGCCGCATTGCTTCCCCCTCCTGTCCCCGTTGCTCTCATCACTGTGAAACAGTTCCTCATCTATTATGGTCTTGCCCACACTCTCGCATATTGATCACTCGTATTTCTCATTTGCTACGGCTTTGGTTTCCCTCCATCAGATTTGGGAAACTTTTCTGGATGTTTGGATGCCTCTCATCTCAGATGTCTCCATTCCTCCTCTTCTTTCACTGGACTCGATTTTGGGTACTATGGACCATTTGGACTCAGAGACTGCATTCCAGGATGGGTCAACAGTTTCCTCAAGCATATATTTTCTTCAGAATGTCCCTCAAGCAATCCTTATATGACAGTTTTGCTGCAAGGGACTTGGATGCTACTAGCCTTGAACTGTTCTCTATCTGTTTTTGAGTTTTTACATTGGGCTCTAGTTTGGAGTCTAATGTCAGTGTGTGGGAGACTTCCCATCTTGTAAATTTATGAGAATATAGATACACTGGATTTTACCAAAAAAAGTGTGTGTGTGTGTGTGTGGATAAGAACATCGAATATCAGCAATGCTCCAACCGTACTTGCCGGTACCCCATTTGGAACTTTAGAATCGGCTTGAGGATTGGATCTTACGCTCTCCTTCCTTATATGCCCGTCCTCTGAAGCTCTCACATATCACAGTGTCATCACTGTATAAAGTGTTATTACCTCCGCCTTGGATTTCCCACAAAGCAAATACTGTTTGGCATATAGATTGCCCAATGAAGTGGTGGAGAAAAAGGCTGCGTCTCCTTTGGCATTACAAAGTTCCTCTACGACAACAGCTTTTCCTATGGCGAGTTCTTCTTGGCATTTTTCCATCCGGACAGTTACTCGCACACAGACATATAGCTTCAGCTGTTTGTCACCAATGTCAGCACTCTACTGAATCAGTGTTTCATATCTTTTGGTCCTATCCAAACACTTCTGATCTCATTGCTCTCATCAGACAGAGGCTTCGACAGCGATTTCCTACTGTTACTTATGGCAGATTTTTCTGGTTGTTTGGCTTTCATCCAGAGAGGCAGGGATTTGATTTATTTTTTGTATGGGTGCGCTATTGGACACTATGGACTTTATGGATGGACAGAAATCATAGAGTCTTTGGTGATCCACTATTTTCATTTTTTCTTTTTTTCAAACGATCTCTGCAACAATCATTTTATGATTGTCTTCAGACTTGTTTGATTGATCAGGATGTATATACAGCTTATACTGAGATCTTCAGTTGAGTAGTAGTTACTTCGTTTTTTTGAAGTAACTATGAATGTAATTATTCTACAGCAATAAAAGATTTCTTCCCACAAAAAGTGTGTGTGGATAAGAAGCCATGGCTTGAGGGAAGGAAAAATTGTTGAATTGCTGCAGCCTTTTCTTCCCATCCCTCCTTTATCTAACAGGGACCGATTACATGACTGGCAATTACACCCGGTGGGCTCAAATTCTCGTCCTGTTACTCTTTCTGACCTAACGGTTAGCACGACATACTCTTTCCTCCAGCCGTCACCATGGATTCACTTACATGCTAATTCTCTTTGGCATATGGCAAAATCACTTGCTTGGTGGCGAAAGAATCTCCGCAATTTATGGAGGAGCAAATTGCCTCTCAAGCAAAAGCTTTTCCTATGGCGTTGTCTTACAGGAACCTTATCCATGGGGGTCACTCTGGCTCAACGAAGGTCCATAGAGCCACTCACTCACACACACACACACACACAGCACACTTTTTCTTTTAGTGAAATCTTATATCACACACACACCACACACTTTTTGTGAGAAGAAATATTTTATTGCTGTGAAATAATTACATTCATACTTACTTCCAAAGTGGAGTAACTACTACTCAACTGAAAATCTCAGTATAAGCTATATATACATCATGATCAAGCAAATGAGTCTGAAAGCAATCATAAAACGATTGCCGCAGAGATCGTTTGAAAAAAACAAAAGATGAAAAAGTAGGATCACCAAAGACTCTATGATTTCTATCCATCCATAGAGTCCACAGTGCCAAGTAGCACCACACACACTTTTTTTTTTTTTGTGAGAAGAAATATTTTATTGCTGTAAAATAATTACATTCATAGTTACTTCGAAAATGAAGTAACTACTACTCAACTAAAGATCTCAGTATAAGCTATATACACATCCTGATAAATCAAACGAGTCTGAATACAATCATAGAATGATTGCTGCAGAGATCGTTTGAAAAAAATAAAAGATGAAAAAAGTGGATCACCAAAGACTCTATGATTTCTGTCCATCCATAAAGTCCATAGTGCCCAGTAGCGTACCCATACAAAAAATAAGTCAAAACCTTGTCTCGCTGGATGAAAACCAAACAACCAGAAAAGCCTGCCAAAAGTAACAGTAGGAAATCTCGCTCGAAGCCTCTGTCGGATGACAGCGATGAAGTCACAAGTATGTGGACAGAACCAAAAGATGTGAAGCACGGATTTAGTAGAGTGCAGGCATCTGTGACAAACATCCCGAGCAATATGCCTGTGTGCGAGTAACTGGCCAGATGGAAAAATGCCAAGTAGGACTCGCCAAAGCAAAAGCTGTTGCCGAAGAGGGACTTTGTAATGCCAAAGGAGACGCAGCCGTTTTCTCCACCACTTTAGCGGGCGATCCATATGCCAAATAGTATTTGCTCTGTTAGAAATCCAAGGTGGAAGTAATAACACTTTATGCAGAGATGACACTGTGATATGTGAGAGCTTCAAGGGACGGGCTGAAGAGGAGGAAGAGTGTAAAATACAATCCTCAAGCCTATTCTGAAGTTCCAAGCGAGGTACCAGCAAGAACAGTTGAAGCATTGCTGAAATCCTATGCCATAAAGGATGATAATGAGCTCCCAAACCGTATTTGCTAGCAGCCATAGAAAAAGATTTAAGTGTGCCATCATCCTGAAGTACATCCGCCACAGATGAAATGCCTTTGAAGGAGATAAAATAAGAACGTCTGGGTTCTTGAATGGCCAAAGAAGGGTGGAATACTTTAGACCAATAAATATTCTCAGCCCTCAAAGAGTTTCCCGACAGAGAATCTCGGCCATGCCATTCCAAGTGGGATAAGATATGTTTCCAATCGAGAAGCAGGCAAGAGACAAAAGGGCAGCCTCGGATCTTGCCTTGGATAGAGCCAAATAGGAAATCCCACTGAGTAGGCTGCCAATGCCCAAAGGCAGAAGTATGAATATGTAATAAGAGAGAGCGGATCATGAGAGCCCAAGGCTGATCTCCTTGCATAAACTGCAACATCATTTTTCCTCTGTGAGCAAGTAAATGCATTTGAATATTGAGAATGTTCAGACCCCCGTGCATCTTTGGAGAATAGAGACAATGCATAAAGTAATATGAGACTTTTCTTGCCATTTTTTGAACACCAGAAAATTTCCATGATAGCTGACATAAAGGAAACCAGCTCTGCCTTAGTGAACTAATGAGAGGCAGATAAAATTATATGCATGCTATCAAAATGGATTGTGCGATTTGCAAACGAACATGTAGTGGCCAAGTTGCAAGCTTCCAATATTCAAGTTTTGCCCTCAACTTTGTTAGCACCCAATCAGTTTGTTCGGAACGGGTGAGTCCCCCACCTAGAGGATAGCCAAGATGTCGAATGAATTGAGAAACGGGGACAATTTCTCTAGGCCACAGAAGACTGTGCCATTCCTGTTCATGCAACGGCAAGAATTTTGATTTCTGAAAATTTACCCGAAGACCAGCAGCTCCATTTTAGCTGCTGCTTCCTGGTGATATGCCATCCTATAGGATATCCCAAATGCCTGACAACCTCTTTGGAATGCACTATCTGACCAGGCCAGAGAATAGAATGCCAGTCACATTGTTTCAGTGGAAGCAATTTGGATTTGTCGAAATTGATATGCAATCCCGCTGCTAATCCATACAATGATAATGTGGCCATAAGCATGCGGACTTCCCGAGGAGAGTTCTGTGGCATAAAAAAGGAATCATCAGCATATGCCTGTGCCAAGAAGGATGCAGCCCCAGGGATTTTAAGACCAGTCATCTGTCCTGTGCTTGTAAGGTGATCAAGATACATCAGGAGGGGATGAGTCGCAATGGCATAGAAAAGAGCACTAAGGGGGCAGCCCTGTCTGACTGATCTACCCAATGTCCATGACCAAGATAGATGGCTTCCGAGAATGCACTGAGAAGTAGAGCCAGAATAAAGCCAATAAATTGCATTTGCAATCTTGGGACCAAATCCCAGCTTTGTCATGGTTTGAGAGATAAAATCCCATTGTACAGTATCAAATGCCTTAGAGATATCTACCTGCAATATGAGCACATCTTGATTCGAGTACTTAGCATATTCAATTGCAGTCAATGCATTGGAGATATTGTCATGAATTTGTCTTCGCGGCACAAATCCATACTGATGAGGATGAAGGCCCGCATTCAGAGTGCCTTGAAGCCTATATACAATCATTTTGGCAATGAGTTTGTAAACTACAGGCATCAAAGTAATAGGCCTCCACTTCTTGGGAGATTATAGCGAGCATAGCAGCCTGGCATATCTGGAGATCCAGATGCACAGAGGCTATGGAGGGTACTCAGGTTCATCCCTCGCACACATTGGCTAGTATCTGGACAGACATCGTACACACTCTGATAGCCGTATGGACGGGTATGCAGGGGGACTCCCGTGCAGCCTCAGCTGGGAGGGCTTCTTTCTTCAGGTAATGGAAGGATTCTCCTTTCTTCTCTGAATCTACTACAGGGTTGAGATGGCACTTTCAGCCTCAGCCTTGGTTTCTTTCCACCTCACTCTGAGGGGGTTTTTTATTATCCTCATGATTTCATGATGTATTCCGCTTTGAGCTTGCTCTCGCGGGTTTTTGTTCTTACTTAATAGAAGTCTTTTTCATGAAAAAAAAAAAAAGTAATAGGCCTCCAATCTGACATATGATCACAAAGATTTTTTTTTGGCACAAGTTTGATGATGCCATGCTTCCAGAAGTGCGGCAATTGATTTTGTTGCCAGGCAACATTGATCATTTGTAAGAGAACATCTTTCAAATCATCCCAAAAAGAAATATAAAATTCCACCGTAAGACCGTCCCAGCCAGGGGACTTGTATTTGCCGAGATGGGACAATGCATTTTCAAGTTCCGTGTCAGTAAAAGGTCTGTCAAGTAATAGAGCATCATCCATTTTCACTATCCCAGAAACATATTGAAGAATTTCAGTCCTTGCATCAGTCATTTGATTTGATGGGGATCCAGGGGTAGAGAACAGTGTTTGGAAGTAATTCTGGCATTCATCTTGGAGATCAGAGAAAGAGTGCGTCCAAGATCCATCTAGTTTCCTGACCCTTAGACATAAGTTTTTCTTTCGAGTGGCATGCAGGCCCTTGAAGAAGGCTTTTGATGAGCAGCCCTTATCCATGAGGGGTTTCATTCTTGCTCTAATCTGCCATTTGTGCAATTTCCGCTGATCATTGTCAGTCAGTTTAATCCGGGCTTGTGAGAGGGAATCATTTTCTGATTCAGAAAGAGGCCTTAAATGTGAAAATTCAGTCAGCTGTTGTGTTGTCCTTTTTGCCCATTTGACCTCATTCCTCCATGTAGCCATGTGCCATTTTCCATAGTCCCTAATAACATTCTGTATACGAGAGACAAAGCTGTCCCAAGCATAATTCATGTCCTCCTGAGCATGCAAAAGCAAGGGATGAATTGCAACTCTGATCATTTGCTGGAAATATTGATGTCGAAAATAAGCCTGATTAACATGCAGTAATCTGCTGGAGAGAGTCGGCAAATCATCCAGTGGCATACCAAATTGCAGATTTAACCATAATGGGGCATGATCTGACAATCCCAATGAGAAATCAATGAGGAGATGAAGGCTGAAATCTGCATATTGTTGTGGAAAGAACAGATACCATCTGTCAAGCCTTGCCCAGTATGTGGTAAATGCATTATGATGGAAAGTATATCCGAGCACTGACCCTTGTAGAAGAAGCCATAAATCTTCAGCTTGCACAGAGAGAAGCATGCTATCCCATTTCTGTCTTTCCGATGAAAGCATATGAGATCGTGAAGTGGTATTATCTCTCAGCAGAGGAGAATTGTTAAAATCTCCACAGATAAATGCATTAGATCTCCATGGATATTTGCTTAAAGATTCCCATAGAGAGGCCCTCATGGTAGAAGTCTGGGAGGCATAGACTGATGCAAGCTCAAGAATGTCTCCATTGACATTACATTGTATGACTATCCATCGGCCACTGCTGTCATTGAATGCTAACTGAGGGTCCAGCTCATGTCTGGCCATTATGCATACACCTGAGTAGGTTGTGGTACCGGCATAATATATATCATAGCCACCAAAGTGATCATGATGACCAGCCTTAGAGTGTTGATTATGCTCTTGCAAACAAACAATATCTGGCTGCATTTTATGTACATAATTCCAGAAAAGCCTCCACTTTGAGACATTGCAGAGGCTCTGTACATTATATGTAAAGCATTTAAGTGTTTGATGCATGAAAGAGATATATACAATAAAGTATAAGTATGAAACAAGATCATCAAAGAGGCAATGCCTCTGCCTGCATGGGTTGCAGGCTTTCATGATCCATGAAAGATATGGCATTTTCCCCTTCTTCAGAATCACATATGGGGATACCCTTCTTCAAAACCCCCACCCAATTTTGAAGGACAGGAGCTGAAGTAGAAGCCTGTCCTGGTAAGGGAGAAGAAGCATCCCATTGCCGAGATTGAAAGGGGCGTGGCTTCAATACAATCACCTTCTTTGGCTGTTGAAAACCATCCCGATCTGTCCCCACAGATTCCTTCATCTTCTCCTTTTCTTTTTCTTTCCCTTTTCCAACAAGTGATTGCACCTGATTAACTGGTTTAGCATTCTTTGCTCCATTTCGGGTTGCTAGCTTGACTTGCAAATTCTCATTCTTTTCCCTTGTCTGAGGTGGCAAGGCATTAGGAGGGGGTTGATGCAGAACTATTGGGCATTCAGAGGCTAGATGCCCAAACTTATGGCAGGCAAAGCAAGCGCCTGCAAATACACCCCATTTCAAGTCAAAAAACTTTTTCCCCAATTGCACACCCTCAACTTCCACTGCAATGGAAGGAGGGGTAGGTATGTCAGTGTCCCAGAGGATGCAGAATCTGTTACGATTTCCCATGGGGCGTGGAGGGCAAATGACCTGTCCCAAAGAAGCGGCCAGACCAGGCAATTCTTCATGCATATAGTCCGGGAAGTTAACAACCTCCACCCATACAGGACAATGATGGCGTATAAGACTTTGGTAATCCTTGTTTGGGGACCAAGGCATGGCATGTACCATCTGCTTCCCATAAAAGAGGGGAGAAAGCTCAAGGAGCTTTTGCTTGCACAAAGCATCAGATAAATGCACCTCATAAAAGCCTCTGGAGGCAAAATATACACCCTCTACAAAGCATCCTCCAAGAATAGACTTGATCCATTGCGCAACATCACTGGCAGCTGGAATTCTTCCTGGAAAGAAAATAATTACCGCGGTTTGAGATAGCTTCCTGAGAGGATTCACAAGGGAGGGCAATTTCAATTTGTATGTGACCTCTGGAACTGGTTTGCCCCATTCTTGTCGTGACTGCTGAAAGTCATCCTTGAGCGTATCAAACACATATTGAGCTTCCAGAGTGAGCTCATCATCCTGAGATGATGCAGGCAGAGAAGGACGACGCTTGGCATCTGCAGGTCTATCTTTTCTAGCATATGTACAGACATCAGAACCTGAAGCCATGGTTGAGGGATGGCAAAGCAAGCAAGAAATGGAGAAAAGACAAAGCACCAGGAGAAGGTGCAGAAAAGTACGGCAGAGGCTGTACGGAGAAGCTGTACAGAAGGCCTATGCAGGTAGGCTGTACGAAAACTATACGGAGAGCACTGTACGGAAAACTTCACGGAGAGCACCGTACGGAAAGAAACTGTACGGAAAAGTTGTACGGGATCTGTACGGAGGATCGTACAACTGCGATTCTGTACGGACAAGAAGGGCTGAAAAAGATGTACAAGATTGTACGGAAAGAGGCGGGGAGGTACGGAAAACCTGAAAACCCTGACGATGTTACATCGTACGGAAAGGCGGATGGGGAAGGTAGCAACGTAACGGAGGGACGACGAGGCTTACAGTCCTGCATAGCAAGAGCGTCCGTACGGCGATCGTACAGACGTACGGATGGAGGGGGAGAAGACCTAAGGGGGTCGGGGGCCTGCACTCACCGTCGCTCACTCACACACTCTCACCTCTCTCTCACACGCACACACACACACGCATTTTTTTGGGGGGGATGAAATCAAGATAATTATATTAACAAAAATGGTCTCCAAGAAGGAGAGCAATTACTTCAGAAAACTTGCATATATGCCACGTACTGAGAATAATCTAACTGGCCATAAAAGGACTACTTGATGGAAGCTCGGAAAAAATAGAACTTGTTTAGAGAAGGGTCACCAAAAACCCAATGGTTTTTGTCCTTGTCCATAGAGCCCAATAGGGAACCTAGGAAAAGAAAAGATCATATCGCTACTGGTCAGGTTGCAATCCAAACAGCCAAAACAGCTTGCCAAAGACAGCCCTGAAAAGTGAGCCTGGGAGATCTTTTCCAGAAGTATAAGAAAATCTTGTGAATCTTGACAATGCCAAAATATATGAGCCATCAATTCCCAAGTAGCTAATAATCGATGCCACGTAGGTGGACCAATATGCTTTCAAGCTAGAAGTATGCCAAAAGAAAAAACACCCACAACTATGCTCCAAAGAAAAACCCGTTGGCGAAGAGGGAGTTTGCAATTCCAGAGTTGACGCAGTCTACCCCTCCACCACCTTGCATTGTGCCTCATAGACCACACATGGTTTGCCCATGCTGTAATCCAGGGGAGAGGCAAGAGAACCTTGTGTATATGGGCAACTGTGAGAGAAATCAAAGGAAGAGGACGCAATAAATTCTGAAACAAGCACCCAGTCCCAAAGGCAATCTTGAAGCTGAAGGGGAAGTATTGGCTGAAATTCTTGAATCATTTCAGCAAGCAAACATCAATAGGGGCAATAATGCATCCCTAGAGCAAAACGATGAGTCGCCACTGGAAAGGGCATCACTGAACTTGTGTCATCCCAATACATGTGCCACAAGCCGAATACCCCTAGACCATATAAAATAAGAGCGTCTGGGCTCTTGCAAAGCTAGAGGAGCAGCAACAGCCTTTAACTACTGCATACTTTTAGCACACAAAGAGTTACCATCCAAAGAAACCCAACCAATCCATTTCAGATGTGAGAGTATGGATTTCCAGTCAAAAAGCATCTGAGTAACAAAGGGGATGTTAGAACATGAAGTCAAGATGAGTCAGTTTGGTGAGTTCTAGTGTGAGTTCTAGTCTAATCTCTACTCATTTTGGGCATGTGGATACTCTTTCTCCTCGGGTCGTGTCTACACGTCAGCTTCTTTTGCAGCATATTCATCCAATTCTGTCTGATGCTCAGGCTTTGGAACTTGAACATCCCTTCACTGAAAGGGAATTGTCTGATGCACTGAGATCTTGTGGAGATGGAAATCTTCAGGATGGAATGGTCTCACTGTTGAATTCTTTCTTGCATTCTGGGATCTTCTTAAATTCACCTTGTTGCAAATGGTAAATACAGCATGGCAAAATCAGCAGATGCTTGTGTCATGGAAAAAGGGTCTTCTCAAGCTGATTCCAAAGAAGCAGCTATGTGATTCACTTGGTGATTGGAGGCCAATCATGTTGGAGATAAGTGCACACTAGGTGTACTATTTCCCTAGTCTACATTTGTCTAGTCTCAGTTTAGTCTTTGTGTCTTGAGTGTGTGCCATGTGGCACCTCTACAATTATCCCATAAGCACTCTTGCTCTATGTCTTGTACTTTGGCCCATATATTCATGGGTCACATCATTGCAATCTATCTATCTTGTGTCTTGTCTACACTCATCTCAAGGTACTTCTTTGTCTTTCAATCTTGTTCTTATTTTACTTCTAGTTTTCTAGTTTCTAGCTCTTTCTTTTATATTCCTACATGGTATCAGAGCCATGTAGATCCCTCTTCTCTCCCCTCAGTCTGCTGTAGCCATAGCCGCACCTCTCCCAGCTATCCTCTGCTTCTACCCCGATCTCGTGAGCTGAAGGAGCCGCCTCTTCTCAGATTTCTGCCCCGCTCAGCTGGTCGCCATCATCTCCGAAACGGGCTGCTCCTGTCTACCCTGCCATTCTCTGCGCCACCACATCAGGCCGCCTCTTTCTGCCCCACCATCTCTCTGCCAGATCTACGCGCCATTTCTGCCAGCCGCTGCTGTTCTTGCTCAGTTCTGCCCGCCATTGCTGCGCTCACCTCTTTCAACAGGCGCACCTCTCCAGCCCCTGTTCATGCTGAAGAGCTGCCCACGTCTTCCCTATGGCATTGCTTTGGAGCTCGCGCTGCCTGCACCTCCTGGACCGCGCCCCTTTCTGCGCCTCTGCCTAGGATTTATTGCACATCATCTAGAGGCAGCTGCAGATCGAATTTCCTCCTGTTAACGAGCTATTTGCTGCATTCCGTTCTGCTCTCACTTCCTCTTGAAGAGTCTACAAGGTACTGTGCATTGTCTCTTTCAATTTGCTGAGCAGTTTTTTTTGTTATCCTCATATCTGCAAACTGCTGGTTCCTCACGCTTCGATGGGCTGTCATATGCTATGGCCTTGACAAGTGGTGAGACAGCCGGCTTCTTGGATCTCTTCTTTCATTCATTTCTGCAATCTCGTAAGGGAATAGACACTGCCCTTGCATCTTAGCAAGAGGCAAGACCTTCCCACATGGCCTCTTCTACTCATTCTCTCATGTCTATCGACAAATTCAATGGGTCCAACTTTCATACTTGGCAAATCAAAATCAAGTGCCATCTTATGAAAGAAGGTCTTTGGGACGTTGTTCACCGTGCTGCTCCCGAAGATTCCGACATTGAGCAAGTTGTCACTTATGTTCCCACTGCCAAGAACGACAAAGCCTATGCTATCATCTTGCTCGGTCTTGGAGATGATTACATTCATCACATCTCCGACATACAGTCTGCTTCTCAAGCATGGATCACTTTGGATACCCTTTTTGGACCCCGATCTAAAAACTCTAAGATTGCACTTATGATCTCATTCTTTGATCTACATATGCAGGAGGGAGCTACTATAGCCTCTCATGTCAATTATCTTTGCAGTCTTATGGTTTAGCTTGCATCAGTGAAGTCCCCCATCTCCGAAGATATTGCTATTGCTGTGCTTCTCAAAAGCTTACCTGACACCTATGCTACTCTTGTCACTACCTTCAAGTATCACAATAATCCTTCTCTTGAAGGTATCATCAATGCTCTCCAAGAAGAACTCAACAACGAAAGGTAACTGACATTGCATTTTTAGCAAAGAAAGGAAGTTCTAAGGTAAGAAAGCCTTGCACCCATTGTGGCAAAACTAATCATATGGAGAAGGACTCATCCATGCACCATTTGTGGCCATCATAATCACCGGGAGAAGGACTACTACTCCAAACCCTCTACATCAGCCCCTGCATCTACCTCAGCCCATGTTGCTGCAACATCTCCATCAGCAGATCTTGTTGTTCCTTCCTCATATGATGAGAAGTGGGCTTTCTGATTACTTTATATTTCTTGTCTACCACTTTGACCACCGATGATGTAGGTCAAGGGGTTCTAGTGTCTTACTCATTCTGCTTTTGGACCTGAGGAGGAAATGTCTCCAAGGTCCATCTGTTTGACTACAGTCAGTCTTCTGTCTATCTAGTCTTGTCTGTCTATCTATTTGTCTATCAATCTGACTGTATATTGTTTTAGATCCATCTTGTCCCTACCCTTGTGGACCCATATGAGGACATCACTTGAGGAGGGGTGTCTCAGGATCTTTGTCTGTCATGTCTTCTGTCTTGTCTCTCAGTCTATCGGTCTTTATGTCTGTCTTCTAGTCTTATCTTTCTGTCTTCCTCCTAGTTTGGAGATAAGTGCACACTAGGTGTACTATTTCCCTAGTCTACATTTGTCTAGTCTCAGTTTAGTCTTTGTGTCTTGAGTGTGTGCCATGTGGCACCTCTACAATTATCCCATAAGCACTCTTGCTCTATGTCTTGTACTTTGGCCCATATATTCATGGGTCACATCATTGCAATCTATCTATCTTGTGTCTTGTCTACACTCATCTCAAGGTACTTCTTTGTCTTTCAATCTTGTTCTTATTTTACTTCTAGTTTTCTACTTTCTAGCTCTTTCTTTTATATTCCTACAAATCACGCTCATGCCAATCATTTACAAGATCATTGCCAAAATGGTGGTTGATCGGATTAAAGGTTATTTGCATAATGGGTTGCATCCCTCCCAATATGGTTTTGTTCCACATCGCCATATCACATATAACATTGCCAATGCGTATATTGGGATTGAATATGCCAAATACACGCCGCAGGATGTTCTACTCTTGCAAGTAGATATTGCAAAAGCCTTTGACACAGTTAAATGGGATTTCATCTCGCAAACTATGCGAGCTTTGGGGTTTGGACAAAAAATGCACCAGGTAATTTACTGGCCTTACAGAGATAGCAATGCGGCTTGCATTCTTTTTGGGGATATCTCTTATGAGTGGACTCTTCGTTGTTCGGTCCGCCAGGGATGCCCTCTCAGTGCTTTACTGTATGCCATTGCTACTCATCCTATGCTGCAATATATTGATCATCTTGTGGCTACAGAATCACTTCATGGCTTGGAATTGGATGCTAATCACAGCATGGTTGCTCAACCTTAATGCTCATGATTCTTTCTTTACCCCGAAGAATAGGCCCCATGATCTTGGTGCCTTGATGCAGGCCCTCTCTGTTTATGGTTTGGCAGCTGGTCTTCATGTTAATTTTCAAAAGTCTAAGCTGCTTCCTTTGCATTCCAAAGACTGGCATAGTCTATTATGGCCCGGGGATATCATTCCACCCAATCAATTTGTTCGTCATCTTGGTTACCCTTTGGGGTGGGAACTCACTCGCCGACAACAAACTGATTGGGTTTTGGCTAAGCTTCGGAAAAAGCTTGAGTATTGGAAACTGGCAACCTGGCCTTTGCACGTTCGTCTTCGAATAGTGCAGTCCATCCTTGTGGCATATATTCAAATTTGCTTGCCATTGATCATGTTCACTAAGGCAGATCTTACATCTTTCATGTCTATCTTTATGGATATCTTTTGGCAATCCAAACATGGCTGAAAAAGTCTGAGGCTGCTTTCGATGCATCACATTTGTTCTCCCAAGATGCATGGTGGATTGAACATCACGGATATTCATGTGCATATTCTTGCCCACAGGGGGAAAATGTTGCTGCAATTTTTGCAAGGTGATCAGCCTTGGGCTCTTATGATTAGGACTCTGGTCACTCATATCAATATTTCTGCGTTTGGTCATTGGCAACTTGATCAATGGGATTTCTTTTTTGGCTGCACTGATGGCACTTTGCCTGGCTGCCCTTTTGTCTCCTGCTTGCTTCTTGACTGGAAGCAAGTTCTTTCTCATCTGGAATGGAATGGACGGCAATCTTCGCTTGGGAATTCTTTGAGAGCTGAAAGCATTCACTGGTCGAAAGTCTTTCAGCCTCCCTTGGCTTTACAGGAACCTCGACGTTCCTACTTTGTCTCGTTTAAAGGCATCACCTCGGTTGCTGATGTTATAGATGATGCTGGTACTGTGCTCCCCTTTTTTCTAGCAGCCACTACATATGGATTGGGCTCTCATTATCGTCCTTTGTGGCGATAAATTACTTCTATGCTTTCACCTTTTGTTCCGATTTCTCCTTTGGAACTCCAGGACCGGCTGGAAGATTGGACTTTGACTTCTCCAGGGTCCTCTTCTCGTCCTTTGAGGCTATCTCAGATTACTGTACATGCATTGTATGAAATCCTTTTGCCTCAACCTTGGGCTTCAGAGAGAGGTGATTCTGTTTGGCAAATGCATTGCCCAGCCAAGTGGTGGAGGAAAAGATTACACCAACTTTGGGCCTATAAAGTACCGCTTCGGCAACAGGTTTTCTTTTGGCGAGTTCTTTTGGGAGTGTTTCCATCTGGACATGTATTAGCTCATCGACACATTGCTCCTGCACTTTGCCACATATGTTATGCTTCTTCGGAGACTATGCCTCATTGTTTTGGCATTGTCGGTGCTCTCGTGAATTTTTTAATCTGCTTCGACAGCGCCTGCGAGCAAGATTCCCATCTGTTCTGTTTGGAAAGTTCTTCTGGCTATTTGGGTTTCATCCATCCAGACCGGAGTTTCATCTTTTCTTCGTTTGTGTTCGCTACTGGGCACTATGGACTTTATGGACATATAGGAATTGTAAAGTCTTTGATGATCCTACTTTCTCTCTGTTTAGATTTTTTATGCGTTCTCTGTAGCAATCTTTCTTACCCGCTACATAGATCATGAGGTCTTTTTGGCATATATTGAAATTTTTAATTGATGTAATTGTAGCATCTTATTTTGAGGTTGCTACTCATATAATATAATCAATCAAAGATTTCACCCAAAAAAAAAAAAGTGTCCTATGGATGCCATGTGTCACATTGGGAGCTATCCCATATGCATTGGTGTTCATATGTGTGTGTGTGCTCTATATAAGAGCTGTACTTGTCTAGTGTCAAATCAATCAAGTATCAAGCCTAGAAGCTCTTTGGTCTACATGTGAGTACTTTCATTTTGTTCATTGCTCTTGCTATTTCATTTCCATTTCATTATGTCTCTCTTTGAGTATTATTATCTCTCTCCCTAGCCTACCCTCTCTCTCTACCTCTCCACCATGCATCTTCATGTGGTATCAGAGCCGCCTTTCCTACCTTTCACTTCTTCATGCTCAATCTAGAGGATGAGGGAAACCTGCAAATGGAAGCCATCCTCTCCTCCATGATTGAGCTCCCTTCCACTCCTTTCTCCCCATCTTGTTCTCTTATCCTACCTTAGCCTCACCTTTGGAAGCTATGAATATTGGTTTGTTGCCCACGTGAAAAGGGGAAACTTGGTTATCATTCTTGTGGGCATTACTGGGGGTCTTCGTAGAGGAAAAAGACAACTTGTTTTTTGCTAAAAAACAGCCCGTTTTTGCTGTTTGGGGGTGTGTGTGTGTGAAAAAGATAGTTGCTTACTGTTGTGGAGATGTTTCTACTATTGGTCGCCCTAAAAACGACCTCATTTGGAGCTTGTTTTTTAAGAAACAACCTACTTGAAGAGAGTTGTTGCTACATCGACCACTGGCGTCACTATGCATGCCATTACTGCTCATTGCCTCTTCTCCTCCACATGAGCTGAGATATCCTCACTTTGCCCACAAATTGCTGCTCCATCTCCCACATGATGACATCTCTATCCTCCGCCTCTTCTGCCTTTAGTTCCAACCCTCAGTTTCATCTCTTTTCCCGCTCCTAAAGTGTTGAAGACTGAAGTTGCCATTTCTCAAGGTACACAATAAGTTCTCTCTCTTCAAACTCATTGCTCGTGGAGAAGTTCAAGGGGAAAGGATTCCCTACTTGGCAAACTAAGGTTCAGTTGCTCCTCATGAAAGAAAATGTATGGGATGCTATTGAGGATGACGCTTCCACCAACGGATCCTCAACAACTCAAGACATGAAAGCAACACAACTCAAAAACTATTTCTATCATCGGACTTTGCCTTGATGATACTTTGATTCATCACATCGACTTCAAATCAACGGCCAAGGCAATATGGCCGCATCTCGGGAATCTTTTTGGTAACAAAATCACAAACTCCAAGGCTTTCTTGAAGTTGCAATCTTATAAATTGAAAATGGATGATAGGGATACCTTGAGTGCACGTTTAGCAAAAATTCAATCTCTTGTGCAAATAGTTTCTTATCAAGTTTTTGAAGCACCCAATCTAGTTGTTATCTGCAAGTTAGTTTTCAACCCAAAGGGTAACCAAGATTGTTGACTATCTGCATGGGCTGTATTATTTGTCCAAGCCAAAGTAGGGAATGCCATTCCTTGTCATGCAAGGAAAGGAGCTTGGATTTTCCAATATTGACATGCAGACCAGCTGCCAATCCAAACAAAGAGCATTCATAAGTCAGGATAGATCCCTTTCTATATTTTCAGAAACAAAGAATGAATCATCCACATAGGCCTGTGCCACAAATGATCTCGCATCAGTTGTTTCCAAGCCATGCAAATCACCCACGTGCACTAGATGATCCATGTAGAGAAGCATGGGGGTGAGTAGCAATGGCATACAACAATGCGCTGAGAGGACAACTTGCCTCATAGAAGAGAATAGGGTCCATTCATATGTAAGATCTCCCAAAACAATTCCCGCAACCTTGCTGTCTTGATACATCCAGTATATGACATGTTGCATCCTATTCCCAAAACCCAGAGACCACATAGTTTGGGAGATGAAATCCCACTGGACAGTGTCAAATGCCTTAGAAAAATCCACTTGAATTATAATGACATCTTGTAGTGTGTATTTTGCATATTCAATTCCCACATAAGCATTTGCCATATTGTCTGTAATATGCCTACACAGGACGAAACTGCACTAAGCAGGATGCAATCATTTCATGCAAGAAATCCTTAATGCGAGCAACCAGCATAGATCGGATTAGCATGTAGACCCACACAAATCCAATCTATGGGATCAGATTAGCATGAGCCTACACACTAATCTCAGGACATGCTAATCCAATCCCTAAGATTAGATTAGCCTACAAGCTCATGTAAATTTAATCTAGGGATCAGATTTGCATGAGCTTGTACGCCAATCTGATCCTTGTGATCATATTATGATGGGTCTACACACTAATTTGATCCTTAGAATCAGATTAGTAAGAGCTTGCATGCTAATCCCATCCCAGAGATCAGATTTTTTGCAACCAATTTGTAGATGACTGGCATAAGAGTGATCGGCCTCCAATCCGTGAAAGTTTCACACAGTTTTTTTAAAGGAAATAATTGAAGTAGCTCTTTTTTCCAGCTGGAAGGTAGACACTGGGAGTCCCAAGCCAATCATGAAGAGAAGGGTAGGGGACAGATCATCCCAGTATTGCAAAAAGAATTCCACCGTGAGACCATCCCAGCCAGGGGTTTTCCATTTACCACAAGATCTAATTGCATACTTTAGTTCTCTATCCATGAATGGAGTTTCCAAGTCTTCAGCCTGATGGGACGACATAATTGGAGTAACATAATAGAGGAATTCCTAACAGGCAGCCATCACATCCTGCGATCTTTGCAAACTGAGTGGATAGTAATGAACAAATTCCTTAGCCAGTTGAGCCGTGGAATTGTTCCAACTGCCATCCACTAACTTGACTCTACATATGTTATCACGGTCCCTCTTATAATGCAGAATCTTGAAGACTCCTTGGAAGAGCAACCCTTAATGGGAAAATAAGGCAAGGCCCTTTGCCTTGCCTTTTTTTTCCCATTTACGGAGTTTTCTATGATCATTGCTCTGAAGAAAATGAACTACTGACATAGAAAAGTTACTTCAATAGGAGATAATTCCCCAAGATGACCACCGTTGGGTAAGATCCTGATAGAGGATTTTGGCATTTGCAACTTCTTTGCAAAGAGAAGACAAGTTTTACCATAGTTGCGAATGACATGCTGAATTCGATATGCAAATGCCAGCCACACAATGTCCAAATCAATATGAGCTTTCGCCCAAAGCGGAGCAATTGCATCTGCCACCCTACCTTTATAGTCATCATGCTGCAAGTAATTGTTGACAAAAAGCAATCTTTTTTCCGGAAGTCTGTCATTACACATGTGAAAGAAACAAAGCTTCAACCAAAGGGGGGCATGATCAAAGTGAGGGAAAGCATAGTCTGCCCACATCATACAGGTAAATGCAGCATATTGCTGAGCATCAAACATGTACCAGCAATCCAAGCGGGCCCATGCTGAAAAGTATAACTAGGGAGATCGGGCTGCATAGTTTTCCGAATATCAACAAGTGCATGTTGAGAAAGCAAGTGAGTGCATTGCATCCTTTCCACTGCAAGCCTATGTGTTTTACCTAAGGTGTTATCCCTAGGATGAAGCACATTTTTTAAGTCACCAGGCAGGATCAATGTCATATCTGCACAATCTTTGGGCATTTTGCTAGAGATTTCCCAAAGAAGAGAAAAGACATAAGAAAGCTTTCGATGTGGCTCCTTCTCGTACTTCACAAAGCGTACCTTCGGCACTGCCTCGTCATCCGACACCGGCCACACGTTTTGTATCTCTTGTTGGCTCTCCATGGGTTCCAGTTAGGGTCCATGCTTCATCACCACCTGAAGATCAAGAGGGGCCCTCATTCACCACGAACCCAACCCCCATTGGGCCTTCAGACATCCTCGTTCTGGTTGCAGCAGCTAATGATTCTCATGAACCTCCTCAAGCCACAACCAGTGTTTTACATGAGGCTACCCCTTTGCTTAGCTTGGGATGTTACTACAACACATGTTCCACTGATTGCTACTCTGGACACTGCACTGATTTGCAGCTCCTCACCTTGACCATATTGTAGCCTCGACAAATCTTCATGGTCATGGTTTTTCTGGGTAGAGACTCTCTTTGCCTGCGTCCCCCCTCTTGGATTGAGAGAAGGGGGTTGGACATACCAATTTTCTAGTTTTGACTACAAGGATTTTACGTACCTGACGCTAGGCTTGATTTAAAGGAATACTTTCTCGGCACTGGTGGATCCACCAGACTTTCCTGAGGAGGATCTAGAGGTTGGTGGAGGAATCAAAAGCATCTCGAATCTGGGTAAGGCAGGAAACGACACGATAATGGTAATGACCTTGGATATCACCCTCCGACTCAATCTCATACCGATCACGTCAAGTATAGATGCGACCCTCTCTAGTTATGCCCTTAGCTCACTCAATCTTAATGCATAGTCAGCATGATGAGACATGGAACTACCTGATTGATATCCTCAAGGAATGGGGGAGGTGGATCCATCTATATCCTAGCAGGTCAATGAAGCCCTCTTTTGAGGTCTGCAAGCAATGCTCCTTGTAGAAGCTAAGCTTCACACAAAGCTTGTTGGGTGCCAACCGAATCTTGAATTGAGAACCTGGTTGACCTCGTGGTAGGTGAGCAGCATACATGGCTCTCAATGCTATACTAAAAGGGGGTTAATCTGTCCGTGTGGAGCCCTCGACTCTCAAATCATCTGCTGCACATACGTACCAACACCTCTAATTGCCCTCATTGAGCTGAAATCTCTTGGCATTATTGACCGTGTAATGAAATAAGGGGAGCCTCTTCTCTCAGTGCCCTACATCAATCCACTCCCACTCACTTGCTCCACTTGGGCAGGTACTTTTACGAGAGGCGGGGTTCCGCTTCAGGTTTTGGCCTTTCGAGATGCATAGCAGGATGCTTTGGTTTTTACTGTGCAGGATGGTGGCAGATTGCTCAGATCCACAGAGGACATCTTACTTGAGTCTGCTTTTCAGCCTATCAGGGTTGTAGGTCTTTTGGTGCAGGGATCAGATTTAGAGTGGTTCCTCAACCCAGACCCCCGGCTTCTCTCCACCGGGTCTTGGAGGCTTTGGCTTTACGGGGGAGTTCCCATTAGGTACTTGCAGTGGGACCCTGGAGAGTGGGAGTGGATTGACGCAGGGCATCGAGAGAAGAGCATCCCCTTCTTTCGTTACACGGTCAGTAATGCTAGGAGATTTCAGCTCAGTGGTAGAGGTTGGAGACCTTCCAGCGTTCCTCATTGGGAGACATTTGATATCACTGCGGATCTGCAGAGTTGCTTCTAGAGGAGACTCTGAAAATCCCACAGGAATAGAAAGATCACTCTTTTCTTTTGGCTTTCTATCCATGGTGGGATTGCAGTGAACCTTTCGAGATCCAGGTTCGGAGCCGACCCTACTTGCCCTCGTTGCCTCTCTGCTTCAGAGACTATTCAGCATTGTTTATGGGACTGCAGATAGGCAAGGATGATTTGGATGGGGGTAGCCAGGATTTTCAGTCACTTTGCCCACTCCCCATTCTTTTTGACATGGGGCTCAGTGGCTTGGCTTTCTCTTATAGGGCCTCAGGTATTCTATGAGAGACTTGACTCCTCTCAGGCCATTTTGGTTCGATGTCATCAGATTGAGTCCTGTTCATTGGATGTGGTACCACACCTTCCTTTTACAGATGTACATGTCTCGGTGGATACTTCTTAGGAGATTTTAGCGAGCATAGCATCCTGGCATATCTGGAGGGCCAAATGTACAGAGGCTATGGAGGGTACTCAGGTTCATCCCTCGCACACTTTGGCTAGTATCTGGACAGATACCGTACATACTTTGATGGCCATTTGGATGAGGATACAGGGACACTCCCGTGCAGCCTCAGCTAGGAGGGCTTCTTTCTTCAGGGAACGGAAGGACTCTCCTTTCTTCTCTGAGACTCTTACAGGGTTGAGGTGGCACTTTCAGCCTCAGCCTTGGCTGTTTTCCACCTCACTTTGAGGGGGTTTTATTTTTCCTCATGATTTCATGATGTTGTATTTTCGCTCAGAGCTTGCTCTAGCGAGTTTCTTTCTTACTTAATAGAGGTCTCTTTTTTGAAAAAAAAAATTTTTTCACTCCCACTCCCCGAGGTTCCACTGCAAAAATTTTATGAGGACTCCTCCATAGAGCCAAACCCTCCATGAGCCCAAAGAGATAAGAAGTGAGTCCGGGTCTAGGTACCAGTTTGAATACGAGCCATGCTCTACATAACCTTTGATCCTGACGTGCTGAAAAGCAACACCCAACAGAACATCATCTCTAGATCTAGACAGCCTGCCCCAAGACTGCTGAACATCAAAGACCAAGGCGTCCTTAGCTAATGGTCATAGTGCTATGACCTGAAGTGGAATATCTATCCTCATGAAAGCCCCATCCAAGTGGAGTAGGAAATAGGCCTGTCATCCATATCGATCCAATCCACGGGTATGGCTGCATCTATCTGCCAAACACCTATCCTTGTGAAAGCCCCCACGGGTATGGCTGCATCTATCTGCTAAAGTGGAAATACCTATCCTCGTGAAAGCCCCCATCCAAGTGGAGCAGAAAATAGGCCTATCATCTGTATCGACCCAATCCACTGGTCTCGCAGCGTTCTCCTTGTAATTCCTCTGAGATGACTTACTAGTTGTAATTTACGATCCTTTGGAAGTTTTTTGAAACCTTTCCACGATCCCACAAAAGATGCAAGGCCTCTCTCCCATCGAGAAGTGCCAAGTGGTATGCCATGCTCATCAAGTATGCTATTGTTCCACATGACAGGCTGTGTACCAATTTCTTCCAAAGAGCAAGGTGGGATTCTATGAAGCTGGCCCAAGCTTTCAGGATGGCAGCCATAAATATCTGATTGTCACTCACTCATATATAGTATTTTTTACATGGCTTGTAGCCTCAAAGGAGTCAAAAGATAGGGTAGCTCACCATAATCATTTAACCACTCAATTCTCATCCATGCATGACTCAAGCAAAGTATTTAATGTGAAGAATGAGGACAGCCAGCCAGTGGAGAAGGGGGCAATCCGCCTGGCCAATAAAGAGGGGGTCTTATTGACAATGGGATGGATAATACAATCTGGAGGATGGGGGGGGGGAGGAGACACCAATTGTGTGGCGACACCACCGATGAAGGAGTGATCAATATAGGAAGCAGAGTGGTGAAGGAGGAGGAAAACACACAGGATCTATGAGCTCACCTAAGTAAAATCCATTTGGATACATAGATTCCACTTGTGGAGCTAAGTCCTTCTTGTCCAAATCTTGTCTACTCCATTCTGTTGACATTCTATTATTACTTAAGCAGTTCCTTTCCGTTCAGTTCTAGAAGGCTTGGGTTCTTCTCCTTGTTGTTGAGGAGACATGTGTTGACTCTAGGCATGCTCCCTATGCAAGCAGTCGTGGTAATACTTCTGCAAATTTACTATGCATCCCTCAGTAGGGCCATTCATAGCAATCTTATTTAAGCATATTCCATTCTTCCATTCCATGTTATTCATATGCAGACTGTCATCGATAGAAACTGTTAAGGAAAGTCTGAAACATAAAGATGGTAAGCTTATAGGGTAGAATTAAGTTAGAAATGTATTCATAAGTTTTTTGACATCTTCTACTGAAAGGTAACTTTTTCTGAAATAGATAATGAGTGCATTATTTAGAGTTTGGGAGAAAAGTTTCTGTTTTTAAAGTAAAAACTTGAGCTTCGTGTTTTCCTCTCTCTTTAATCCAAATGCAGTATTTAGTTGTTGTTTCTTCTATTTGGAATACTTTGCATAGTCTTGGAGACATCCTTGACAAATTTCATAATTTTAAGCTTCGGAAAATGAAGGGAGCTTCCATTTTGAAACAGACCCTTTACTTACTGTTTCTTCATGACTGTCAATGCATAATTGGGCGGACTTAAAACAATGTCGAGAAAGTTCTTTTCCACGATCAGCTTCCCATACTCTCATCGTCCCATCTTGACCACAACTTAGAACAAATTTCCCACCCCTGTTCAATGAAATAAAAAGTGGTATACATGTTCAATGAACCAAAGAATATATATAGTAATAAGACTCGCTGACTTAGTTTAAGTCTTACTCAGTAAATTGACGTTAAAATACCCCTCTCCCTGCTTATACCAGCACTCATAGCTCCTCTGTGAACCCAGGGATCATTAATGCCTATCATGGCCCAAGAAGTGAAAGAATACCCAAGTTGCATTAGATACCCAGTTGGGATTCTGGCTACAACATGATGCCAAGCCAATACACAACCGAGTGCATAGATCCGCTCCATCCCCTTCAACATGCATTAGAATCACACCCTCTCCCATCTTTGACCTCCTCTTAATGACCTCAATAGAAGTCTATTTCTTCCTCCTCCAGCCTTACCAAACTTTTATTCATCATCACCCCCATCCTAGTCCTTGTGGACCCTTTATTCCACCCTTTTTCAACCCTTGTGCTCTTTTGAAATAGTCATTCAAGACAGCCTTCCATAAAAACTTCCCTAGAGGAGGGTAGTATATACCTCATGGACTTTGTCCTTCCCAAGTATGTCCTGGGTGATGCCCCTATACTTCTAGGAAAGCAAACTCTAGTGTAGGGTTTGGTAGAATTATCACCAAAAGTTCTAATGTATGTCTATATAACCCATCCCCAGGGACCAGTGCACAACTTCTTAGGGACATTTCTTCTTGTCTCCTCCCTTCTTTGTTGTTTAAAACTAAGGAAATTACTGTGTTAGTTTTGTAGGTATCTTGACCTCTTTTCCACCTTATCACCATTTAGGGTTTATTCTTTATATTCTCTCTTCTTATAGATGGGTGTTCTCTTTCATAACCATCTCTTTTGACTTACATCAGGTTTCTTTCACTATAAGCACATGATAATGTAGGGTCATATTGAATTTTTACCCACACGGGTCACTATGTCATCCTATAGGTCATTTCGGTTAGTCATCCTGTCAATCTATTAATTTTATTCAATCCTATGTATCTCAAATGAGTCATTTTAGCATCTCATTAAGTTTATAGGAAGCTTTCACTAGAGTAGTAGGCTATGATGTTGACTCATAAAGGTGTGCTCTATTTTGATCTATTTGGATAGATGGAAGAGGGAAATAGGTGGTCGTAGGGCAACCAAAGTGTCCACTTACACTCGAGGAGATTACATGACTCTAACTATAGGATAAATGGGAATATACTATGTAAGCAAGAAATCTCTACACCCCTTATCAATGAAGCGAAGTATGATCCATGTCTATTGTATGGGAAAAGCATTGGAATTTATCAGGCCAATGACATATTAGTGGTGAGTGTACAATATCCGGAAGGGATCCCAGAGAGATGGGCCAAAGAAAGAGTCCCTGAGAATCTATAGTCCAGACACTCAGGTGGCCCCTTTTGGGATCTAAGAATGGCACCAGAGCTGTCCTATAGCTGTTCGCAGCTGGGGCCAATGCGTGTGGTGGCTGTCCTGATTCAGGAGGACTGAACTGTGCGGTGTGCTATTTCTCTATGCCTCCCTGTGGCTGACGTGTGGTGGGTGCCATGTTTCTAAGCAACTGTGCATGCGTGAATGGCAATGGTGGCTGCAGGATGTAGAAACCTGTGGCTGATGCTGTGAGTGGTCCTCATGGTGGGCAAGACTGGGAGCAACTGATGTTACCTGTTGACAATTCCCATGTGCTATGATTGTGGCAGTCGTGTACTCTGATGATGATGACTTGTCCAGAATGTCTCAGTCGAGGGTGTATCGGCTCATGGGGGAGTGTTAGAGAGGTGTTGAGCCTCACCCCTTCTGATGACATGTGTACTATTGAGAGACTTTGTCCCATATGCAAATGTGTACCTCGATTTACCTTGGATATAATGAGGAGGTTGAGACCCCATTGAGCATCCCCCTGTGGGACTTTGGTGCTCATTGGCAAGGTTATGGTCCTTTATGTTGACACGTGGCCCCTTTTAGGGCTCCAACAGAGGCAACAACGATTAGTTGAGTAGCATCACGTGCACTGTGAAGGCCTTCTAGCACCTTGGTGGTAAGTAAGCAAAGACGGCTAACATATGTGGCTTGAGAGACTGGAAAGATCTGCTCTTTATCAGCACCATTTTCTATAGGCGAAGAGTCCAAAATATTTCTTATGTTCTTGTGTCTTGGCCCAAACCCATTTGAGTAGAATTTGTAGACTGTTTTGCCTGGTCAATAGAGGTTTTGCAATCATCCCAAACCCATGTTTATACAGTGTTATCAGCGGGCAGGAAAGGGTCCTGGAGCTCTTAGGGGTGCCCTGGTTGGTCACAGATTACTGTGCAGGGCTATGGTAGCTGATGTACCTTCTATGTTGCCGGCCCACAGCATCTCATTGTTGATCTCTTACTTCTATAACATTCTACACATGCAGATTCTAATGTGGTCCCCCTTATCCTTCTCACCAAAGAAATCTCACTGAGAGATCATGGCATTCTAGAGAATTTGTCATGCAAGATGCATGGGAAGTGATAGATTGAAGGACAATGAGACCTTATAACAGATTTGAACAGATTATTCATACCTAAACAATTGATGGGACCGGGGTTCTGGTGATTGCAGAATCGAGGTGTCTTTTTTGCCTCATAGACTATGGTATGGAATGCATAAACGTCCCCCTTTCTGGCTTTTTCGGGATATTGCTCAGGATAGGGATCCATCGTTTCTTCCTAATATACTTTACTTGACTGTAATCTTTTGAGTTTGGACTGGTTGGCCATCTGTTATAACCTTTTTGTGTTTTCTTTCTTGAAAAACAGAAAATCCTTCATATTATCTACTTATTTACGAACGACTGCATGATACAGCTGATATGTTTTCAAAAAAGTCGTCTTAAGAAGGTAGCTCACCCAAGAACAGCAAAGCCAAGAACTGGACCGCAATGATATGCACTTCGCCACTCAACCAGAGCCAAATTCTCTGAGTAAACTCTACCAGGATGTCCTGAAAGCATTGAGGCCAGTATCTCTTTATTGATCTTTACTACTACAATGGAACCATTTGCTGCTCCAACTACAAGCTGCGTTTGATCAATAGTATACATCATGTTTGTAACTTCTGACACATCCAGGTTCATGGCATAGACAGCTGCAGCAGCAGCCTTTGCTTTTGTTCTATTTTCAAAAATGACATGGCCATTGGACTCAACTTTTGATGCATTGCTACTATAGCCATTGTCACTATTGCAATCTCCCTCAGCTGTAGAGATGCTGTTAGTTGTATGAGCTTCTATCTCAGTTGCATTTGCACGTGGACTCGTTGTATCTGCTTTGGATTTAGTTGCATCCCTCACAGATGGCAACAATAGCCAGTTCAAGCGTCCTCCCACTTCTATCGTCACAAGATGTAGCTCCCCCACACAGATCGAGATAATCTTTTCCATGCTTTGTGAAACGCTTAACACCTGCCACCCTTCACGTGCTCCCAAGCTTGGAAAACTTGTCATGTCGTCAAATTTCAGGCTTTCTTCTAGAAGGTCTTGCAGGTAGGACTTCTCAGACTGATCATCATCCATGGGTCCCGTTTCAGGCTTGAATGTTAAGTCCAATACAAGAACCTCTCCTTTAAGACCACCTGTGTATATTCTTTGCCCGTCTTCTGACCATGCATGGCAATGAGGCTCATATGGTCTTGCTACAAAACATTTGCAACCAAATTTCGTTCTCTGTGTTCACATGCCATGTTCATCCCCAAAGACCGAAAGTTATTGCATAAAACATTAGCTTCTGCAAGATAATGCATGTGCAGGAGTTTTCACTAGTTTCAAACATATGGATTTTTCAATACAAGTATTCCGTGTGTTTCCAGGAATGAATTAACAAGATTTTCGGTTTTTTGTTCAACGTGGTATGAACCGAACAAATTTCATTTTCCTAATATGTTCCATACATGAAAGTTTCGCTCATATGTCCAGACCGATATCTGCCCATAACCGCTGATGCATATCTGATCAGAGGTCATAGGGTTAAAACTTGCAAACTCGGCCACCCATTCCATATGACCTTCTGCAAGCTTGACTGATTCTTGACTTTCTACATCCCAAAGGCTCTGCAACAGAGGCATAGCAGCTTACATGATCCTTCTCGTACATGATTGTAGAAAACATAACTCATGGTCCACGAAAGTTTTGGGTGTTCAAAATGAGGAAGCGAAAACATTTAGAGGTATTTGATAGGAACAAGTTACCAGTCTAAAGTCAGGCTCACGGGACACAATAATTAGTCGAAATCCATCTTTTGAGAAAGCAAGTGCTGAGACCTCTAGCTCTGCTACTTCTGCAGTAACGTGGTAAGCCACGTGAGCTCATCGTCAGTTTCGACGAAAGCTTCAATTTTAGTTCTGCGAGAGGAGGAGGGACCTGTAATCTTTGCTCGAAGCTGCTCTTTTCGAGTGTCAAATAGATAGACCGACGGATGAAGTCCCTGCGATGCATGTTGGCTAAAAATGTGAGCCAAATAGACGAACACGGCGACAGATGAAGAGGCGAGGGAGATTAAGAACTAACCTTTTCTGCATAGGCAACCCGTTTATTTGAGGGGTCAAATGCAGATGCAGAGATCCCCCATCGGCCACCCCATAACAGAGGCTTATTCTGACCTCCTTTCAGAGAATAAGAGCAGATAGAATTGCTGCAAATTGCGAGCGCCGAATCGTTATCTACGTAATGCAAGGGTGCGCCGTGGTATCCAATAGCATAGCTGGGCAACGACGAGACCAGAGAGGAGTGAGGATATGTGACAAAAACAGGAGTTGATGAGGATGAAGAGGGCAATACGAAGATGTAGTAGAGATTGTGCTTACTTGATTTTGAAAGAATCCATGGCGATGGCGATGGCGATGGCGATGCTTTTCTGCTTGTGGAGATTGTCTGCTGAACGTGAAGCTCAACGGCCAACGCATTTTGTTCCCACACCCTCAAAAAGGGTCCTCTCCCATTCGCCACGTGTCCACTTTTTTCAAATAATTATTAGTTTTAATTTTTAACAAGGTGAATGATATATCATTCACAAGGCCTCCACCAGATCCAAATAGTTAAAGAGGACGAGATGATGAATTGAAAGCAATGAGAGGGAGAGAGAGAGCCGGGGGGGGGGGGGGAGGGGGCAGGGGTGGTTCAAATTGAAAGCGATGACGGAGACAAAGAAAGAGAGAGAGAGACGCTAAAAATGTGCAGGATTTCTAGAGGGAAAAATAGCAAGTGGTTCAATGAAAAATCGAGATTTTTTTAAAATAAAAAAGGTGATTTTTGCTTCTTGTTGAATCGCCTTCACTTAGACCTACCTTTGGCAGGCCAAAGATGAGGGCTCACCAACCTGATTGCAAAGTCGAGCTCCTTGCCACGATGTACAAAATGTAGGAATAGTCTCAGATTATAGTTTCGCTAGTGGCTGAGCATAGTATCACTATTGGTTTGTTAGCCTCGTGGTTTGCCGAATATGAAGCTCAATGGCCGAATGCATTTGTTGCCATACCCTCAAGGGTCCTCTCCCATTCGCCACATGTCCACTTTTAAAAATATTATTATTATTATTATTATTTAAATTAAAAATTTAAAACCTTTAACACCCATCCATATCTATGCAATTGTAGAGCTCTATGCTCTCTCTCTAGCAGATGTTGCAAGCGACAGGCTAGTTGTAGGGCATCTGCCTACCAAGGCGACGACCTCGTGTTTAAATTCTGCTGCTTGCAGCGCAGGCCTAGGGTGGGTGCCTCCAAAAAGGGTGGGTGGTGTGAGTACCAAATTAAAAAAGTTCCCAAAAATGAGCTTTTAAAAACTACGAAGGAATTGAAAGTTGCTGGGCAAATGGGAGGAACATGTAGCTGACATGTGGCGATTTAGTTGTGCACAGGGAGTAGAGCAGAGAAACATGCAGCTAACATGTGGCACGTGGGAGGAACATGCAACTGACATGTGGCAAATGGGAGGAACATGCGGTCGACATTTGTTCCCAGACCCTCAATGGTCCTCTCACATTCGCCACATGTCCACTCTTTTAAATTATTATTATTATTATTAAAATTTAATACCTTTAACACCTATCTATATCTGTAGGACCCGCGCTCGGCTGTTGCAGCACAAAGATTGCAAGTGGAACTACTGGAAAGGATATACAAAATGAAGGAATAGTAAAATGGTGATGAGACTCAAGATTGATATTATACCTCTCGCATACATAAATGTGTACTGTTCTCTATAATTTTTGTAGTACAAATGATATCAACATGATTCCAACACGGATATTTTTTATTTTCAATATAGAAAAATTCAAATGTTTCCTATGTTTATGAAATATATTGCCTGGTTTTATTATTATTTATGCTTGCATGGTAATATGCAGCAAAGTGGACCATTGTTAATGGAGATCATGATTAAAGCTAACCTAACCTAACATAGTCTAGCCTAATCTAACCTAACCTTAAGTAGTTTAGCCTAACCTAGTTTAACATAACATGAGGTTGAACTAAGCTAGCTTAGTTCAACCTAATCTAGGTGTGAGGAGACGAACATGGAGAGAGCAGGCATGTGACCCTCTTGACCATCTGGCATACTCGTCCTTGTTGCTAAGGGCCACATCTCTATTCACAACCAACTTGAACTCCTCCTTCTGCCTTTGCGTCCTTAGCCCTTCCATCTCTTCACACTTCTTCTTGAAGGTTGCATCTCCCACTTCTAGACACTCGGACACTAATGTTGTCACTAGTGCTGCTCCTAAGTATCTCATCCGAATAGGAATTGACCCTATTCAATGCCATATCCACGGCATACCTAGCACTACATCCCCCCACTAGTCATTACATGGTTCTCCCAAGCCTCCCCTGCAGTAACCCAGTCTGAGGTAGAGAAAAGGACAACTACTCAACGAAATGTCTTGGAGCTGCGCAGAATCTTGCAGCGATGAAATAGCATATTCTGTCTTTATAATGCCAAGTTTCTCAAAAATCTTGGCAAGCGCTTGTTTGCTGGTTTTCCTATCATGGTTCTCATCAAAGGTATTTGCAAAGTCTGTCTATAGACTTGCAAGATGGGGTACTTGAGTGAGGGAAGGGGAGATGGGTTGGGCATAATTAGCAGCGGTGGAGAGTGTTGGAAACCTTCACTAATTCTTCGCTTTTTTCAAACCTCATATTGGGAGCTTTTTGAAGGCGACATGTGTAGAGAGAGGATGTGCACTTCTATAGAAGAACAACATTATCTATACTATATATAATTGAAGTTGTTATCTCTCTAGAACTCGAGGATCTCTCTCTCTACACATGTCACCTTCAGAAAGCTCCCAAAAGCGAGGTTTTAAATAAACGAAGAAATTGTAAGTTGCTTGATATGTAGAAGGAGAGTCGAATGAACGCATGGTTACCATGTGGCGATTTAGCTGTGCATAAGGACCAGAGCAAAAAAGGCTTGCAAGTTGCTTGATAAGTAGGAGGAGAGAATTGGTTACCATGTGGCAATTTAGTTATGCAAAAGGATTAGATTAGAGAAGGCAGCTACGTGCCTGCCACGTGGGTACATACAAATTTAAATTGTTGTGCACACCTTCTAAGATTGAACCCAGCACCCTTTCCATCTTACTTAAGAGCCTTGACCACTAGGCTGACAAGTCAATAATGATACTCTCCTCTGTCGCCTAAACTATAATATATCTCCCCTTAGAATAAAAATTCAAAATTCGTTTAGTGTTCGTTTGGTGTCCCCTCAAATTATAAGTTAATGGGTTGCTAAGGGATTTATTAGTATGCCCCCCTTGGTGATGAACTGTTAAAAGCGCATGGCCCTGCTTCATGTAAAACACCTCGCCTCCCTTTCTCTTGGTAGGCCGGTACATCCTCTTGCTCTCCCTCTCTTCTGCTCAGCCCTCTTGCTCTCCTTCTCCTCTCCTACTCTTCCTCTCCCTTCTTCCTACTGTGCTTTTTGTCTCCTCTCCATCTCAGATCCCTCACCTCTTTCGCTCGCTCATCTGACATCCACAAACCTTTAGGCTCACGTACATCTACTTCCCCCCCTTTTTTGCTCAAGTGATTTGTACTTATAAGCCCGAGAAAGTGGAAGGAGATAGTGGTACATGGCATCGGTAATGTGTATGTGTGTTGCATACACATATGAATATGAATATGTGTATGTGTGGTGTAGTCCAAGAGCTTGTGGTAGTTCATGATGTGTATGTGTTGCATACACATACACATATGAATATGTGTATGTGTGGGGTAGTCCAAGAGCTTGTGGTAGTTCATGATTCTCTAAAAGTCCAAGAGTCCAAAGGTGGTAATCCAAGAGGTAGAAGGGTATTAATCAAAGAGCTTGTGGTAGTTCAAGGGTGATAGTCAAAGAGTCCAAGGGTGGTCATCCAAGAGGTAGTGATAGTCCAAGAGTCCAAGGGTGGCACATGGCAGCATTTTGTTAGCTCTTCTCCTCCAAGCTTCCACACATGTCAAAAATCCGTCCTTGTTTTTTTAATAGTTTGTGGATAATAGGTAGAATAAATATTGGTAACCCCACAAAATATAAACAACTCAGGGAGCAGGCACGGGAGAAGGTCATTCTAATGGAGGACCGATTCATGGAATTTTTTATCCAAGGCATTGAGATGGCCTGCAACATTTACAAAATGCACCATGAGATCCTCCTTAACCAAATGCACCATGAGATCCTCCAAGGTTCCCATTTTCTTTCTCTCTCTTACGTTATGAAGATTATTAAGCCTTTTTTTTGTTGTTGACCATTTTCCTCTCTTTAGTTTGTTTATCTACCTAGAACCCCTCAACATGCTATAAGCTTTGTTCTTTGAAGCTCACTGACTTATTTGATTTACTAGCTCCTTGTTTATAATTTCTTAAGTTCCATGCCATGCGGTCGTTTTCAAAGCTTTGCTACATGCACGCCAAAGTTCTTTGGAATCATCTACAAAGCCCCTTCCTTGGTGATGATGTCATTAGTTAGGATCTTAATGCCTATACACTTAATCGCTATCACATATCTTCTTTACATCACGACATGTATTTCCTCGCCTCTTCTCAATTATCTTTTGATTGATAAATGATGGTTTCTAAAGCTAGTGTGCTCGCTCTTTGCTTGTCCTTCCTTCATGCATCTACTTCCTCCTATTACACAATCATGGTAGTTACATCACTCATGAACACTTCACTTGCTTAGCCAAAGGCATGGCCTTATTACCTCCTTTTGTTTATGGGGTTGTTTTATGTCATATGCATTGCCTACTAGTTCTTTCTACCCTAGTTATTTGAAGATTGTTATTTGAGTACTATCATGACCTTCATGATGACATCAAATACATCCAACTTTCTATGCTTTTGGCTTCTTAAGAGCATCCAAATTTGGTGGTAGTTTGAGCATCAAAAACAATATGCAAGCAAGCAACTCACATAGTCTAAGCAATGATACAAGAGGATGGAGTAGAAAGGGTTGTCTTTTATATATGCTAGTAGGAATTTTAGGTCATATCTTCTCCGAATACCCTTTGTTTTTATTACTAAATGTGTATTGTATCCATATTTAATGCAGATGCCAAGACCTATTGGGAGGATCACAAAATGGCTTGAAGAGTTATAAGAATTCTCCTTCTCCTTCAAAATAGAGGAGCATCTCTTGCTACTCTACCAACCAAATGAGGGAGAATGTAAATCAACACAATTTTTCTACACATGAAGCCAAAGGGGAACTAGAGAGCTCAATTTCACAATTATGGGAAGGAAACCCTACTTTATACTTTGATGGAGTACTCTTGCCATCCAAGAAAATAGGATCCAAGGGCACAACTTTATATGATTGCCAAGTAATGATATTGGCCACTTGTAAGTAGGTATGGGCTAGTATAAAGAGCAATAGCAAGGCAGTGTAACATGCTTTGATAATTAGACTAGGACTTGCATTGGACCTTCAACTCAGAATCATAGATCCTCAAAGATTCTCAATTGGTTATAAGACAAGTTCAAATATTATGGAAGGTACATGTTGAATATTTAAGAGCTTTGTATGAAGCTATTTTGGGGATGTTGGGATGTTTTAATAGGTGGAGTATCGACTATCTCCCATGAGATGGCCAATGTGTTTGCTAATCACTTATCTCACAAGGCCTTGCAATTAGATCAAGGCCTTCCATTTTTGTGGGTTTCATCGGTGCAAGATGGAAGGAGACTTGGAAGATTATTTGGATGATTGGAGAATACCAAATGAAATGAAGGCAAGTGACAAACAAAATGGCCAAGCCATCCAGAATAATGGGTATTGATGGTGTATTACAAGGAGCGGTATCGGATAAGAGGTAACACCAATTCTTGAGTCATGTCATGAGTGTATGGGTCATGCTTCTAGGGACATTACTGCAAGGAGAATTTGGCAAGCAGGGTTATTATAACCTAGATTTCTCAAAGATGTGTACAAGATGCATAATACTTGCAAAGAGTGTCAAAGATTTGGAAGCAAAAGTCTCATTGTAAGGCCCTTGCATATACTAAAGGATTATGAACCCTTCAACCATTGAGGACTTGATTTTGTGGGGCTTAGGAGTTCCCAATGGAAAAACCTACATCTTGGTAGCTATTGACTATGCCACTTGATAGGCAGAAGTGAAGGCAACATCAAACTGTAAGGGATCAATGGTGGCACTTTCTAGTCAACCACATTTGTGCTAGCTTTGGAATTATTTTATAAGTACTCATGGATCAAGGGAAATGAAATGGTGTAATCTTGGATAGCCAAGACTCAAGATCAAGTTAACATATTCCACATCTTCTTATCCTAGTTTAATGGATTGGTATAAAGGGGACAATATCTCTTGGAAAGGAGGTTTTTTTCTCATATTAAGATGTGGAACAAAAATTTATTTAACATCGTTCAAAGTTTCCACAAGTCACATTCCATTCCATTTGGTGTATTGTATAGAAGCCCTTCTAGCTATTGAATTGGAGGTATGCACTTTGAGGATGATTTATCGTAGGGAGGATGATGAAGAAGCAGGTTTCAAGGAAAGAATTTGAAAAATAGATAAGATAAAAGAAGATGTAAAATAGGCACCACAAAACTTAAAGGCTCTTCCTTAATGGACGCAGACATGGTTTATAGCAATGGAGGCATAACAAAGAAGATATCAAAGAAGAAGACTTAGTCTTTGGTTTCTCAACTTCTAAAAGGTTGGATAAATTATTTGTTCCAAGGTGTGAAGGACCCTTTTAGGTGATGAAGAAATATCCAACCAACACTTATAAGTTGAGGGACTTGGATGGACAAGAATCATTGAGCAAGGGCTATGAATTCCTGCCTACAATGTTCAATCCTCACCAGGACATTGAGTGTGATATACCTATAACTCCTAGGGAGGGGAAACGTGTGCAAATATTTTGCCATAGGGAAAATGGTCCTTCATGTAGGTATTATTATTTATGTATAGTCCATTTTCTCCAAGAGTGGTATTAGGTGCATTTATATTACTTGCGTGGATAAGGCTAGAAATAGGTGGCCACTTGGTTGCCTTGTTTAGATGGGTAGATCTTTTTGGAAGGATCTAGTTTTGTATAGATCTTGAGCACCTAGTTCTTTCTAGAATTGTCCACTTTTGGATGTAACAATCTTAAGATAGAAGGATATTTTTATAAAAGGATGAATATGGACTCCTATATAAACAAGGAAGGTGTATGAGTTTGGAAGAAGATACATCAAAAAATGATAGAAGCACTTTTGAAGAATCATGTCTATGTTGCAAATATCTTGACCTCTTGCTTGTTGTCAAGTACCTCTCCCACGACTCTTCTTCTCTTGTAGCATGTCTCATTGCCTAGTGAGTACATATGCTTTGTTAGGAGGAGAGATCATAGGGAGATAGAGGATTTACGCATATATCATAGTGCATAGCTATGAAAGAGCACATATGTATTGTTTGATTGGCAAGTAGTGTTTTGCTAATTGGCATTGAGTAAATGTTTCTTTCCTTCTTCTCCATTTTCTCTTGATCCCCAAGGCACACAAGGCTTAGTATAGATGCATACTTCATGATTCATCTTCTCTCTCTCTCTCTCTCTCTCTCTCTCTCTCTCTCTCTCTCTCTCTCTCTCTCTCTCTCTCTGCGTGTGTGTCTGCATCTAGGGAGGGGGGGTGTGTGTGTGTGTGTGTGCGCGTGCGCATGCATGAGCGTGCACGTGCATGTTCATGATGTACCTTATAAAAATATTAGAATGTAGCTATAACTATGGAGGAGCAAAGCCTTGTGCACTCCCCTATTCTCTGGCTACCCAGATGTAGTATATCACTTTTTGCTGTTTGTACTTTGTCTCATAGACCTTTGAGGTCTTCCATAGATGTTAAAAAATATTCCTTTATTTTCTCTCTTGCCATTTCCACCTCTCCTCCTCATAAGCATGCATTTTTCCAGTTTGTCTTTTAAGTGAGCCTTTCCCTTACAAGCAATCCACGTAATTTGCCACCATTATGAATGATGGCAATATATCATAGTGACATTATTGGAATTCTTGAATTTGACTCATGGTGATGTTATGGCAATATCATAGTGACATTATTGCAATTCTTGAATTTGACTAATGATTTTGGTGTGGCTATTAGGATCTCAACCTCGGTCTCCATGGCATGGCATTATTCATAAGGGAAAAAAGAAGGGAAAGGTCCTTTTTTCCTTAACATGTGTAGGAGGGGATGAAGCCCCCTCTCATTTTGTGTTTTCCTTTCCCCCATATGGGGATTCTGAAAGAGTGATAAAATTACACTAAGTAGAATTGATGAGCCTACAAATCCCTTAATGAAAAGTTTAAAACTTAGAATATCCACATAAAATTTAGAGCTTAATTCATGTCAATAAGATCATAACGTTCTTACGGCCCCCTCTTCCCCTCTTATGGCTACCATCTTAAAAACTGAGTACTTGCCCCCCCTTCCCCTCTTATGGTTACCATCTTGAAAACTTGGGCCAGATTTAAGAGTACTCTTCAAAGAGTTCCCCTTACCTCTTGAAAAGAGATTGATAGGTAGTGAGTCATGTGGGATGGCATACTTGTGAGCATGGCAAACCTTCAAGTATTTCTTCTTGTTGAGAGTTCACGCTCAACATCATGTGATCATGTGTGCATAGCACCATCACGTGATCATATGTGCATAGCACTAACCTTATAGAGTGCCATAAAGGAAAGGGTTAGATCCCCTAACCCTAACCCTAAATGGGTTTGTATATATTCTATTTTTTCAACTAAATCTAGTGTACAGTTAGTCATTTATGGTGTGCTCTCTAGCTGTGCCCTCTCTCCTCATCTCCACTCTTCTCCTCTCCCCTCTTCATATTTTGTCATGGTATCAGAGCTCCCTTGCCTTCCGCTGAGGCATTGTGATTCTTGAGAGTGTGAGTGAGTGATCGAGAGTGATCGAGCATTTCCATCCTTTCACTTCCGTAGAGTGATAGAGAAAATCCGTCCATTTGAGAGATATTTCCATTCATGTGAGATTGAAAGGTTTCCTTCTTTGAGAGACATATTATGTGTGTGAGAGAGAGTATTTCTTCTTCACTTCTTGAGTGTTTGTGAGATATAGCATTCTTCGAGCTTGAAAGGTTCTTGAGAGATTTCTGCTGCGAGAGAGAGAGAGAGACTTCACTTTGACAGAGCTTTGAGATTTGTGAGAAAAGAGAGAGATCTGAGGTTCATTTCATGAAGTTTGAGGAGTTAGTGTTTTTTGGAAGGTTCATTTGTGAGGTTTCCCTCTTTATGAGAAAACCTTGAGGCTCTACGATTTCGGCTCCAAGTAGCTTCCATTGCAAAGGCAGTCTCAACGAGCAGTCAAGGATCACCTCACGGGCCTTTTCCTTTCAGCTGCGTGATAGCACACAAGCTCCATAGCTTCTCTTCCAAGCGCAAGCGATCTCCTGGAGCACCACCCACGGCCTTCTACTCTCATTCGCACGCCTTCCTAGACGGCTCTCTTCGATGCTCAACCTACCCAACAGCAGATGCTCAACGGTTCCTCAGGATACCAGCAACAACTCCGCCAATGTCAGCGACCCTCTACACCAAGCATTTCTCCATTCCAAAGCCGCTGCTATAGAGCTTGCCTTCAGCGACTCTCAAAAGCTTCACTAGAGCCAAACATCGCAAGCTAGGCTCCAGCACACACGATAGCTACGACCTCCTACTGCCAGCGGCTCTACATGATCCGCATGAGTAGCTCCAAGCCTCAATCGTGATACCCTGCACCAATTGACCTCCCAGCCTACTCGATGCATTGCCTCTACGCATACAAGCAAGCCCTGCTCAATGGTAGCATCTCCACCGAGCTCTCGACGTAGCTTCAGCTAGCCACAACCAACGGGTTGCTCGCTAGCAGCTCCAAATCCTGCCTTACACCTGGCTTCCACAAGTAGCAGCAAATGCATCTCTTCAATGCCCTTCTCAAGACCGTAAAGGCCACCAACGGGCTAGGCTCCTACGATAACGACAACGTCGAAAAACCAGCAAATAGCTCTTTGCACCTCCAAGCCTCACGACTCCATCGACAGAATCGTCAAAGAATCTGGAGCATCTCAAAAGGTTACTAACATGTGGTGCTTCCGTGAGGAGCCACATGGCACCTTATCTCGAATGCCACATCACCACATTGGCCCTAGTGCGACGTCACTACCTACATGGTATCTTATCATGCCACATCAGCACCTGGCAACCTGCATGCCACATCATCTCCTCTATCATTTTGCCATGTCATCAAGCCATCTGCCATATCATCACTTATCCACAGTGCCAACCACGTCAGCATAGCCTTGTCAACATAACCACGTCATCTGTCACATCATCAGGGACACATGACCTGCCATGTCATTACTGCCACATCAGCATTGCCATGTCATATGCTAACATCATCATCTGTGCCACCTCCACAGTGCCACCTCAGCTGTCCAGTTAGCACTGACCTCTGCAAACACACACAGTGCTTCATAGTCACTTCATGTGACCACTCTTGCCACCTCAGCATAGGGCTTCACAGGCACACCTCTTGCTAGGCACAGTGTCACATCATCACTGCATGTGACTCACAGTGACACATCATCATTGAGCACATTTGCACTCCTTTTGCCCCTCCACCTAGATCAAGTCATATCGCTTGATCTAGGAAGAATTTGAGGGCGCTCCAAAAAGGAAAGTCGCTCGTTTTTTTGCTCTACGCACTCATCACATCATGCGCACATTTTGGTGCAAGTTACACTCACATTTGAGCCTCGCCGACAAAACCACTTCCTTCATGCACATTTGCCTCTACATCGATGCATCTGACCCAGCACTTAAAAAGAACAAAAGAAAAGGAATTATTTGCTATTCTTTCATCGATCGACGGTTGGTTTAGATCTAGATCAGAGCAGACTAGATCGCCATAGAAGGGACGCTTTGAATTTCCCCAAGTTGCCAATCAAAGCCATGCCCAAAATTCCCGACTAGTACCTACTCGGAGTCAGTCCATATGCTCACTTACGGTTTCACATCATTACATTACCTGAAACCTTACATTCATCAGTTCAGTGAGCAGACTTCAGAGTTCAGAGGCATTGCAGATTGTTTCAGTGGGTAGATAACATTTGATTTCACACACACATGCCACCATTGTAAAGCTTATTCGGCTATCTCACGGCATTGTGCACATCATTTCAGCCTTATAAAGCCTCTTGGCTATTCCTAACATCATTGCCATAAGCCTTGTAATACAGATGAAATTTTATATATTGCAGTTCTATCTTCACCGACGGTTCAGAGATTTCACTTGGCATAGTCAGTGTATTTGCAGTTGATTCATACTGAGATCTTCACGACACTTTTGAGTACATTTCTTGCACCATGTCGACTAGCGACCTCAATTTGGAGGCATCTGCTAAGTTAGACAACTCCAATTATGGTACATGGAAATACCGAATGGAGACCATTCTTGTGCTTCAGGACAAATGGGAGTATGTCGATGGGTCTACACCTAGATCATTGGACAATCCAGCCACAAGTAGCTCTACTCCATCTGTTGTCACACCACCAGCAATGGGATCTACATCTACACAAGCAATTTCCGCACCAGTAGCAGATCCTACCAGTGCCCAAGCTCAAGCAAAATGGGATAAGAAAGACAAGTACGCCTATCACCTGATCAAGCATAATGTGCAAGATGTCATGCTAGGACAAGTCAACACAATCAAGACATCAAAAGAAGCATGGGATATGTTCGCAGCTCTCTACGAGTCCAAGAACACATCCAGGATTCTCACCTTGAGAAACCAGATAAACCAGAGTTTTCGCAATAGCAGTGAAACCGGTCATGCATATGTACTCCACATAAAAGACTACAACAATCAACTTGCAGCAGCAAGAGAGACTATGAACCCCGCAGAAATGGTTCAAGTCATTCTGAATGGACTAGGAGAGGGATACGAGAATCTAGTCCAGAGTATTGCCATCCAATGGCAAATTCCGACACTGGAAGAACTTCAGTCAGTCCTACTTGGTGAAGAACTCAAGACTCAGGCCATTCAAGCACGTAAAGGTCATTCTCATGATCAGGCATTCATAGCTTCAGACAGAAGCAGAGGAAGAGGCAAAGGCAGAGGTAGATCATACCAGAAAAGTGGTAATCATCAGCAACAAAATCAAAGTCAGCATCAACATCAGCATCAGCATCATCCTTAGCAACATCAAAATCAACAAAGAGGAAATCATTCCAACCAAGGAAGATTTCAAGGACGAGGGAATGCATCCACCAATGTGTCAAACATCCAGTGCAACTACTATCACAAGTTTGGACACTATGAAAGAGATTGCTGCAAGAAGCAGTACGACCATGGCGGTCAATCCACCGAGGGAATTCCCGAGGTAGAGGAAATCATCGTGGTGGATATTCTAGTCATAGTCATTTTGCAAATGAACATGGGAATATGTTTCTTACAAGCGAGAAATTGCATCAAACTGATACAGTGTACCTAGACACTGATTTCAATCCCAAAGAGGATTTCAGCTACCAAGTCAACCAAGTGGAACAGGATCCTTGGTACATGGTCAAATGACGGAACACAATTACAAAGTCATCTTCAACGGTGATGAATGCACTATGAGAGACAAATCCAAAAGATGTCAGCTAGTAGCAAAAGGTGTCAAGGAAGGATGCTTATATAGAATGCTAGCTACAGTACCAGATAAGCATGCCATGTCAGCTCAACCACAACAGATGCCACTATCTACAAAATGGCACAAGAGATATGGTCATGTCAATTTCAAGTACTTGTTAGATCTTAGGAATCAGAATATGGCAATTGGGATTCCGAAGCTACAGTTTCTTGGAAAAGTTTGTGAAGCATGCTGCTTCGGCAAACAAAAGCGAACCAACTTTGTCAGAAGCACCTCTCGTGCATGAGGTATTCTTGATTTGATACATACAGATGTATGGGGTTATGCCCAGACCTGCAGCATCAATGGTTCACTTTACTACTTGACTTTCATCGATGACTATAGCATATATTGTTGGGTCTACTTTCTGAAAGAGAAATCTGAAGTGTTTTCTAGATTTTAAGAATTCAAAGCCATGGTAGAAAACCAGACAGGCAGAAAGATCAAGGTCATGAGATCAGATAGAGGAGGTGAATACACATCTTCAGCATTCATGAACTTTTGCAGAAGTCATAGCATACGAAGACAATTCACACGTGCATATACTCCTCAGCAAAATGCAAGAGCTGAAAGGAAGAATGGGATTTTAGCACACAATGCTAGAGCAATGCTTAGTGAAAAGCATCTTTTGAATCAGTATTGGGCAGAAGCAATAGCTACAGCTAACTACTTGCTTAATCGGCTTCCTACCGAACCAATACAAGGTATGACTCCTTATGAAGCATTCATTGGACACAAGCCACACATTGGGCATCTCCGCATATTTGGTTGCATAGCATATGCCCACATACATGATGATCATCTCAGGAAATTAGATACAAAGTCACGCAAATGTATCATGGTTGGCTACAGTGAAGAAAGCAAAGCATACAAATTGTATGATCCCATCAACCGCAAGGTCATTATCTCCAGAGATGTAGTCTTTGATGAGGAATCAGAATGGAAAACCTCACCTACACAGGAGATAGAAGCATCGACTTCACAGTCATCGATAGAACATGTTGATGAAGAAGAGCAAGAATTGCCAGCAACACCCCAAGCAGAGCCACAGAAGCTTAGACGGTCGACTAGGGAAAGCAGATCACCAGCCAGATTGACATATGCTCAGAAAGGCAAAGCAATTCAGGTGGAAACCACCAACTATGCTCTTATGACTACCATCGTGGCTACAGAAGAGCTAGTGTACTTCGAAGACACAGTAGACAACCTAGAATGGCAAACTGCTATGAATGAAGAAATGGATGCTTTGTATAAGAATAATACTTGGGAATTATGTGACCTTCCACCAGGAAAGAAGGCCATAGCAAACAAATGGGTATACAAAGTGAAGTATAATCCAGATGGAAGTATTCAGAGATACAAAGCCAGACTAGTTGCAAAAGGATTTGCACAACAATATGGTCAAGACGATAATAAGACTTATGCTCCAGTAGCAAAGATGGATTCCATACGATTCTTGATATCACTAATGACACTCAGCAAATGGCATGTGTACCAGCTCGATGTCAAGAATGCATTTCTCAATGGTTATCTAGACGAGAAAGTCTACATGCAACAACCAGCAAGTTATGTTGAACCAGGAAAGGAAAATAAGGTTTGCCATCTCAAGAAAAGTCTCTACGGCTTAAAACAAGCACCCAAAAGTTGGTACAGCAGAATTGACAAGTATTTTGCTGATCTGGGATACATGAAGTGTCCAATGCAGATCATACTCTCTACTACAAAGTTCAAGGGGAAGACATTACTATTGCACTTTTGTACGTAGATGATCTGATTGTGACAGGAAGCAAGGATAGCTTCATTAGAAAACTGAAACAAGACTTATGTGTAGAGTTCGACATGAAAGATCTTGGACTTATGCACTATTGTCTTGGAATTGAGTTCTAGAGAGATTCAGATAGCACATTCATGAGTCAACTCAAGTATGTTGATAGTATCCTGAAGAAGTTTCATATGGCAAATTGCAAGATTACAGCCACTCCCATGGAACAGAGTTTGAGACTTACTAAAGATTCAAAAAAGCCTATAGTCAATGACAGATACTACAGGCTGCTCATCGGATCTCTTATATATCTGACAATCACACAGCCAGATATTTGTTAAGCAGTAAGCTCACTAGCACAGTTTATGGCAAATCCAAAACAGTCTCATTGGAATGCAGCCAAAAGAGTCTTGAGATACATCAGAGGTACAAGACAGTTTGGGATAGAATATAGAGGAAGTCATCCACGGTTGCATGGATACTATGACAATGACTATGCCGGAGATCATGAGACTAGGAGATCGACACAGGGATATGCATTTTTCCTTGGTCAAGGTGATATATCATGGTTGTCAAACAAACAGCCAACTTTTTCTTTGTCTTCGACTGAAGCAAACTATAGAGCACTCACTACAGGTGCATGTGAGGCTATATGGCTCAGAAGACTATTGTAAAAGATAGATTACTTAGATGAGTCAAAGCCAACAACAATATACTGTGATAATCAATCGGCTCAAGCATTGGCCAAAAAACTCCAGGACAAAGCACATTGATGTCAGAGAGCACTTCATCAGAGAAAGAGTGTTACTTGGTGACATCACACAGCAGCATTGTGATAACAAAGAGAATGTTGCAGACATTTTTACCAAACCACTCAGTAAAGAGCTATTCGAGAAACACCGACTAGCTCTTGGTTTGATGTAGAGGAGGACATTCACATTAAAGGGGTGTGATGGAATGTAATACTTAGTCCTTCTTCAATTCCCCAGAATCATCATCTTGATGGAAGGCCTAGTTCATGATGTTGATCTTGAGGGAAGGTGTTGAGAATTCACACTCAACATCATTTGATCATGTGTGCATAGCACCATCACGGGATCATATGTGCATAGCACTAACCTTATAGAGTGCTATAAAGGAAAGGGTTAGATCCCCTAACCCTAACCCTAAATGGGTTTGTATATATTCTATTTTTTCAACTAAATCTAGTGTACAGTTAGTCATTTGTGGTGTGCTCTCTAGCTATGCCCTCTCTCCTCATCTCCACTCTTCTCCTCTCCCCTCTTCATATTTTGTCACTTCTTACATTGTAGTGTTCTTTTAGGAGAGAGGTCATGCTTCATTGGTGGGCTCGTGCAAGGATTTCAAAAGACTTCCAGTTTGCCACCTTAGAAGAAGTGCAGGGGGGATTCAGCAAATAGATGTAGCTATACCCATAGAATAGGTCTCTTAAAGTGACAAATACCATGAAAGAACATGGTGGAAAGAGGGAGAGAGAGAGAGGGTAGGCTAGGGAGAGAGGAAGTGATACTCAAAAGGAGACATAATGAATTGGAAATGAAATGACTAGAGCAATGAACAAAAATGAGAGTACTCACATGTAGACCAAAGAGCTTGTAGCTTGATTCTTGATTGATTTGACACTAAACAAGTTTAGCACTTATATAAGAGCGCACACACACATATGAACACCTATGCATATGGGATAACTCCCAATATGACACGTGGCATCCATAGGACACACTAGACTAGAACAGGAAGGAACATGGTGGAAAGAGAGAGAGAGAGAGAGGGTAGGCTAGGGAGAGAGGAAGTGATACTCAAAAGGAGACATAATGAAATGGAAATGAAATGACTAGAGCAATGAACAAAAATGAGAGTACTCACATGTAGACCAAAGAACTCTAGCTTGATACTTGATTGATTTGACACTAGACAAGTACAGCTCTTATATAAGAGTGCACACACACATATGAATACCTATGCATATGGGATAACTCCCAATATGACACGTGGCATCCATAGGACACACTAGACTAGAACTCACATTAGAATACACATTTTTGATTGACTTTGGCTTCATATTCCAACCCCCCCCCATGAAGGCAAGGTGAGAGACTACTGGAATGGAACCAAGAACAGAACATGACAATGATGGTCTAAGGTGAGGGACTATTGGAATGGAACCAAGAGCAAAACATGACAATGATGGTCATCAAGCTATGCACCCTATGTAACTCAGAGGCTAAAGATCATGTTCAGAGTTTGATCCAAGCACTCTCATAGCTTGAGACTCAACATACTTAGAGGCTCACATTATAGCATGGCTACATGACCAGCTCATAGGTCTAGGAATACACCAACATCCTGGAACTCAGCCAGGCCTGATAACGAGACCTATCAAAGCCAATACATGGCTCCCACAATACACCCCCCTCTAAACCTATCAAAGCCAATATATGGCTCCCACAGTTCATCTCCTCTTGGCTCTAGGGACTAATGAGAGACATGGAGCCACACACCAAAACAAAATAGAAAAATACATCTTTTTAGGAGGACTATCCAAGGTGGAAAATCTTCGACTCAACACACATGATTTATTTGCATTCATTTTGGGGGAGTACCCTTGACTCAAACAAGAAAGTAGTAAAGATATATTTCATTCATTTCATGCATAGCAAGGGCAGAGAACCCATGTGCCCAAAGTAGCTGCTGAACAAAAGTGTGCACATCTTGCTCGTCGATGATGTGTCAAAGATGCTCATGTCGAGGATGCCTTGGAAGATGTGTCCAAGTTGTACGGATTCTTGGCACTCTCGTGCATCTGCTTGCGGACGTTCGTACAATGCACGGACCAAAAAAATGATTGTTTTTTGTCTCTCGAACTGGTGCGGGACAGGTTCGTTTATGTTTGGGTAGTGCCAAAATGTCAAAAAACATCAAAATCGCACCTCAAAAGGTCAAAAAACAACCGTTGGACTGCTCCAAAATAAGTTTTTGGTGACCAACTAACGAGGAATGTTCGCCAATGCTGCTGTGTTGTATACCAGCTTTTTAACCAATCTTCTTCGAGATGTGTGAGTTGCTCTTGACAAGGTTCCACTCACTGTTTGGAACCCAATTTCTTTGTTGTGACCCAAAGACTACCAACGATGAACTCCATTGGAACAATGGCTTCCAACCCATAGATCGATTGGAACAGAGTCATCTTGCTATGACTTTATATGCTACTCGAAATGCCCACAAATCTGAATCAAGTTTGGTATCCCAATCTTTCTTATTTTCTGACACTGTCATTTTCAGAATGTGTTTAATTGTTTTATTGGTCCTTTCTACTTGTCCATTACATTGTGGGTGATATGTTGAAGCCACTTTGTGTACAATCATGTGAATTGTCATTAGCTTCTTTACTTCCCTTCCCAACAAGTGGCCTCCCTTATTCAATCAGACATCCAAAACTGATTATGATTTTTTGATATAGGAATTTTGCTATACTGGCTGAGGATATATCTCTAAGTGCTTGTGCCTCTACCCATTTAATCCAGTAATCTGTTGCCACTAGAATGTATTGATTCCTTGTGATCTGTGCCACAAACTTTATTGTTCCTACAAAATCTAATCCCCATTTCTGAAATGGATTGAGTGGGAGAACGGGATTTTTGGGTAATTTTTCTGTGTTGGTAGGTTGTCCATCTCTTTGACAATACTAGCACTTGGCCACAAATTCATGAGAATCTTTGAGCACCATTTGCCACCAAATCCCGACCTGAAAATTTTTCTTTCTTGTGATCTCGTCGGCAAAGTGTCCACTTGCTGCCCCCTAATGAGCTTCTTGTAATACTACATGCTTCTCATGTTTTGGAACATAGGCCCAAATAACTTGGTTGATTCCGTGCTTCTACGATGCACCTGCAATCATTATAAATACTCCTTAATGCCGATTGGTGTCAATGATCCTTCATAAATGTCTCTGGGAAGACCCCATCTATGAGGAATTGCAACATTTGGTCATACTGGTCTGTTGCCCTTATCACTTGTATTACAAACAATGCAGCATCCAGTAAATCATCCAGGATATCCCCACTCGGGCTTTCTCCTGTTTCTAATCTACTCAGGTAATCTACCACTAAGTGTTGTCTTCCTGGGGTGTATGTATTACTCGGTATTGAAATACTTATAACAACAATATCCATCAAGCCAGCCTTCCTAACAGTGGCTGAAGCATATTCATTAGGTACATCAATGCCTGATGGTCTACATGGAACACCACCTGATTGCCCATAAGGTAAGGTTGAAACTTTTGTAGTGAGCTAAAGCGAGTGCGGAAAGGAACAAGGTGAGGTGCACTCTGACCTGCATTGGGATTGGTGGATCACAGTAGGGAATTACCGATGCAGGTGGGCATGAGGTGGGTAAATGCAAAGTGGCAATGGAGGTGGCCGGTGCTTTAGGGAGAATAGGTACAATGCCCTTGCAAAAGCCAAATCGCATGCACTCCGAGGGCGGACATCCCAGATCAATCGAATCAAGGACAAGATGCTATGTTTCTAGTTAGAGTGCACTTTGCATTCTGTTGCACTTACCTTGCCCTCTCGTCCACCTTGGTGGAAGGAAGCAGACCGGTTTTTGGAGATTCACTATGCAAATCGCCATACCCCTTTTTTGCTTCTTCTAGAAGCACCCTCTCTTAAGCCATAGGAGTTCGAGTGCTCAACATCGTTGCAAGAGTGGCAAGACCTCAATCTACCGCTACTAGGGGCAACCATTCATGAGCAACTGCCATGGGAACAGTGGTCTGAGCCAACTCAGGTGGACCCATCTTAGAGGAATCAGATGTAGTGATGGTTGGTGGACTTAGAGGAGACGTGTAGGCAGGAGTGATGTCAGCAAAGACGAGACCAAATAGTAGGTGGATGTGGAGTGGATGATGTAGGATCAAGCGATATTGGTGGCGCTTCTTTGAGCCAAGGGTAGTGATATTGCTGAGCAATGACGAGCCCAAAGGTAGCACCTATAAGAGAATACAGTACAATTGCCGCATTATGATTGCGATGGTGGGTCACGATTAGAGAGTGTTGATCTTGATGCAATCACTAAATCGGACTTCTTTATTTGATTACAGATCAAGCTATGTTTCATAGATATTTTGAAATTCTACTTGCACAGCCTCTCTACCTTGGCATTGCCCAAAATGATTGTAATGCACTTTGCACCCCACTAATCTAACTTCTCATCAAGACACAGTGATTAGTGTGGATCCACACATTCTCGTGAGTGCCATGTGTTAAGGCATTAATGGTGTGCGGGGTTGTCATAGAGTTAGTGCAGATTCCTAGAGGCACAAGTACTCACAACCTTTCAGTCAGCGGTTGCAACTACACATTGTATATCCATATGACCATTGTCTCGTGATCATTCTATGCATTATTCACGAATTTAGATTCTACAAAGATGTGTCTCTTTCTGCATTCTTGTGTCTTTGTGTATGTTTGCATGTGCGTGAGTATGTTCTTAGTGTATTTCATAGTGTCTACTATTTAGGGCATTACACGAGTCATGTTGCATGGATGATATTCTAGTACTTCCGCATAGACCTGCACATGCATCAATGGATACATCTTGGAAGATTCTAGAAAGCATATTAGCTTGGCATATTTGGAGGCCTAGATGTATCGAGACCTTGGATGGCTCCCAGGTTCATCATGCACACACTTTGGGCTAGCATGTGGATAGATACAATACATAGCTTGATGGCTATATGGGTGAGCATGCAGGGGACTTTGTGGTAGCATCTACCAGAAGGATTGTGTTTCTTAGGAAATGGAATGGCTCCCATTTCTTCTCAGAGTCACCTATAGGGTCAAGATGGCATTTTCAGCCTCAATCTTGGTTGTTTCATTGCTCCCCATTTAGCAATAAAGCTTTTAGCATTTTTTGGGTGAAACCTTAGATATGCTTTGCCTATAACATAAGCCTTTTATGGAATCATTTTTTGCTTCTGCTTCATGGACCATGCTCTCCTATGTCCTCAATAGGAACTCCAAGGTTAAATCCTGGTACATATAATGAGTTATTTCAAATCGTGAAAGACTTATTGCATATGGGATAGGGCAATTGGAAGGAGCATGGCTAGGTTGGTGTGAAAGGCTACAATAGGCTCCATGTCTGCCTAACATCATCACTGTGTTGCATGTTTTCTCCTTTCCCATTTTTGGTACCCGACTCTACCAATCACATGCTGATGCGTCCAATTTGCAGACAAGATGACAAACCGCTATTTCAAACCTTGAGATCACACTCATCTAGGACACAACTCTAAAGATTGAGATATGAGGGTAGATATTTCCAATTTGACTAACATGAGACTTTGGTTCCTTCAACAGCTCTTCCAGGAAAAGGAGACACCTCAAGTGATGGAAATATGCAATTCTTTATATATAGCCAATGCAGTGATATGCATGGATCTCATAATAATTCCCTTGTTATTGTGTGCTTGGGATAAAGACACATCGAGGTTATCATCAATTGTGGTCCATGGTCTAAGAGGATTTCGTCTCTACCTATTCATAGCAATATATTCTAGCCTATATGTTCTAGTTTTAGTATTAATAGAATTAGCTTAATGAAGGGGAAATTTGCCCCTCAAAGTATTTCTATCTCCTACCAATGTTTACTTCTTCTTGAATTCCAAATTCCTCATCAGAGTATCTCCAACTATACGGGATGTTAATATTGAGCTTGGAGAAGATGCATCTCTAGACATTCCTCTCTCAATGAGAATTTTCAATGTAGTCATGTGCCTATATACTTGCCTTCAATATAAGCAAATTTTTGAGTACTCTGTGATATTGCATTGTGGAAGTCAATAATGCATGCATTGTATATAAAAATAGTGTGCTTGTGACCTTCATCAACAAGCAATTATGCTTTGACTCTACAAGATATGTATTGGATTTGTAAAGTATATTAAACTCAATGAGAGCATAAACTCATTTTGGTGAGATACTCTATAGTTCCACTAACTAATCTAGCTATCCATGCAAAGTTATCTAGATTTGGGCTCTGATTAATGTTTGGACCTATGTAGAAACAAAAACTACAAGAAATTGTCATGGTATACCAATATTTGACTTTGATATTCACCTATGCATGAAGTTTCTTTTAAGAAGGTGATCATTATTATAAGGAAGAAAGATTCATGACTTGGTTTGATGATTAGATCTTTTGAATATAAAGGGAGTTTGATGCACAATTGTTTGGAATCACTTTCCCTTGTGTGGTAGTAATAGGTAGGGGGTGATGCCCGCTTTTCCATTTTTGCATCAGCTATGACCATTGCCACCCACACATGGTCCTTGTAGCCCCCAATGTTCATTGATAATGTCCCTTATTTGTGTCAAGAAATTCGGCATCAGACCTCAATGTTCTTTCTCAAATCCTGTACTTTGGATCTAGTTTGGAGCTGAACCTATTTGCGGCCTTCAATAAATGTGCCTTTTGGACTTCCCTTTAGATTTGGATTACAAACTCAAAGTACCCATTTGAAACTTGGACCAAATTTAATTTCCTTAGGTAGCCTACTCGAGAATCCACCTTCATAGTGCAACTTATGCAAAGATTAACACCATCACCACAATGTATTGTCATAAAATGTGGCCTGACCTACCCTTGCATGTGAGCAAAAACTCTCTATCTGACAATATGAAATACGAAAGATTAGCTCTCCTCCCTACTCCTCATCATGCCTCCTCCTACTGCTACCCCTCCCCCTCCCTCCCTCCTTGATGCTCCCCTTGTTGTCTTCCCCACCCCTTCCTCTTCCTCACCATCTCCCCTCCCTCCCTGTTGTTGTTGCCTACCCACCACCCCTCCCATCTTGCCTCTCATGCGGACCCCTCCCGCCTCTCTTGCTATCCCTACTATTTGCTCCCTCCCCTAGCCCTCTCTTCCCCCCTTAACCTTCTCCCTCCATTCCACCTACTCCCTCTCAATCTTCTCCATTCCATTCCACCCTCCCCTTAGCCCCTTTCTCTGATGTGTCCTTTCTACCCCTTCCCCCCCCCCCTCTCTCTCTCCCTCTCTCTCTCTCTCTCCCCCCTATAGCCCCCTACTACCACTCTCCCTTAGCCTCTCTCCCCTCCCCCTCCCTCCCTTTTGCTACCCCCCCTCTCCTTTCCCCCCTCTTCCCCCCTTTCTCTTTGTTGCTTGAGTGATGGTTGGATGAATCTTGACCTCGTTTTAGTTGGCCTTCCACCATCAAGTGGAAAATGGCTACCCATTCAACCAATCCTCATCCCCTTCCACCGACCAAGAGAACATGCATTTTTTGTAAAGGCTAGCTACTCCAACTTTAGAAGGATTTGGAATTTGAGAGCTCCACAATGCACTTTTCTTGCATCCATTGACCCCACCCCTCTAAGGACCAGGGTAGGGATTTAATGCTTGCTGCATTGCCTTTAGATCGTAGCCCCCCACCTTTCAGTGGTCAAGAATACCCTTGGCACTTATTTCCAGGAATATTTTTCTCACATTTTTCTCACTATTCTTTGACCCAACGGAGGAGGATAAATAGGTCACTTCACTCTTTATCAAGTTTCTTGGTCTACATTAGGTTTACCACTAACTTCTCATGCAACGACTGGCTCATAGAGATCCCTCCTCTCTCTAGTTTACCCTCTTCTGCAAAGGAGGCTATTAGTTTTGATGGGGTCCAGAGAGTTAGCGTCAACATCACTAACCTTAATAGGTTTGACCAGATTATGCTCCAACATCCAGATGACTGTCTTTTTTAGCAGAGAGTTGAGATGCCTACAAGACTAGTGTCAAACCCATAAGATTTTTTGGTGATTTGCTCAAGATTTCTAAGTGAGAAGAAAAGGCCCAAGAAGCCTTCTATGCATCCCCTTATTGATAGAGCACTCCTTTGGCACTTGTGGATGTCCAACACCCATTTCATCTCAAGCACATACCATCCCTCAATGGGTTGCACTGGCATTCCTCCGTTGCCTATAGATGTTCCTGGCCCTTTATATCCCCTTTGGTTGTGAGCAGAGATGGAATTCCTTTAGCTCCTATCAAAGATTAGAAAGTATCCCTTGCTAGCCTTCCTCCCTCCGAGCAACTCCCTTCCCCTTTAGCACTTAAAGGAAAGGGTGTGGCCCCTAGCTCTATAGCATTTTTGCACACAAGGATCTTACGAACTCCAATGCCTCTTTGATTCAGAGGTACACTTTCTCCCCTCTAGATGATTTATGGAGAGGTAGAGTTTGTGCCTTCCACCTTTGTAGGTTTTGTTATCCTAGAGCATTGACTTCCACACTTGTGGTGGTCATTTGCATTATGGACTTTCCTCCCGTCCACTACTCAACAAAATCTACTTAACAATATGAAGGTGTTTTTGCCACTAGGTGTTTCTACCACCAAGTGAGGCAATGTTTTCTAGTCTATTTCCTCTCATAGATGAGGATTGTTATGTGGAACATTAAGGGCGTTGATAGTGTTTGTCATTATCATCGTCAAAGATATTTAATTCATAATCACCTCCTTTCTCTCATAGATGAGGATTGTTAGGTGGAACATTAAGGGCATTGACAATGTTTATCATTGTCATTAAAGGTATTTGATTCATAATCACCTCCATCTCGCTATCATAGGGGTCCCTTTGATTTCTATTCACAAGTTGGATGGTAGAGGTTGTGGTAAGTTAGGTCTCAATGTCACTTTTTGGTCTTCGTCCTTGGGCATAGGAGAGAAACTTGCATTTCAATGTCAGATAATTTCTCCCTCTTGTGATTGGAAATGGCATCATCACACCCTTTATAGAACAATAGATTTTACTTCAGATTGGTGGACATAAGATTGGCCTCCTCAACCTTTATGACCCCTATAATAGAGGGCAACATGATCTACTTTTTTGGGGGGGAAAATAGAGGGCAACGTGTCCTTTTGTGGAACAAACTACTTTATTGGGCCCCAATTGTAGATTTATGGATTATTGAAATGACTGCAACAACAGGTTTTATTTGCATTCAGATAAAAAAGGGGACGGGCATCCACTTTCTTGAGAGAGCAACTTGGGGTGCTTTTATTTTCTATTTTAGTGCCTTGCAGCAAAGAAGCTTGGAAAGATGATGCTTTTCACACTCTATTCCTCACTTACTCCTATCTATAGGAGACATTAGATGCCCATCCATGCATGGAACAAAACATTTTTTGTTCATTATTGAGAACTAGATAGAGATGACTCTATTTTGCATTTATAAAAGGGTTTCAACCTCAAAACACTTTTTGGTAGAGATATTTCTTTGCCAATATTAGGATTACAGATGGTGTGTATGTAGACAAAGGCATTGTTACAAATTTGGGTCTCTCAGATGTAGGGCGAGGTGCCTTCTCCTTCCTAGAATCCCTTTCTGGTATTCGTTTTTTTTATCACTTTATTGCTAGTACAAGGGGACATGAGATTTTTAGGTGGGAGGTTGGACTTTGATAACACTTAGCATCCCTATAGAGGGAAGGCCATAAGTGGCCCACAAAGGGAAGAGCATAAGTGGTCTATAGATACTTGGCTTCAAGAGCACCTTGCTATAGCCTGGGTTTATTAGTAGGTCCTTTTAGATCAAAGAGTAGAGTATACCTTTCATTCATGGGAGCCTTTTAGATGGGAAAAAGAGTTAACATGCACTTCATCTCTACTCCTGGCTTGAGACATGGCAGAGAAAGTGTTTCTTAGCTACCTAACTTCAATGGGGTTTTATAGTCTAATTCTAAAGTTATCTTACATATTGCCTCTATTTTTTAATGCCCCCCTTCTTTCTGTAGATCTTGACATGCTTGCCAAGGATGATGCTAGACACAGAGTTTGGTAGTCTATTCTAGCATTGGTGAAACTAGATATGAGAGTCTTACTTGATGCACCTTTTACCAATATGGTATTTAGGACTACATGTTTTGTCCTTCACAATGGCAAGTATCTAGGCTCAGATGGGTTGACACCTTGCTTCTTCATCTACTTTTGGGACATGATTGGCAATGATGTTACTTAGCCTTGTAGGGCATTTGGGACTTTAGTGTTATGTTTGATTCACTTATAGAGAGTCCCATCATCTTATTCCAAATAGTGGGTGTAGAAATTTGATTGCCCAGTGGAGGGCAATCAATATCTTGGACACTTTCTATAAGATCTTGGTAAAATCTATGAGTTTGTGATTGCAACCCTTTCTCCCATATCAATTTGTAAAAGCTATCAATTTGTGATTGCAACCCTTTCTCCCATATCATACTCATGATATGTAGATGGGGTGTGCATGGCCAAATCATTTTTATAATAATTTGTCCTTTTGGGAGGATTTGGAGTGGGCCATGTAGAATAGCTAGGGCTTTCCATTCTACTCTTGGATTTTGAGAAAAACTCTAACAGAGTAGATTGGGGTTTCTTGGAGGCACCCTTCTGCACTTTGGTTTTTTAGATGGTTGGACCAGAGGGTTCACTTCATTGTATAGATCATATCATGGCTAGGGTATTGATTATAGGTCAGAGAAGACACAATATAAATTTCAAGATAAAGTTGACAGGGATGCTCTCTTGGCCCTTTCTTGTGCTTATTTGTGGCTGAATCCATGAGCATCTTTTTGAGATACCAAGTTGACATATTGGGATGAGGATTCCCTTGAGATAGAATGAGGATAACTTGGACAATGAGCTTACTAATGACACTACTATTTTTTTGGATACCACTCCCCAAACTCTCACATCTTTCTAGAGATTTATTTTGTTCTCCAAATAGATGCCTCTATGAATTGGAATAAATCGAATGGATTTTGTATTAGAGATTAGGGGGCTGCTCCCATTTGATTTTGAATAAATCAAATGGATTTTGGATTAGAGATAAGTACATCCCAAATTACAGGGCTGCTCTTATTTTCACTTGGATTCAAAGGGGTGTCTTTGTAAGGTAAGGACTGCCAAGTCGGCATGGGCATCTCTCTTTACAAGAATTTGCTCCTTTATAAGAGAGTATCAATAGAAAACTCCTCTTTTGGAGTTCAACTAGCCTTGACCACCATAGCCCAGATTATTTGTCCTTATTGCTTAGCCCAGATTATTTGTCCTTATTGCTGCTACTCTAGGGATTGCATCAACTAACTCAAAAGGATGATAAGGAATCTCTTATGGAGTGGGCTTGATAATTCTGCAAACACTAGAGTGAGAGTGGCTTCTCCCCACTTGAAGGGGCCTCAATATTATCAATCTAAGGTTTGGAGTACAGATCCTTGCATTGCCATGTTGTGGTTAAGGAATATGATAGGAGCCTTCGAAATACTTCTTCATTCATTGCTTGTATACCTACCTATTTGGGTGGTGATTGGATGGATAGTACCATGTGGATATTTACCTTGGGATAGCTAGGGTTCCTTTGTTCCCTCTTACGGCTTCCATGTTAAAAGCTTGGGGCAGCTTCATGATTAATCTTCAGAGAGTCCCTCCACCTTCTTTAGGAGAGATTGATAGGCAGCTTGGCATGTGAAATGACAGCATACTTGATAATCATGGCAACCTCTTGGTCCTTGTGGTTATATGTAGTGTCCATATGGGAGACATGACCTGCTTCCTCTGTGGACTCTTGGAAGGAATTCAAAAACCTTCTGGATGACCATAAGCTTATGTATTTAAGTCACCTTAGAGGAAGTGAAAGGAGAATTGAACAGAGTAATGTAGCCCTACCCATGGACTAGGTTCTCATAGATGGCAGGTTCTACCCTCATTCTATTTGGATTAGGGATTTGATGAGGCTAGGTGTCCCACTCTAGGTCATTGGGCTTCAAAGAGGGACACACAAGGATGCCTTGGTCTTTAATGTCCACTCTAGGCATAGGTTATCTAGGTCTAGAGATGAGGATATCTTTGTGGGCATTGTTTTTGAGCTTGTTCAAAGTTTTGGTCATGTGGAGTAGTGTTTGCCAACTTTAGTTTGGTACCTAGACCCAAGCCAAGATCACATTCTCTTGGGTTCATGAAGGATTTCACTTTATGAAGGTCTCCCCATAAAGTATTTGCAAGGGAACCTAGGGCGTGGAAGTGGATTGATGCATAAAACCATGCAAGACTCTACCTTTCTTTTGGTACATAGTTTAAAGCAACACCAAGAGGTTCAACTCCATCTTAGGGGCTAGAAGCCCAACAAAGTTCCTCATTGGAGAATTTTTAAATTTCTAGAGTCTTGCAAAAATATTCTTGTAGAAGATTCTAGTGGTCCCTTTAGAATACAAAAATCATTTTCTTTTGGATTTCTATTCATGGAGGTAACACTTTTGAACCTGTTGGGGCCTAGGTTTGGATTAGCCCCTACTTGCCCTTGCCCCTTTTTTGCTAAGGAGTCCACTTACCATTGTCTTTGGGATCATACAAAGGCAAAGATAATCTCCAAAATGGGATTGCTAGAACTTTGAGTACTTTTGATCCCGCCCTCTTCTTATGATTTGGGCATTGGTGGCTTGGTTGTCTCTTTTGAGGCAGCAAATGTTTGAGTGTTAACACCATTTCCAAGGTTAACACATTGTCCATCATGTTTGATTATATCTAGGGTCTGTGTGCACATTTGCACTACATTGTATTATAGTTTTGGTTGCACATAGCATATGATTTTGACCATAGCTTAGGAGGATTCCATTCAATTTGACCTCTAGTATGTATGGTTGCAATCCATGTGACCTCTCATTGTATGACAAGCGGCAAAGAGGATTGCCTATTCTTCTATAACTGAGAGCCAGGTGATGAGAGTACTAATTCTCTCTAGCCCTAGTTGGAAACCACGCTTGTGTCCATGTGTCGACATCAGTGCTTGTTTCTTGATGTTCTTGAATGAAGAGTTCATGTGAGTATGAGAGGCTGGTAGTAGCTTGGATGCACTCAAGCTTGGTTAAGGATCTTCATGTAGTGTGTGAGGCTACCTTGGGTGTGGTTAGAGTAGAAGGCATCTTGCAGTAACTGCATGGGTGGCTTCTTGTTCTTAGAGGTTCTTCATGTGTGGTGAGACACGTGGGTGGCATACCTTGATTTCCCCCTTCTTGGAGATGCAATCTACCCCATTCCATACATACTTGATGCTAGAGCTTGTAAGGTTAGGATAGGCACCCCATATGACTCCCATGTCTTGCACGTGGTTGGATGGGAGTATAGGTGATGAGAGAGGAGAGAGTGATAATGAGAGTGGTGAGTTGCAAGTTGTGTGTTTTTGTCATTTATGATTTTCCATATGTTGCTTAGTATAGGTTAGGTTTTAGGTTGTTTTCCCTAGTAGGATACTTTCTTCAATTTGGCCTCCTACATGTCAGCGTCATGTGGACACCTCGGTGCACAAATTGGCTTAACATTTTAGTTCTATTCTTGGGACTAGTTCTCAAGGAGTCCTTGAAAAAGCAAGAGACTGGGGAGCATGCATACACAAGGATCGATTTGTAAGTATACAAGAGGAGACCTCAAGACAAGACAAGGAGAGTATGTAACAAACCTCAAGACAAGTTTGCAAGGAGGCAATAATGTAGAAGAGATGGAGAAACTAGAGGTGCAAAAGGCAACATAAAAAAAAGTGGATGCACTGCTAAAGCTTGGGGATAACCAAAAAATCAAGAAGATGACTGAATGATCATGGAGCAAGGCATGAAATTCTTGTTATTATGTGGGAAAAGGTTCTGTCATGAATTGAAAGTTTTATGTTATCTTTTTTGTTGGAGAGAGAATTTCAAGGGATATGCTTGTAGATATCAAAGAAGAAACCTAAGTCTAGCTAGTGGAGTCACATGCGAAGCTAGACTCCACCTTTTCCACATTTGAGGCTAATTAAAGAATGAGAAGAGCAATGCTAGTCAAGAAATCCACAACACATAGAGATAAACCAGCCAACTATGCAGTGTTCTGAGTAGCAAGCCAAGGAGGAAGGGACTACGTAATCATGGGAATGTGCATCCTTGTGCCTAGCTTTGGCACTCAACTGTGGAGGATATTGTTGAGCAAGTTAGAGTGGATGGCAGGGGTATAATGGTAGTCTTGATCAAACTTTTGAAGGCGAGGCTTCACCATATTGTTGATGGTTGATGTAACGAAAGCAAAATCAATTGAAGAGGTGGATGGAAGAAGCACAACCAATAAAGGAGAGAAGCTCTTGCACCATTAGCATGTGTATAGAAGATGTAGTAAGCTTATTTCGTGTTTAAAGTGCAACACTCACAAGGCAATTGTTGTACACTTCAAGAGAATGAGAATATGGTTGCATTGTAAAACAAAAAGCTTTCACTAGGCACCTACAACACCAAACCCAATAGAAAAACACCTACATTGCAAGGTAGAAGTGATATCCGCCCAAACTAAGCATCATTGTACACATAGGCAACCATTTACAAGTAGACAATTCTCACCATAGCCCACTAACCTACAAAACACATGAGGAGCAACTATACCTGATCAAACAAAACATCGTTATAGAATGTTGTTTGAGGGGTGGAAAAAGAAAAGGAAAAGAAATAAACGAAGGGGCTCACAGTTAAGAACAAGTAGACATAAGCCCTAGACTTTTGAGCAAAAAATAACTGCCCAAGACAGCTAAGGATGCTCTCCAAGTAGAGGGATAGCTACAAGGAGAGGCTAAAAAGAGCTCAAGCCCGTAAGCAGAGCTCCACTAGCCCAAGGGGAAGACCTATTCTTTCTTGGGTTGAACATGAAGACAAACCAACCAAGAACACCTCTGATGAAGTCTTGACAAAAAGGCTGATTTGCATGGACCAAGAAGAGGTTGGAAGCACCCAAAAACACCACCAAGAACCAAGATATGGAGCCAAACTCTTGCTAGGAACTATGCATACCTAGCCTTCAAGGAATGAGCTCTACACCAACGGGGCCTAAGAAGACAACCAAAAAGAAGCTATAGACTACACATACACCAAAAGGTAGACACGAGATTCCAACAGACCAATGCAATCTTTTGGCTTTCACGTTCAGTAGGAGGATTGCATGAGCTGTGAACAAGGGTCCATGAGCAACCACACCTTCCAAAAGCTACGAACTAATAGTCGCACCTAATGGAAACTACCACACGCCCCCTCAAAACCGAGAAGCAAAGCAACCTAAAACAAACAACGATCTAAGGTAGGATTAGAGGAAGAAGGCACCAGAAAGACTACCAAAGGGGCAAAGGGGCTATAGGGAACAAAGGCAAAGGGAGCTGGAGGGAAAGGAAAGCTATTGCAAGGGAAAGGGAGCGCACCATGCAGGGAGCAGCAACTCACATCTCAATCGTAGTGCAATATTGGTGGAACATCGTATGTAGAGCATGGTGGAATTGTTGAGGATCTTGCTCCCATTTTTAAATCTAGAATATTCACAAATAATAACTCAAGCCTTCCCATTAGCAACAAATTTCAATGTTTTATGCCATAGCACATCAAGTTTTGTAGAAGACTTTATTCCCACATACATCAATGATGCCCTCACCTCAATTTTGAAGCATAGGACTCAATTTTAAGCACAAATTTAGATCAGAAGATGAGCCCTTAGCATGATTACATTTCACCCCTTAGCACAACATTAGATCAACCCTTAGCATGAGTATGTTTCAATAGCAGTTCAATCCTTTCGTAGTGCAATTGAGAGTTTCAATTTTTGCCACATAGCAAATTTGGAAACAATTGTGTTCGAGCATGCATTTATGATTTTTACATAGTCCAACATCAATGTAGTAGTGTGGTGTCTTCCAAGTAGACCAACTTATCCAAACAATGTTTCTTCATGTCATTTCAACATTCGGCAACTCACATGCTTTTGGGATATTTTTCAATCAAGGCTATTAGGCCTTCTTATAGTGAGCTCTTTGATGAGCTTATGATAGATTCAATTACATCTAATGCCAATAGGTATTCATCCACTCCCATTGTAGATTACCTTTAGCTCATGTCACTTGAGATGCAAGCTATTCAGGCTATCAAGGTTCTCTTAGCCTTCTAGTACAAGGCAAATCTATAAGGGTATCATGCCTCTCTGTTTTAGAGTCTCTAATCTGCAAGTGCTCTACTTGCTTCTTCATCCCTGTTGTGATGTGATCCCTGGATCTCCTTTAATAGAGTCTCTTATCTACAAGTGCCTTACTTGCTCCTTCATCCCTAATATGATGTGATCCCTGGATCTCTTTGCCAATAGTGACTATGCAATTATATATTATCCCCCATTATTCAACAAAGCATATTTCTTCTTCAAAATATCTTATGTATGCTACTAGTTATCTTGGTCTGGTGACACCATTATTTGCCATAAATCTTCTAGAGTGCTTCTTTCCAGCTATCCCAATTAGCTAGCATCCTACTTCTATAGATCAATGTCACAATCCATACTGACTTGTGACACATTTTTCTTTGGCTTGGCCATCTATAGCACATAGGAATATATTAATCAACAAGTCTTTGATCCAAGAGAACTTATATCTTTGTGGCATATTTCCATCTTACCATTGGCCTAGAGTAGACTTTTATTTTACACTCCATCCTCATCTTGTAAGCGTGATTTAAGAGGGGGTGCTGACAATGTAAATTGCAACTATGGTGTGTATATGGGATATGGAACCTTATGCCCTTATACTTTCACTTGTATATACCCACTTTAGTTTCACTCCACTGTGTGGAACTAGTGTCCACATTTTAAAGCACCTTGCGGTGTCCTCTCTCTCTCTCTCTCTCTCTCTCTCTCTCATCTCTCTCTCTCACACACACACTCCCCCTCCCCCTGTCCCTGTCCCTCCCACTTCCCCTCCCCCCCCCCCCCTCTCTCTCTCTCTCTCTCTCTCTCTCACACACACACACACACACACACACACTCCCCCTCCCCCTCCCCTTGTCCCTGTCCCTCCCTCCCTCCCACTCCCCCCCCTCCCCCCCCCCTCTCTCTCTCTCTCTCTCTCTCTCTCTCACACACACACACACACACACACACACAGGTCCTCCCATTGTAGGATGTGTCAATATACACCCCCATTATATATGGGGAGGTCTATCTCGATGTGTTATATTACTATAGGATAAGAGTGAGCATGAAAAGTAATGGATTACTTACCGGAATATGGTAAAGTGATTGATATGACATATGACGAAGGAGAGTAAATATATTGGGGTATAGTCGACACATTTATACAAAAGGTAAGAAGAGCTAGCTAGCACTTATTTACTAAGGATACTTTCATATTTGACCTTATTATACGTATTTACAATTATCACTAGCACGTTATAGCTTTGCACCACTTGCTTTATATTTTTATGAGTCAGCATTCTATTTACAATGGCCCTTGCACTATTGTGCTCTCCCTTGCCATATCCAAGTCTAAGAAAGTTCCAAATCATGCACAAGCTAGTGAGACTAATAGACGAGTAATAGACATGGACATGAATAGTGAACTACAAAGGAATAATACTCTTTTAATAAAAGAAAATAGAGGTGCTAAGGGAAGCGTATATTGGATGTGCATTAGCCCGTTATTTCTTGTCATTTTAATTATCAAATAGTACCTCAATCTTATTAGGGCTCTTCTCAATTTAATGCATTATTAAGTGGCAATGTTGGATAAGTAGTACCACATTTTCCAATTTATGTGGATATGAATATCTTGACACATGATTAAGGTGATCAATTGTAATAGGTAATTTTTTATATATAGGGACCAAAGAGAATGGGAAATGGCTTGCATTTATATGCCAAGGGTATTTTCACACTTGGCTGGAATATATCTATTCGAGCCATGGTAACCGAAATTCTATAAGATGCATGATGCGAAATTATATTGCCGTAGTAGTATTGGAGGTAATTAGAGGTGATAAGGAATAGAAGATTGAGAGGGCATCAGATCATTGCTTCTAGTCATTTTAGTGAACGTTAGTACCCTCTCCCTATTTTCCTACCTTTTCTTTTTCCAAAATTCCCCCTCCATCCCTACCCTCCCGAACTCCCCCCCCCCCTCCCCTACATCTACACTCTCAAGCCTTTCTCTCTCTTTTACACTCCCTAATTTCCCTTTTTATAAAATTTCCCTATTTTCCTATATTCCTTATTTTCCTATCTTCTCTAGTCTCTAATTACCCTATTTTTCTATTTTTCATACCTTCCTATTCTTTCCTTTTCCCTAATCTCCCTAATTTCCTATCTTAAAAAAAAAAAGCCTTTCTATTAATTCTTCCTACTTTTCCATTCTCCTATATCACCTTTTTCCTGTTTTTATTTCCCTATAGAATTTAAAAAAAAACTTTAATCATCTTCTTCAAATTTTTAAATTATTTTTAAAAAAACTTTTCTAAACACCCCCTATATTCCTAACCCCCCTTTTAATTTTCCCCTATTTTCCTAAAACCTTTTTTAATTCCTATTGTTCCTATTTCTCTAATAAAAATTTTTCCTTTTTTCTATTTCCTATTTTCCCATTTCCTAAATCTCCCTATTTTCCTAATTTCCCTATACTTTTTCTTTTTTTCGATGTTCCCCTAAAATTTCCCATAACTTTTAACTAAGCCTAAAAGAAACTAGCCCTATTTATCCTATATCTCTTAAACTAGGCGTAATAGGAAATTTTTAAGTACACCTAAAATTAACTATCCCCCCTATCCTTATTTCCCGCCACGTGCGCTCTACCTAAAATTAACTATCCCCCCTATCCTAAAATTAACTATCCCCCCTATCCTTATTTCCCACCACGTGCGCTCTACCTCCCTTCACTCTCTTCGCTTTGCGTGCCTATCATCTCGCTTTTTGTGCCTCTCCCACTTCCCTGCAGCAGTATGCCTTGCTTTGTGTGCTTCCACTCCCCCTACCACCTAGACCTCTCACCTCCCCGACTCTCCCTACCCGACCATTGCTCCTATCTATTTAAAGCCTCACATCACTCTCCACTCATCTCACTTACTGTACGTGCGCAACCCCCCTTGCTACATGTTTGCTCCTACTCTCTGTACCTGGAACATTGCTATTGCACACAGCCTACACCTCATCTTTGCTCGTGCTGCCTCCACCTTTCGTGGGCTCTACGTACGACCTGCTGCTTCGATGCCCTCCTTAATCTCCAACCAGATCTCTCTACCTATTGACCTCCTTGCCGCCTACTCTTCTCCTCTGTCTGTCGACGACATTGCCAGCACGGCCACATCCTCTCTGTTTGCTCCATCCTTCCACCTCCAATACGTGCGACAATGCTTTTCCACCATGGACTCTGAGGTTCTTTTTCACCCCCTTTCTTTTTTTACTTCCTCTTGTTTTGTTTTACCCCCCCCGTCCCTTTTTCGATTTTCTTATGTCATTAAAACCCCCCTTACCTCTCTATCCTTTCCCCTAATCCCCTAAATGCTTTCTTCTATTCCTTTAAATCCTCGTCGACTTCTAATTCCCCCCTTTTTCTCATTTTACTTTTTATAATTACATATAATGGCCTCTCCTTCCTTTAAACTCCCAATTCCCCCTTCTTTTCTCTTTATTACTGAGTTCTTTTCTCTTTCTTTCCATGCTTTTACTATTCCCTGTTGACATCAAACCCCCCTTCTCATTTCCCTTTTTATAATTACATGTCCCCTTCCTTTTATATACCTTTAACTCCCAATTCCCCCTTCTTGTCTCTTTACTAATTTCTTTTCTCTCCTCCACCCCCCCTCTCTCTATTTTTGCTTCAAACCCCTCAAAAAAACTCCTTACCTTGCTCTTCTCTTCCTCTTGCCATCTCTTTGCACCTTAATTTTTAATTTATTTGATAGCTTGTCTCCCTACCTTTTCCATTATATTGCAACAACTTTTTTAGTTGTCATGTCCCCCATAAGCCTGCTCTTCAGTTTTATCTCCTCTAAATAATCTCTCCAAAAATTTCTTCTCTCTCCCTATTTTCTTCTTGTTCATAACTATCATTTTTTCATTTAACCTAGTCCTTTGGTTATGCATACAGATTACTTCTTCACCCCCTTAATTCTCTTAACATAATTCTACACAACCTTACTGATCACACCATACAATTTTTGCCTTAAAATTTTTTTTACACTAGCTTGGTAAGTCAATGGTTAAGCGTTTATCTTTATTGTGACTCTGATAATTAGGGAGGGGTGCTTATGACACCTGTCTTCCCAACTAAGGTTTAGCTGGTTCTCACCATGCGTGTCTTGTTGGATGGTGGTAGGTATGTAGACTCCCCTCTTCAATAAATGTGATGCTGCCAATGACTTTTCAAAGCATCACTACTCGCTTTATCTCTTTTGGAAAAAATTGTTCTTCTTTTAATGATGTCAAATCCTTTTTTGTGGATATTTATTGCAAAGTATTTCTATTAAAACATCTCTCTTTTTTCACTGCAAATTTGTCTTCTTTTCACTATGAAAGGGGTGTTGTTAATGTCTTCTACTACACACACACACACACACACACACACACACACCTTGAGCCATGAATTGTTATTGGATCTGTAATCAGTTTATAGTTCGATGTGCTTTGTTGGGTGCTTGTCGCATGCTCTCACACACACACACACAAGGCAGGCAATCATTACATTCCAATTTTTTTAAATGTGAAAATTGTTGTAGGAAGTTCATGAGAAGGATACCTATTACAAAAACGTGCTTTAAATCCTCGCATCTCTTGGATACACAATAAATGGATTTTGCATTGTAAAAAAGTACATTCTTTGTTATCAATGATGTATATTTAACAAAGGCTTACACACTTTTTTTGGGGGGTGAAATACAAAGACTTACACATGCACGCATCTAGCACACATGCGTGCACACGTGCACACACGAATGCACATATGCACTCGGCTCCCAAATGGCGTGCAAGGTGGAGATGATATCCTACCGAATGACTACTAGGGTAGCCGTCGAAAAAATTATTTGGCCTGCTTGAGAGCGACTGTTGAGAGGCAGAAGCACTTTGGCCAGATATGGCCGATAGGAGTATTCTACACCCTTTTCGCGAGGGGTATTTACTGGGTATATAGACCACCATCGTGGTTGCTAGCTCCTATTTCAAAATCTTTATAGGCGATGAGCCATTAGGTTCGAAAATGGATGCTTGTTCTTATAGCTGGAAACCTATTTCTTTTCATCGACAGCTCCTTTTGGAAGCTGGTTGTATGGTTTTTCAAGCATTAATAGAATTTATCTTTTTCGAGGGGGGGGGGAGTAATAGCTTGCAAATGAGCCAAACTATGTATTAGCACACAAGGAAATCTTGGGAGCTACACATAAGTGGTCATAGAGCAAACTGAAGGCATTGTCTTCTACAACATCTTCATGCAGCCCCATTAGACCCTATGAGTTCATAAAGGATGCCTTGAATCGAAGTTCCATTTCTCATGAAATTTGGAAGCTATCCCGTTAACTTCACCTTTTTCACCTAAGAAATCAAGCAAATTTCTCCATTGAGAAATAAAGGCTTTTTAAATATGGACTAGAGCCATAGCCAACTTCATTTATTCATTCTCATTATATTATCAATACATTATACTATCAAAACATGTCCATAAGTGTTTATGACCCCAATAAGGCTTTACATAATGCATACTAACACTGAAAGGTCTCCCTTGTAGAATTCTTTGTCTAATCTGGCACCAAATCTTATGCCATTTAGGCCTTGTAATGCTCTCCCCCCCCCCTTCATCCTCCTAATTCCATAATCCCACTGCTCACTGGGATCCGAGAAGCCTCCCACCTACTAGTTAGCCATGCATTCTTCACAATGGCTTGAAATCCTAGGCTTTTGAAATATCTTAAATTTAATTGAAAATGAATATCCTTTGAGCTCCCATCGGCAATCGGCAAACAGAACCGCCAAAGAACTAGTAGATGATCCGACAATACTGTATTAGATAAATACTTACCCTCCAATCGTGGGCACATCCACCATCCTTCTTCATACACATAAAATTTGTCGACCTTCTTGCCCTAAACTCCAACCATTTTATTCTATTTGTCCATGAAAACTAGTTTAAGAACCCCTGTTGAAACTCCACATAATCTATAAGATCCCAAGCTATACATAGCTAATCCTGCAATTCCTCTTCCACTTAAGAAACACGTCGAACGATCTTCCACGAGCTCAATCATTTATCTATCTCCTGCAAACAAACACCCACTTTGAACCTAGCAGGTTATTACTTAAAAAAGACCGCATTTCTCTCTCTCTCTCTCTCTCAGCCTTTTCTGCTTGATAGGATGATATCCCTCCACCCTTTTAATGTTCTACGATAGCAAAATCAATTTCGAACTCACACCTCCCACCCAATCCTTCTAAACTGACCTTTTATTGGGCAAGGGCCTTGCAAGCATCTTTAAAAATATTGAACCTATTCTATTTACCTCCGAGTCCCAAGGATCTAGCTGTGTCCTCGAGGCGCTTTGTGATCACTCTTGACTTAGATTGCTCCTTGCATGCAACAAGCTATGAAGTCTAGATCTTCGATATGGTACTTTGACTCAAAAAAGTTACAACACCAAGCTTATGAGTGCATGTCAACAATGCCTTATTCATGGATTTGCCTTTCAATTCCCAAAAGCACCAATCTTGGGCCATCATCAACTCTATAACAAAAGCATTATCCCTAATATTTATAAGGAGGTTGATGGACCCATAGGGTAAAGAGAAGAGCCATTAATGAGAAAGTCCCTCTATTTATGAGGGGAGTGGGGCTCTCCCATTTGATTTATGAGGATAATTGAAAAGCCTTTTACTATGTGTCTTCTACAGCATCTTCATGCAGCCCCAGTGGATTCTATGAGTGCATAAAGGATGCCTTGTATTGAAGTTCCCTTTCTCATGAAATTTTGAAGCTATCCTTTTAACTTTACCTTTTTCACCTAAGAGATCAAATGAATTTCTCCATTGAAATATAAAGGCTTTTTAAACTAGGATTGAGCCATAGCGGACTTCATTTATTCTTCTCCTTAGGGTCAAGTTATATGTATGGAATAATTTACTGACAGGATGGGCCTTGAGAATAGGTAGATTGCGATTGCTTAGTATAGATGAGACAATCTGATGGAGCAGTTAATTGAGAGCCATTAGGTCCCTCCAATAATATTTAGAAGAACAACCATGGCACAAGTAAATGATCAAAACATAACAGCGATTAATGAGATCTAATTGATAAAACACACCCATAACTAAGGGCCTTAGCACATGGATGTGACTAGGATGGATTTAATATACCAATGGGGATCCCCTCTTGTAAGGATTGACAACATGTGTCCTTGTCCCCATCTCTTAAACACATGAAATGATGCCCTGTGTTGTCTCTCACCTGACTCTTCACTAGGTCTTTTGACAGTTAGCACATGGTGGGATGATATAAATACATTCAATATGGATGGGATGACCTTTTCCCTTTCCTATCTGTGTGTTAAGACCCTAAGGAGGTGTGAAGTACAAGGCCATAAAACTAGGAAAAAGCAATGTTGACCAAAAACATTTTCAAGTACCAATACAAAAACTTTGAGCTTGAAAATGTTGAAGTTTTTTTCAAGATTTTGCAGGTTTTTTCATTAAAATATTATTAAAATGGCCTAGAAATTTCAAATTAAAGACCCAAGATTTGACGCTATTTTGAGAGATTCGCTTGAGAAAGGGCCCTCATAAACTCCCATGTTGAAACTACGGTCGTGAACATGAACAACAAAAAGAGAACACTACTCTGATCACTTGACAAATCGAGCTGCGAGCTATGGCTGAATCATCACCTGCACCGTCCATACTTCGTTCCCGTTCAATTTTTCGCTCCTCGAAGGCGTCTCCCATTCATCCAGCTCAAGAGACATCTGCGCAACCCGTTCGTAGCGCTTCCTCTGACGAGGAGCTCAACCCCGCACCTGCGTGTCTGGGCCTCGCAATCGCTGTCTCCTTTGTAGCGATCGTTCTGTACTTCGCTTCAGAACCCGTCATTCACCCTGTACGTCTCTGCCATGAAATTGTCGTCGTCTCTATTGATTTGGATCTAAAATTTCGAGGGGATGATTTTTGGTTATGGCTCGCAGAGACTGTGGACCCAAGAACAACTTTCCAAATATAATGCGACGGAGGAAGACTTACCTATATTACTCGCAATTCTAGGGTAATTGTGAAGTTCTTGCACGTTAAATCACAGTTGTGCATTTTTGCGAGTTTCAAATCTGTCGCTTCTCGAATCATCACCTCATGATGCAGGAGCGTATTCGACGTTACTAAAGGGAGAACGCATTATGGAGTCGGGGGAGCTTATCACCATTTCGCTGGAAGGTACGATTAGTGTCGTGTAGTTTCCTTAGCCCTTAATCAATCGTTTTCATCGCATTGATGCTTGCAAGGAAAAAGTTTTTAACTTGTTCACTTTTCCTTCCTTTTTATTATGATTGTCGATGATCAATATAAAACAGTCCCATTTCTTTCTAAGCTTATTGTTTATTCACATGAGAGTGACTCTATACAAGCGAATGCAACATGTTTTTGATATACTATGCTGTAGGTGCTGCTGTCCCTAGGCTCTGACGTAAAATCACCTCCAATTAACTATGTTTGGGATACTTTGTTCCTACACTTTGATGTAAGGCCTCCAGTTGATTACTTTTGGGATATGTTATAACAATATAATTGTCACGGTGACAAATCGTATGAAATTCAGTAGTTAAACTGGTTCTCAAGCCCATGACAATCCATAGCATGTGCACCATTTAAATCGGTTCTCAAGCCCATGACAATCCATAGCATGTGCAGATATTTCCATGTAGTGTTTTTGACCTCCATATTACTTTCTAAGGCATCACCACTTCCTCTTGGAGATCCTCAATCTTTATCTGACTGTGAGGAGCCTTTCAGTTATGCCTTCAACAGCTCTGCTGCTATCTCATCTTTGAGACTTCTTTTTTCTTGGCAATTAACTTGGGTTTGAACCTTGGCTTCTACTTTACCATCAAAGTCGCCATCTTCTCTTCTTACTCGGTTCGCAAGGCTTCTAACTGCTTTGGGCCGCTGTAATCTGATCCTATAATGGGACTGGGTAGATGTTATGGCCTTCTCCAATCCTCGGTCTTTCTCAATAACCGTCTGCCTATAGAGATGAGACGTGGGATACAGGGGGGTTTGAGGGTCATGTGGAGTTGTAGTCCTTTTCAGATCCACACTTTTGGGGACCATTTCAGTAGAGTAGAGAGATGCACATTCCAGGTTTCTTTGGATCCAGATTCGGTACATGGACAGCCGGGATATGTTTGTTGCAGTTTCCTACTTCCCCCCTGAGACCTCCCACTTTGTTAGAGATATCCGAGGTGAGGATGCGACATCTCCATTTGCTGCTCTTTATCAGTCCATTGTTGACTTCTCTAGCGGTAGAGAAGTCCTCCTAGTGGGGGACTTCAACGCGAGGACAGGCGCCTGTTAGGTACCACTCCTCGACTTCAGGGATGATTTCACTCTACTGCCAGACATTGACCTTGAGGAGGTAGGTATGCTACGGGTTTCGGTTGACAGACGAGGTGAGGATGTGACATCTCCATTTGTTGCTCTTTATCAGTCCACTCTAGCAGCAGAGAAGTCCTCCTAGTGGGGGACTTCAACACGAGGACAGGCGCCCGTCAGGTACCACTCCTCGACTTCAGGGATGATTCTACTCTACTGCCAAACATTGACCTTGAGGAGGCAAGTATGCTACAGGTTTCGGCTGACAGACGAGGTCCATTCACATCCTATGGGTAGGCCATATTAGACCTCGGTAGGATGCATGATCTTATTATCTATAATGGTCTTGACAGATGGCCTACCTCAGGTGGTTTCACGTGCTTTCCACATGGGGGAGGCTCGAGCGTTGTTGATTACATCATGGGATCCCCCGCCTTCACATCTCGCATCACTGACTTCACTGTAGCACCTCTCCCTCTAGGGGCTGATCACACTTATCTTTTCTTTAGCATCTCCGCTCCACGTCACATAGCACCTTCCACCCCATCGAGTTCTTACTCCACTTACCATGATATACGCTTTGACCGCGATTACTCACCTACTTACTCTGGCCGTCTGTATATACTTCTCGCTTATATTGACTTCATACCCCTTTAGAGGATCGTGTTGTCCTGGTCACCCGCTCACTACACGAGGCTGCCCTTCACGCTTTCCCCCACACCACCCGCTTCACCCATCCACTCAACAGCTCAGACAGAGGGTTGACACATATATCACACTTGGGGACATCCCCTCCCTATTTAGAGTCGGGGAGCCCGACCGACGGGGGTCATAGTAGCCCTGGTTAGATGTAGAGCTACGACCGGGAGACGTGCCAGGATTGCACCTTTGAGTGGCCGACAACACTATTGCCGATTTCATGCCCCCATTGCCATATCCACCTTGATGTCCTGCTGTTGCTGCTACTGCTGATGATGTTGATGATGACGATGAGATTGATTTATAGTCAACCATTGACATGACTATGTTGTATTTAGGACTTAGTACTACCATTTTGCTTTTTTGCATTTTGCATTGGTGTGGATGCTCGTTTAGTAGCTCCACTACCACAGCTCGTTTGTACCAGGTTTTTCACAGTCTCATAGACCCATTGCTCTTCCGAAGACGTTAATAAACTTTCTTTCTTTCTTTCTTTCTCTCTCACATTGCTTGCCCGCTCGGCAGCTACCCCGCCCGTTGCTTCCTCCCTCCCGTTGCCTCCTCTCCCGCTGCAGGCTCCCCCACCCACTACCTCCTTCCTTCCGCTGCAGCTCCTCCGCCTACTTTATCACCCTCTGCCGCTGCTGCAGCTCCTCCCTCCCGGTTCCTTCACCTGCTGCAGCCCTCCATCTATTGCAGCCCCTCTGTTTGCCGCCAGGCTCTACAACCCCTCGCCCTGCGGGGCCTCCTGCCACCGCACTGCCTCCATCGCCACCCTGCAGCCCCTCTTGCAACCCCCTAATCCTACCCTCTTCTAGCCTCGCCAGCCCTCCCTCAACCCGCCTAGCCTCGCCAGCCCTCTCCACCTTAGCCCTCTCTCAACCCCTCGTAGCTCCTCTCTTGGGCCATCTACTCCCAGGCCGCCATGGGGGGGCTCCCTCATTTGGTTTGGCGCACTTAGGTACCCCTCCTCATTTGCAGAGCAAACAACCAGGGGTCAGTAGTCGCAATGGGGAAAGGAGAGAGAGAAAAAGACAAAGACAAAGATAAACTCAAGAAAGAAGACAAACCTCTGCAGGTACAGTTAAAACTTGAGGATGTCAATAAGCGCTTCAACCGGAGTGGACTAGGAGTGGATAGCAGGGCGATTCACAAGATCTCCACATCGACGGGATCTACTTCAGCCTCAGCTACATCTACATCGACGGGATCTACTTCAGCCACTACATCTATAGTTACAGTTACAGTTACAGTTACAGCTACACCCATGGCAGGTTGTCTGTTATCGATCTCTCCTTCCTCTTCTGCCATAGATTCTCCATCCGATTCATCACTTATGTCACCCACACCGGGGGTGACGTATAGGCCCACACTACTCGGCCTTTTTCTCGCCCCTCTCTCTCAGTCAACCATCTCACCCGTATCCTACTGGGATCATCTCATCCATGCCTCAATGATCTCTCCCACATCCTATTGAATTCATCTCATTCATGCCTTAGCCATCCTCGTATCTCACCCAGCTCGCCTAGTCACCGCCTATCATCCTGTCCCACCCTCCTACTTTTATACCCCAGCCTTTTTAGTTTCAGCTTGGGTGGGGACTAGCTGACCCACCAGACAAATGGGGGCTGTACTCATAGAGGTACACAGTATACGAGTACGAGAGGTGGAGTTGACTCGCTTGTGTGTGTGTGTGTGTGTGTGTGTCCCTCCCTCTCTCTCTCTCTATCTCTAACAATAAGCTTGCCTAAATCCAATCGCGCACTCGGTTCCTTGTGGGTGTGAGACCCACTATCTTGCCCACCACTACTATATCCTACAGAGAATGAGCTGCTTTCTTTACCTGTTGCTTGTCTTCCATAGAAAGCAGAACCTTGATGGCTTGGAGAATCAATGGTGATCCATTTGAGCCCTTCTTGCCAGACTAAGGTAGCTGTTTAGGTTCTTCTTCGAGAAAACAAGCAAGAACGCTGCATCACAAAAGGAGAGGAAGGGGGGGCGGGGGGGGGGAGAAAAGGAAAAGAAAGAAAGGAAGGGCCTCTTAGCTAGGGCAAGTAGGCACAAGCCCTAAACTGTGAGCAAAAAATAACTGCCTAAGGCAGCTAAGGATGCTCTCCAAGTAGAGGGATAGCTACAAGGAGAGGCTAAAAAGAGCTCAAGCCTGCAAGTGGAGCTCCACTAACCCAAGGGGAAGATCTATTCTTTCTTGGGCTGAACATGAAGAAAAACCAAAAAGACTGAGTACCCAAAACACCACCAAGAACCGGGATATGGAGCCAAACTCTTGCTAGGAATTGTGCATTGCCCAGCCTTCAAGCAATGATCTCTGCAGCTGTCGTGACCAAAAAGTAGCTCCAAGGGCACCCATGTAGTCACAGTAGAGCCTACAAGTAATGCAAGCAATTGATCTCTAGAAAGGTGAAAGGCAAAGGATGTGCTGCCTCACCTTTAACACTTGAAATCTCTAGAAACAATCAAAACAAGGGGGGGACTGACTAGTCACGAAATACGCCCAGCCCATAGCCGAACTGCATATCCACCAAAAGGTGGACATAGGATGCCAATAGACCAATGCAAGCTTTTGGCTATTCGCAATCAGTTTGAGGATTGCATGAGCTACGAAAAAGGGTCTACAAGCAACCGCACCTTCCAATAGCTACCAATTGATAGTCGCACCTTTGGGAACTACCACACAACGGCTCGAAACCGAGAATTAGAGCAATGCAGAGAAAACACCAAGCTAAGGTAGGACTAGAGGAAGAAGGCACCAAAAAGGCTACCAAAGGGGTAGAGGGGCTGTAGGTAACAAAGGCAAAGGGATGCGGATTGAAAGAAAAGCTATTGTTGGGGGAAGAGGGTGCACCATATAGGGAGCAACAACTCACGTCTCAACTGTAGCACGATGTTGGTGGAACATCGTATGCAGAGCGTTGTGGAATTGCTGAGGATCTTGTTCCATTTTTTAATCTAGAATATTTACAAATAAAACTCAAACCTTCCAATATGCAACAAATTTCTAAGTATTACGCCATAGCACATCAAGTTTTGTAGAAGAATTTATTATTGCATACATCAATGATGCCCTCACCTCAATTTTGAAGCATTTCCACTTCTTGGACTCAATTTCAAGCACAAATTTAGATCAAAATATGAGCCCTTAGCATGATTATATTTCATCCCTTAGCACAAATTTAGATCAGAATATGAGCCCTTAGCATGATTATATTTCATCCCTTAGCTCACACCTTTAGACCAACCCTTAGCATGAGTACATTTCAGTAGCAGTTCAATCCTACCATAGTGCAATTGGGAGTTCCAAAAATTTCCAGAGAGAAAATTGGGGAACAATAGTGTTTGAGCATGCATTTATGGTTTTTACACAGTCTAACCTCAATGTAGTATTGTGGTTCCTGTTAGAAATGACCCAACAGAGGGTACACAGCGGAAGATTGATAGAATAGCCCAGGAGCTCACGCAGTGTGGTGTGGGGTATGGAATCACAAACTTCTTAAACTTATGTGCATAGAATAGATGTGCAGACTCATCAATAGACAATGAACCAACCAAATAGAGAAACCATAAAAATAATATATTTCCGTCCAAAAGTTATGGACACAATACAAAAGAGATAGATCCAGAGTCCCACCAATGGTGTGGTCCTCTGCCAGCTATCTCTAGATTCTAGCCCGCGTGCTCCACCTCGAGCGTATGTACTTTCCGTCCATATTACAACACCTTGCTGCCCTAGAAGACAGCCAAGGTCCAGCCTTCAGGGAACTCAGTCTGCAGCACACCTTTCACTCTCCTTCACCCCTAGTGTGAGGCCCAAGGGAGTGGCTTCTGGCTGCTCCTGTCTGCTCCTGCTCTTGCTGGATGGTTGGATGATGAATGAGGCCCAGGGCCCCTCCTTTTATAGGTCCAAGGCCTTGCTGTAAAAACCGACCAGGGGAGCGGCAAAATAGCCGACTCAGTCAGCCCCTCCCTGGCCGACTTGTCTGCCACAAAATGCCCCTTTTGGGGCTCTCTTTTCCAGGGCTTTTGGCCCACACTTCAAGGGCTTTAGCCCTCCTTTCAAGGCAGGGTCCCAGCCTCTTCTGTCTGCCTATATAAGGCTTGGTTGGCTGGCTCCAACCAGCCCCTCCAAGATGGCTGACCCTTCTGCTGGTACACCCGCCTCTGCTGCGCCCCTTTCCGGCACCCTGTTCTACCGTCACGTGTGCGCCTTTGCTGCGCCACATGCCGCCTCTGTCCCGCCTCCTGTGCGCCTCTGTTAGGGGCCTGTTCCAGCCCGTACACGCACGCCTCTGCCAGGCTGCTGTTTGCTGCCCACATGGCAGCCCTTCTGCCTTTTTCCTGTGAGGTGCTGCTTTCCTCTGGGTATGCTGCCCACATGGCATCCAAAAAGATGCCCATGTGGCAACTCTTGCCCTAGGTCTCCCTCCCCCATGCTCTCCTCATATGGGGACTTACAGATGGGAAGGTGACCTTTCCAACAGTAGCTTCCATGTATACTAGCTTCTCCAAACAATGTTTCTTTATGCCATTTCAACATTCGGCATCTCACATGCTTTTGGGATATCTCATGCACTTTCTTTTGCAATCAAGGCTATTAGGTCATCTTATAGTAGTCAGCTCTTTGATGAGCTTATGATACTTTCAAGTACATTTGATGCCGACAGATGTTCAGCCACTCCCGTTGTATATTACCTTTAGCTCATGCCACTTGAGCATGCAAGCTATTCAGGCTACCAAGGTTTCCCTTAGCCTTCTAGTATAACAAGGGTATCATGCCTCTCTAGTTTTTGGGCCCCTTTAGTAGAGTAGAGTCTCTTATCTGCAAGTGCTCTACTTGCTCCTTTACCTAATATGATGTGATCCCTGGATCTCTTTGTCAATAGTGATTATGCAATTCTCTATTATCCCCCATTACTCAACATAACATATTTCTTCTTCAAACTATCTTATGTATGCTGAAATCCCACTTCGTAAAAGACAGCAAAGACACTCTCATCTTCTCTCCCTCTCTCCCTCTCTCATCTTCGCAGGGATCATTCGACACTTGACCACATCCTCACACTCAGGGCACTGGTAGAGGAGGCGAAGTCACGAAGGCAACGGCTTTATTGTTGCTTCGTGGACTTCAGGAAGGCATTTGACACAGTTCCGCGATTCAGATTGTTTCAGAGGATTCGTCAGATGGGCTTCAGTGGAGAGATACAGTGGGCTATCATGGCTTTGTATGAGAGGGTCACTGGTCGGGTTCGGACACGTGAGGGGCTCTCAGAGGAGGTATGCAGCACGATTGGGGTGAAGCAGGGTTGCCCGCTCTCTCCTACTCTCTTTGGATTATATATTGATGAGCTAGAGATGTTTGTACAGATGACAGGCGGTGTGGGCTCTACTCTCTCAGGATCCTCCATTCCTATCCTCCTGTATGCGGACGATGTGGTTCTCATTTCCTCTACTGCTCAGGGCCTCCAGGCACATATTGAGGCACTCCACAGGTTTTGCCAGGACAGGGGGTTGACCGTAAACCTTGGCAAGACCAAGGTTATGGTTTTCAACACCTCTGATCGTATTTACAGCACGGATGAGTTTTGCTTCACTTATGACGGACAGCCCATTGAGCTTGTTAGAGAGTACACTTATTTGGGGGCAGTTTTCAGGGGACCGGTCTTCACCATGACATATGTAGCACGAGATAGGATTAGTAAAGGGTATGCTTCGTTGGCTCATCTTGAGCGTCAGTGTTTTCAGTCCCACTTTCAGCATCCCGATACGAAATCCTTGCTTTTTGATACATTGGTGAGACCAGCTGCGATGTATGCAGCTCCTTTCTGGGCAGGAGACCTCGGCGCTGCAGATCGGAGACGAATAGAGAGGTTACAGATCATCATGTTCTCTCGGCTCATTAGGGCCAAGGCTACAGTTCCGCATGAGATCATACTAGCAGAGTTTGGAGCTACTCCCCTTGCATTGGATGCAGCGTTTCAGTCGGTCATGTATTTGCACAGGGTTAGGGAGTTTGGAGACTCAGCAGCAGGCAGAGCTCGGTTGCCATGGTTAGCACTTGCATCTTCTATGGAGTTGGCACGATGTGGGGCCCGATACTGCTGGTACTTCAGACTCACTAGGTGACTCACATCTCTTGGACTAGACATGGATAGACTGCCTCCCTTCCGATACAGCATAGATGCCCCTCATCTCGAGTTGACTCGCCACGAGCTTAGCCAGGTCACGAGAGCAGACTTGCTGCAGCTTCATACGTATCGCACTTGGATTTATCCCACGCAGCTTCCGACGAAGATGGCCACATATCGTGACCACTTCCTTCGGATCTCAGAGGATGGATTTGTCATTCCACCAGGCTATACAGGTATCCACATGTCCCACTCACTGAGGATTGCCCTTGGCCAGCTTAGAGTCTCTTCGCATCAGCTCGAGATAGAGACTGGTTGGATGCGACGCATGGAGGATGGACGACGACCAGGCCGAAAGACCAGGATCTGCCCTTGTTGCACCATGGGAGAGGTGGAGTCAGAGGATCACTTCATTTGCAGATGCCCGCTATATTATGAGCTCAGAGGTAGATTCCACTGTCTCTTCGCGGATGGCTTTGGATCTCTCTCACGAGTGATGGACTACGAGGATCAGCATTGCCTAGCTCTTTATGTAAGGGAGGCCACTATGCTTCGACGAGACTACCTCAGAGACCATCAGCACAGACCGGAGCGTGATAGAGCCCAGCTTGATAGAGCTCAGGCACACGCTATACCAGAGGACAGAGACTAGGAGGAGCACGAGGAGGTTAGAGCTCACACAGGACACAAGCCTCCACCCTGTGGATGTACATATGAGATGGGTTGTAGACGCCGCAGGATCTTGTTACATAGGGGACGTACTCGCCGCTTCATCTCCAGACGATCCAGGATGATGGCAGCTTTTCGGAGGAGACTTACTCATGGAGATCTCGCCCCACCAGCCGCTCACCTCACCTTTGCTCAGATTTGTATTCTCATAGCAGGAGGCAGAGTCGATGGACAGGATTTCCAGTATTATTTTGGTTCTCAGACTCCGTGACACCTGGACTTGTATCTTTGCATTGGCATATTGTACTCATCCCCCCATTTTGCACCCAGGGGCGGTTTCCTTGCATCTAGTTTACTTTGTATTTAGGCTCAGATTTGACATTATGTACTTTCACTTGCATTGTATTGCGTAGCACTTAGATGATATTCGACGATGCCTCTTCTTTGTGGCACGTTGATTTTGTGCTATCTTGTATGCAGAGCATGGTTGTTAAGACACTCGTGTCTTATGATAAGACACTTAAGACACTTAAGACACGTGTCTTACCTTAAGACACCTTAAGACACTCGTGTTTTTTTTTTTTTTTTTGGTGGGTGGGGAGTAACAACACACATTGAGTTTGACTTAGCCATGCTATCATTGATGGTGACTTTGGATCTAGCGGTGGCAGTGACCTCATAGATTCAGATTAGGATGAATCTTCAGAGATTTGAGTCTTGAGAGTCAAAAGCTTCCTTTCAATTATATGTATCGAGATGCAGTTTTCATTCATGTCACATGTGACAAGATTCAATTATTAGTTTAAACCTTTAAGTACTCAAAACTTGCGAGCTCTTCAGCCGTGAGTCTTAACTTTAACTTTTAAGACTTGAGTGATAAGTCTTGACTCTTAACTACATTGTACAAGTGCATTGTTTCTTCTTGCATTATTTAAGTGTAGCTTATTGTACTTCTAGAATCTAGCAGCTAGCTATGCTAGTAAGTTGTACATTTGTATACTTATACATATATTAATTAAATCTTTATTATTATAACCACAATGGCGTGTCTTACGTGTCTTATCTTTAAGACACTTTCGACACTCGTGTCTGAAGCGTGTCTAACGTGTCGTGTCTTAACGTGTCTTACAACCATGATGCAGAGTTCTTGATGTCCCATGGGCCCATTTTGGTCTTTAGTGGACAATAATACACTTTCTTTCTTCTTTCTTTCTCAATAGATACACTAGGGCCCAGGACAATCGTCGGGCTGGAGACCCCCGAAGGTTTTTATTCATTAGAGAGAAAATGCAGTACATGAGTTCAGTTTGGAAGCTGTTCATACAAAATCCAAATGTGAATTCAAATTACATGAGCTCTCAAGCTCCCCTTCTTGGCAACAAGCCACTTGTCAATTTCTACATTACTTTCCTAATTACATGCCACTAAGGGCAACTCTGGAGTCTTCGAAGCACTTGGTCACGCCAACCACCTCCTAGACTCTTGTTAGGCTCCATTGCGCTTAGGAAAATACCTCTTCCTAGTACTTGCAACAATTAATTCAAGCGCACCACCATGGTACCCATTAATTGTTAGTGCTTTGCATGCAAATAACACACTGTGGACTAATTCTAGTTTAGTGCCTAGCTCTGCGTAACCTCAATCGCTTGCGCTCTTCACGCTCTATTTGCCCGATCGTCAAAGCTTGAAGAAGCCTTGAAAACAGGCTCTGATACCAATGAAATCCCACTTCGTAAAAGACAGCAAAGACACTCATTTTCTCTCCCTCTCTCAACAGATACACTAGGGCCCAGGACAATCATCGGTCTGGACCCCCCCAAAGGTTTTTATTCGTTAGAGAGAAAATGCAGTACATGAGTTCAGCGTGGAAGCTGGTCATACAAAATCCAAACATGAATTCAAATTACATGAGCTCTCAGGCTCCCCTTCTTGGCAACAAGCCACTTGTCAATTTCTACATTACTTTCCTAATTACATGCCACTAAGGGCAACTCTGGAGTCTTTGAAGCACTTGGTCACGCGAACCGCCTCCTAGACTCTTGTTAGGCTCCATTGCGCTTAGGAAAATAACTCTTCCTAGTACTCGCAACAATTAATTAAAGGGCACCACCATGGTACCCATTAATTTTTCCGAAAAAACAGTGCTAATTATATTACTTCGAGAACAAAATACAAGAGGTCAGCTTATAGCTGACGGGCTGCGTTCACAAACCGGACGCAGCCCTAAAAGGTAGCATAATAAATCATACTCTCACGGAGGGATATGCTGAGTGTGAATGAACAGCCATCGGGGTGGTGAGTAGTGCCACCGAAGGCCCTGCGTAGTCTGCTCGAAGAAGAGGCTCTGTGTGTCCCAAGCCTGGAGGAAGCGTCTCCGCTTCTCCTGACCAGCCCGGGAGTCTCCCTGAATCTGGTCCCACTGGCCTCTGAGGGTATGAATAATCTCACTCCAAATCTCCGCCATGATCTGGGCAGTCGATAAGGAAGTGCCACCGAGGATCTGCGCGCAGCGCGAGGTCCAGATGTGCCATCCTGTAATGCTGCTGATAATCTCCCAGACTGGCTGCCTCTCCCGAACTCCTGTATCAGCCTCTGCTAGGTGCTGTGGGATACCCTCGAGCGGCCCCCACGTCCCCTGTGTGATAAGGAAGGTGGGGTCCTGCTGGCATGCCTCGAACAAGTGATGAAGACCAGGTGCGGTGCTGCACCAACAGAACGCGCCCCAAGTGATCACTCCTAGCTCTGGTGCTGCGCGGGTAAGAAGCCCGAAGGTCCACCTCCACACTTCCTGGGCGCGCGTGCAGCTCCACAGGCAGTGTTTTGGTGACTCCTCGTCCGCATGGCAAATCTGACAGCAACCGTCCTGGCCTATCTGCCTCAACCAGCTCCCCACTGGAAGACCTTTGTGGGCAAGAAGCCACAGGAAGTATGAGATCTTCCGTGGCCGCCAGCTCTCCCACAAGGCCTTCCAGAATGCCTGCAAAAAGAACCTGGAAATACCCTGTGCGTACCAGCTAGGTCGCTGGGTGGGGGGGCGGCTCTGCATCCTCCCGAGAACTCGCCTGCCCAGAGTCGTGCTGTAAGCGAAGAAGGAAGTCGGCCCCTGTCCTGTCACAATCTCTGGCCACCACCACTCTCCTGGGTCCCACTCAAGCTCTGACAAGGCCCGCCCCTCCCATAGCCAAAGACGCCAAAGCTGCAACTGGTCCTGCTCGATACTAGGGTCGGTACGCCAGACCTTCCCTAGAAGGCCTACGACCCTAACCCTCTGCCACGGGAGTAGGGGGTCGATGAGCGCATCCTCTCTCCTGAGTCGTCCATCCCCTGAAACCGCGAAGAAGGCGATAGAGGAGTCATCCAAACGTCCTGCGACCACCAGTGGGATGCCACGGGGGGTGAACTGTCCCAGCCAACGGGTGTCTCCAGGCATGAGGACCTGAGGCTCAGGTGGAGCCAACCAAGCGGCTGGGATCGCTCCGTCAATCTCCGTGCGTCTCGCCTGGACTCCACGTGCACCTCCAGCTGCGACTGCAAGATCGGTCATCTCCAGATGTCTGTACGTATCCCTCCAAACCCGAAGGGACCGGGCTGGCCCCCTCATCCAGCCGTCCCACCTGATATGTGATCTCTCCCCCAACTGAAGGCCCTCGGCGTCTCTGACCTGCCCATTCCAGACGAGCGGCTGGCGATCGATCTCCTCCTGACAGCTGGGCTGGGACTGTATGAGACTGAGACAAAGCCGCCTCCAAACCATGAGGAGGCTACGAACGAGTGGAGAACGGGGCTGAGTGAGCGGGGCAGAAGTGAAGATCCACCTGAGGGACGGTGGCCACTCTCCACCTCGGCGCGGGACACAAGAGCCTATTCCCTGCTGAAGTAACATCTTCCACGTCTGCCCCCCCGGGGTCAAACCGCGGATGACAAGCTTGCTTAACAAGGCCTGACTCTGAAGCTCTGGATCGATAACCCCCAGGCCACCCTCAGCCTGCGGAAGAATGACTGTCTGCCAAGCAACCCTGGCTCTGGTATCTCTAAGACCATCCCCCCCAGACCAAAGGAAGTTCCGAACCAACCTCCTGAGCTGTGCCACACTGGATCTCGAGAAGCACCAGCATGAAGCCACATACCAAGCCGTGGCTAGAAGGACCTGGTTAACTACCAGGGCACGACCTGCAAGAGACAGCTTAGCAGTACTCCAGAAAGCCAGCTTCCGTCGGATGGAGTCTAGCACCGGGAGAAACTGCTGAGCTGGCGTGATGTCTAGGCCAACCTGGAAGCCAAGGTATCTAGCTGTCTGTCCTCGTGGAATCCATCTGAAACCCAGAAATCGCCCCCACTGAGAACACGCCCCAGGGTCTGTGAGAAAACCAACTGACTTGTTCCAGTTGATTTTCGCACCAGCGGCCGAGCAGAAGACCTCCAAGGCCATCCGCACCCTCTCTAGCATCCTCTCATCATCCTGGACATAAAGGGCTGTATCATCTGCGTACTCCGAGTCCAGAAGCTCCGTGTCCTCCCGAAGTGGAAGGCGAACCCCCCGGATCCCGGTAGACCTCGCCCGAAGGTAGTAAGTCATGGCCTCGGCGAAGAAAAGAAACAGGTAAGGAGCAAGGGGGCAACCCTGACGCACTGATCTCTCCAGGCTAAAGCGCTCACCCATCCTGCCTCCAATGATGACCCTGCTAGACGCTGTCCTGTACAAAGCTGAGATACCCTGAATCCATCCTGCGGGGAAACCTAGCCGCTCCAGAGTCCCCTCCAAAAAGGCCCAGTCCACGCGATCGTAGGCCTTCTCAAAGTCGAGAAGTAGAATGGCAAGGTGTGATCCACTGTGCTGAGCCCACTCCGCCGCCTCTGAAAAGGTGAAGACATTATCCAAGATACTGCGATCCTGGACAAAGCCTGTCTGAGTGTCATGAATGAGGTCTGGGAGTAGAGGCCGTACTCTGGCACTGATCATCTTAGCGAGGATTTTGTAGGCGGTAGTAAGGAGAGTGATCGGACGCCACTGGCGGATCTCCTGTCTATCTCCTCCCTTCGGGATGAGGCAAATCAGTCCCGAAGAGAGGCTCTCTGGCATCAAACCGCTGCTGAAAATCCCCTGCAGAGCTGCGAGGAGGGGCTGATGGATCTGGTCCCAGAAGGAAATGAAGAAAGCTCGGGGAAGCCCATCCTCTCCTGGGCATTTCTGTCCGTCGATAGCCATCAAGGCCTCCAGCATCTCATCCGAGGTAAACGGCGCCAACAACATCGCCTGCATGCTAGGCTGGACCAGGGATGGAATGTGCCTCCACACCTCCTCACGGGCACGACTAGCACGAGGGGCAAGCGGCTCCTGCTGGAAGAGGGTCCTGTAGAAGTCAGTGGCCAACCCCAGGACCTCCCCCGAATCCGTAACGATGTGACCATCCGCTGTCCTGAGACTCCGAAGCTGATCACCTGCAACTCTCTGGCCATGCGTCCTGAAGAACTCTCTGCTCATCCGATCACCCTTCCGGGCCCAGAAGGAGAGAGAGGCGTGATAGGAAAACTCTGAGCGGCGCTGGAGTGTCTCCTCCAGGAGGGCTCTGGCTCGAAGGGCCTGGATCCGAAGCTCCTCCGAGCCCGGGGAAGCCTGCTGGAGTCGCTGAATGGATGCGAGGTCCCTCCGAAGAGCTCTCTCTCTACTCCACCACTCCTGACGAACCTGTAGGGCTGCTAGCTGGCAGATCTGGCTGGACTCCTGCAGAGCCTGCGCAACTGAGTCCACCAAATCCGTGCACTCCCCCCAATCTCTGTCCCAAAGACTGCAAATACTGCTACGCACGTCCTCCCTCGAGAAAATAGAATCGGGAATCCTGCATGACCGAGGGGGGAGGGTCTGGGCTGCCGAATCTAATGAGAGGAGTACCGGCGCATGGTCGGAAAGTGTCGTCCCTGGAACTATACCCGCCTGACCGCCTCTGCTGATGGCCCAATCACTGACATAAAATCTATCAAGCCTCTCCAGGAGTCTGCCTCCTTCCCTGCGGAAGCCCCAAGAGAAGTCCAGGCTCCCGTGCCAACGCCGGAAGGACGGGTCTCTCCAGCTGTCCCTACCTCCTGTCGCGAAGATGAAGGAGTCCCAAGCTGACTGCTCTGCCTGAGCCATACCTGTAAACTCCGGACCTCTGCCCTGCTGGTCCTCCAATGACTCCAGATTGTTGAAGTCACCTCCAACAATCCAGGAATCCATGACTGGAAGAATCCCTGTAAGTGTCCTCCAGAAAGTGGCTCTGCATCGGAGGTCTATAGGAGCGTAGATGTTGAGTATTCCAATTTTGGATCCCTCCAAATCTAGGCCTACCCAAAGGGCTCGGCCTGGGATCAACGTGCCATGACCGAAAACTCCCTGGGCTAACTGCTCGCACACGGAGGTACAGACACCCCCACTCCTCCCCTGTGCGCCGATCGAGGGCTCCCAGTAAGTGTAGGAACGTCCAGGGAGAACCTTCCCGCAGCTACGGGAATGAGCCGCAGAGAGCTTGTGCTCCTGGAGCAGAAGTACATCCAAACGACCAATCACTGCAGGCTGAAGTTCCTGCCGCAAAATGAGCTTCCTGGGACCACGGGTGCCAGAAGAGTGAAACCCGTTCACATTCCAGGATACGAGGTGTAGGCTCATGGCGAGGGATGGGGGGCTGCGAACAACTGTCTGCTCGCGGTCGAAGTCGATGAAGAATCAGGCATGTCGGAATGGAGGCGCTGCCGCTTATGAGAAGGTTTGGAGGGGGAGACGGGATCGTCTTGCCCGTCCTTCAACACCTTCAACAAAGGCGAGAGGCCTTTGGTGCCATGAACAAATGCTTTCTCGAGCCAGCTCGAGATCTCTGAAGTGGTCATCCCATAGAAGGTGCGGAGTTTCTGATGGGACCAAGCTCTGACATCCTGGGGGAGAGGCCATGACGGGGTAGGTCTGAGGATCACAATCAGTCGGAAGCGTTTGGCGGCGCAGCGCCACCGCAAGCGCACATCGCCCTCGGACCACTGAGTCTCGAGAAGCTGCCCACCGGACGGGCCTATCCAGGAACAGACCTGGGCGTGTGTCTGCTCTCTGAGCGCCTCCCAAACCGAGTCGTCTGTCCAGGTCTCGGTGCCATCGCTGAGGAACGTGAAGGCGAAGCTAGGGCCATCCCTAGGGGCCAAGGCGACAATCTTCCCATCCGCCCCTTTGCGGAGCAAGAAGATGCTGATGTCGAGATAAGCCGGGAAGGTCCCAAGGTCGGCCACGTCCAAGTAGTCCCAGGGGCCTGATCTGTAAAAGTCTCGAGGAAGCGCTCTCTCCTGAAGCTGAGACCCATCAGAGTCTGCCACTGAGGGGCTAGCGGCCATGGAAGCCTGCTCCGGTGGTGGTGTAGACTCCGGGTGTCCTGCCAGCGGGGGGGGGAGGGGGAGGAGGCTGAGGGGCAGGCGACTCGAGCTCCACGGAGGCGACTGGCGGAGCAGGTGGAGGAGGCGGAGCGGGGGCTGCCCTCGACTGGGAAGCCGAGGGTGCAGCTAACACTGTAGAGGAGTCGAGGGGGGCGGAGGGAGGGGGGGGATGGGGACTCCTCTGGAGCTGGGGCTGAGAGGGAGGAGAAGGAGACTGAGGAGGAAGAGACGGAGGCTGAGGCTGCGGGCCGAGCGAAGGGAGGGGAAACTGGGGAGGGGACTGGGACTGAGTGGAAAGGGGCGGGGGAGCGGGAGAGGGGGGGATCTGAGGCTATGAAGGGCGGCTTGTCGTCGACGAAGAAGCTCTCCCAGGTCCCTGGGGCGGCTGCCTGTCAGGTCTCTGGGGTGCTGCTGCCGGAAGGGTAACCTCTGCCTCCTTGCCTTTATCCGAGATCTTCTTGTTCCTTCCTCTTTTCCTTCTAACCTCGGTCCAGCCACCCACTAACTTTGGACCGGGCTCCGCCTGCCTCGGCTCCTCCTGACGTGACTGTCCAGGGGGGGCGGGGGCGGAGGAGGCGGGGGCGGGGGGGGTCGAGATGAACTGGTGAAGCGTGGGCACGCAGCCGCCAAGTGCCCAAAGCCATGGCACCTCAGGCACTGACCTGGCTGTCCGGTGACTATCATGCTCTGGGTGATGCTGCCGGCATCTGTCACAATCTCGATCACTGCAGGGAGGGTCGCAGGGTCTGCCACAGCCACTCGGACACGGGGGGCTCATGCCGTGGTCACCGCATCGGCGAAGGTGTCGTGCATAACCCATCCAAAATGGGAGCCCAAGTCCCTGACAATCGGCCGCAGCTCAGCAGCAAGCCCTGGAAAAACTAGTGTCACTGGGTGGCGAGGTATACGGAACCGAACATCAAAATCTGCTGCGCTGAATCCACGGTACCACGGGACTATCATGATAATCTTTCCATCCACCGATGTGGGGGAACCGGCAATCAGGTTGCTCGCAGCTTTCTCATTGGAGAGTTTGAGCCAGAAGATGCCCCTTCCCATAAGGGCCACCTCCTCAATATGGCCATCCTCTAGCAGGAGAGTGGACTGGAGCCAGTCCCTGATGGCTGCTCTGGAGGGAGAGTGTCCAATGACTCTACCGTAAACAGAGGTACGGGCAAAGTCAGTGGCAACCTTCTGCACACGGGATGATTGTTGCTCTGTCAGGATAACGCGGTAGGCATCTGGAGAGGGAGGGTCCGACTAGGCCTCCGGATCCGGGCAGGGGGCCGCCATACCGCCAAGACTAACTGCAAGCTTCCGATGAAGAACAGGCTGCCACCCCAAAAGGGGAGACGAAGCGGGAGGATGGCGCCTGGGTATGGAAGGGATGGTGGCGGAGGCGGAGGGTGGAGGCGGGGTGGGGAAGTGAAGCAGAGGGGCGGGCGAAGCGAGGTGGGTGAACGGGGGGGGGTCGGGCGAGGCGGGGTGAAGGGTACGGGGCAGGCGGGTGGCGCGGGAGGGGGGGGGGGCGGGGGTGATGTGGCGGGGGCGGAGGGGTGAATCGGAGGGCGGGGGAGCGGAGTGGAGGCGAAAGAAAAAAAAAAAAATCGGAGGGCGGGGGAGCGGAGTGGAGGCAGTGGAGCGGAAGGAAGCGGGGGGAGCGGAATGGAGGCGAGGGGGGGTGGAAGGCGGAGTGGCGGAGAGGCGGGTGAGGGCGCGGGGGACGGGGGGGAGCGGAATGGAGGCGGGGAGCGAGGGGGTCGGGTGGAGTGAGCGAGGCGGGTGAGCGAGGGGCGGGTCGGGTGAGCGAGGGGGGCGGGTGAGCGAGGGCGGGCGGGGGGGCGAGGGCGGAGAGGCAGGGGGCGGGGGATGGGAGGCGACGAGTGAGGCGGAGGGATGGGTGGCGGGTGAGCGGGATGGCGGGTGAGGCGAGCGAGGCGGCGGGTGAGGGGGATGGCGAGCGTACGGCGAGGGTGGAGAGACCGGGGGCGGGGGGTGGTCGCGGGGGGGGGGCTAGGGAGTGGAGGTAGCTAGCGATGGGGGGAGGGAAGCTCGCAGAAGCTGAAGTTCTTCATCCTACCCATTAATTGTTAGCGCTTTGCATGCAAATAACACACTATGGACTAATTCTAGTCACGGTGGGCGTCCCCACTGAACACATGTGCATACATAACAAATATAAAAATATATATTTATTCTCTAGTTGACTGAAGTCAATGCTCTTGATTATAATTAAGAGGCTTTGACCAAGGGTCGAGGCGCCTTAATTATAGTCAAGTCTCCCCAACTGAAGTTGGCACATCTCGGTTATCCGTAGTTAACCCTCTTGGCGCATGCCAAGTCTTGTTGACCGCAGTCAACACTCTCTGACTGTAGTCAGTTCTGTGGTTCTTTGGTTAACCGTAGTTAACCCTCTTGGTAATAAACCAAGTCTCCGCGATCGAAGTCAGGCTTACTTAACCAGAGTCAAGTATCTTTGACTGTAGTCAATTCTTTGACCATTAAAAGAACTTTTTGACCATAATTAACACATATGAAAACTCTTTAATTATGATCATATAAATGGTCAACTGTACTTTGACTTAGGATATTTACATTGTGGTGACATATGCTACTAGTTATCTTGATTTGGTGACACCATTATTTGCCATAAAATCTTCTAGGGTGCTTCTTTCCAGCTATCCCAAACAGCTAGCATCCTACTTCTATAGATCAATGTCACAATCCATATTGACTTGTGACATATTTTTCTTTGGCTTGGCCATCTATAGCACATAGTAATCTATTAATTAGTAAGTCTTGGATCCAAGAGAGCTTATTTTTTTTTGGCATAGCTCCATCTTGCCTTTTGGCCTAGAGTAGACTTTTATTTTGCACTCCATCCTCATCTTGTAAGTGCGATTTAAGAGGGGGTGTTGAGAATGTAAATTGCAACTATGGTGTGCATATGGGAATATCCCCTTATCCTTTCACTTGTATATACCCACTTTGGTTTCACTCCACTGTGTAGAACTAGTGTCCACATTGTAAAGCACCTTGTGGTGTCTTGTAAGGCTTTACACCGCCAGGTCAGATTCGAAAATAAAAACAATCTTACAAATGAACCAGAGATGCTGTGCTAGTATCGTCGATTGGTACGTAGAAAGAAACTAGATTTCGTTCACCAGAACAAGAAGGAACTACGTGTAGTATAAGGACTTTTGGCGGAGATTTCTAGAGGGACAGTCCTTGATGGACCCATAGGGTAAACAGGAGAGCGACTAATGAGGAAGTCCTTCTATTTATGAGAGGAGTGCGGCCCTCCCCTCTTATGTATGAGGATAAAAATTGAAAAGCCTTTTATTATGTGTCTTGTACAACATCTTCACGCAGACCCTATGAGTGGGTAAAGGATGCCTTGAATTCAAGTTTCCTTTCTCATGAAATTTTGAAGCTATCCCTTTAAACTTAGCTAATTGGGCTACTTCACCTTTTTGGCCTGCCTTTGGAAGGGTATAGGTAAGGTTGTTCGCTTTCCAAAGGTAAAATGGGTATTTTTTAGATATATATATATTTTTAAAGGTGATTGGTCCAAGTATGCTCCTTGTAAGAGGCTTTAATGTATGCATTTAATGACTTCGTCCTCTTTGGCTTGCCCCCCCCCTCTCTCTCTCTCTCTTCTTCTCTCTCCCCTCTCCCCTTTCTCTTCTCCTTTTCTCTCTCCTTTCTTTCTCCTCCCCCCCCCCCCCCCCCCCCCCCCCCCTCTCTCTCTCTCTCATGATTTGGAGGCTTTTTGTTTATCCCATGATTTGGAGGTCAACCTTGGCAAGACCAAGGTCATGATCTTTAACACCTCTCGAGTAAACATGCACCGGAAGCCGTTCACTTCGTGGGTTACCAGTTGAGATCGTATCCTCATACACTTACTTGGGGGTCATCTTCTCCGGCCCGATCTTCACGATGAAACCAACGATGCAAGCCAGACTGAGCAGGGATACGCCTCACTGGCTCGGATAGAGAGACAGTGCTTTCACTTCCACTTCTAGGACCCTTGGACCAAGGCTCTTCTCTTCGACTCCTTGGTCCGACCAGTCGGTATGTATGGCAGCCCTTGTTGGGGACCTGACATGTCAGAGATAGAGTGGACAGATAGAGTGGACACGGGTGGAGCGCATGCAGATCCTTATGCTCTCATGGATGATCCGGGAGAAACATCTGTACCACATCATATCATTCAGGTGCTTCTCCACTTCAGCTAGATGCAGCCTTCTAGACCATCACATATCTACATCGGGTTAGATCATATGGGGACTGCACATCAGGGAGACAGAGGTTGCCATGGTTGGCTCTCGATTCCTCCATGAGGTTGGCAACAGAGGGAGACGAGCGATGGTGGTATGCACGGACTCACAGATGGTTTGTGAGACTAGGGTTTCACATCGATAGGATACCTTCTTTTCAGTACAGTTTGGATGCCCCTCGGTACTCCCACCCACCATCCCGATCAGGCCACACACCAACCAGGTCATTCGAGAGGATCTCCTACAGCTACACACCTTTAGGACCTAGTTGGAGCCGAGGGAGCTTCCAGTGAAGCTGAGCTTCTACAGAGATCACTGTCTTTGTATTTCGGAGGAGGGATTTATCACACCACTGGGGTACACTGAGCTTCATATGCCTCACTCACTACGGATCTTCATCGGACAATATCACACCGCCTCCGCATAGAGAGTGGCAGAGCAGAGGGGATCCCTAGGGAGCATCGCATATGCACATTGTGCGACTGTCAGGAGGTTGAGTCGGAGGAGCATTTTATTTTCAGGTGCCAGTGTACTACGAGACCCGAGGTTGCTACCATTGTCTCTTCAGAGACAGCTTCGGGCTCCTTTCCAGATTCCTCGCCTACCTAGATCAGAGATGCCTCGGGCCTTCATTCACGAGGGGGTCTGACACAGAGAGTACTTACTCAGGCGACGGGGCTTGGTCACACCATCAGACATCTCTCAGAGCAGGATCATAGAGTTCTTTTCATCGAGTGATGTTGATCGTCCAGTCTCTAGCCGCAGATGTGACAGAGACCCCGATCCGATGATCGCAGCACGACACACGAGGCATCAAGGGGACACACAGACTACTCTGGGGGGACTTTCCGTCATTGTTTAGACCCGGGACACGTCCCACGGGAGTCACAGTGGCTTTGGTTTTATGTTGAGCCTCCTCCAGGAGACCGAGATGCACGGCATCCCTTGACGGACACCAGTGTCCCATCACCGGCTATGCACTAGCCAGGGCGACATGACATACGGAGGATTCCGCTCCGCTCTAGTCTTTTTTCTTTCATTGTCACACCCCATATGTATTTGATTATGTATGATCAGACTTAGGACTCAGCATGGGTGATGATGCTTGTTTAGTAGCTCCACCCTTACTGTGATTTGTATCAGGTTTTCTTTCAGTCTCATAGACCCATCGGTCTTTCGAAGACTCTAATAAATTTTGTTTGTTTCTTTCTTTATCTCTTGGTAAGTGGCCCCCCCTCCCTCCCCCCCCGCCCCCCCCCCTCTCTCTCTCTCTCTCTCTCTCTCTCTCTCTCTCTCTTCTTCTTCTTCTTCTTCTTTTTCTTCTTCTATGTGACAGAGCGGCAGAGCAGAGCGACTACCCAGGGAGTGGCGCATATGCACACTATGTGACATACAGGAGGTTGAGACAGAGGAGCATTTCATCTTCAGGTGTCCTATGTACTATGAGATCTACGTTTACCACTGCCCTCTTCAGGATGATAGTTATGGGATTTTAGCCCATTTCCTCTCCCTCCAATTTTATGCTATCTCACAGGCAGGCCTAATGAATGATATATATATATCATTCACCTTGTTTACCTAAGAAATCAAATGAATTTCTCCATTGAAAAATAAAGGAATTTTAAATTAGGATTGATCCATAGTGATGGGGATCCCCTTTTTTAGGGATTGAAAACCATGGAATGACAACATGTGTCCTTGTCCCCATCTCTTAAACATGAAATGATGCCTTGTGTCGCGTCTCCCACCTAACTCTTACCTAGTTCTTTTGACAATTAAGACATGGTGGGATGATAGAAATGCATTCGATTATGGATGGTATGACCTTTTCCCATTCCTATCCTTGTGCTAAGACCCTAAGGAGGTGTGGAGTACAAGAACATAAGGTCATAACCAGGGATAAGCAATGTTTATTTTTGGGTACCAATCCAAAAACCTTGAACTTCAAAATGTAAAAGTTTATTTTCAAGATTTTGGAGGTTTTTCATTAAAATATCATTGAAATGGCCTAGCAATCTCAAATTAAAAACTTCTCTACCAAGATTTTAAGTTTTTTTTAAAAAAATATACAACAGAAATTCACTCGTCGGTTGTTTTCTGGTCGGAAAGTGCTCATATAATGGCTCACGGTCAACGGTTGCTCGCCATTGGTCGGGCACTTTCCTCCAAGGAAAGGCCTCCCACCGGCTCATTCTCCTATACTTGAAAGAGTACCCAAAAGAACACTACGGTCGTGAACAACAAAAAAGCGAACACTATCTTCAATACTTCGTTCCCGATCAATTTTACGTTCCTCCAAGGCGTCTCCCATTTATCCAGCTGAAGAGACATCTGTACAAAGCGTTTCATCCGACGAGGAGGTCAACCCTGCACTTGCGTGTGTGGGCCTCGCAATCGCTGTCTTCTTTGCAGCATTGTTCTGTACTTTGCTTCAGAACCCGTCATTCGCCTTGTACGCCTCTGCCATGAAATTGTCGTATCTATTGATTTGGGTGTAAAATTTTGAGGGGATGATTTTTGGTTATGACTCGCAGAGATTGTGGACCAAAGAACAACTTTCCAAATATAATGCGACGGAGGAAGACCTACCTATACTGCTCGCAATTCTAGGGTAATTGTGAACTTCTTGCACGCTAAATCACGGTTGTGCATTTTCACGAGTTTCTAATCTAGTCCCTTGAATCGCTTCTCGAATCATCACCTCATGATGCAGGAGCGTATTCAATGTTATCAAAGGCAGGACACATTATGGAGTCAAGTGAGCTTATCACCATTTCGCCGAAAGGTATCAGAAATATGTTGTATTTGCTTGTATAGAGTCAGTCTCATATGAATAAACAATAAGCTTGGAAGGAAATGGGATTGCTTTATATTAATCATCGACAATCATAATAAAAAGGAAGGAAAGGTGTACAAGTTAAAATTTTTTCCCTGAGAGCATCAATGCGATGAAAGCGATTGATTAAGCTACACGACATATACTATGCTGTCGGTGCTGGTGTCCCTATGCTCTGACGTAAGGTATATAATCATCTCCAATTAGTTCATCCTGAAAAGTGTTACTATTTTCACCAGCATTTGAGCTTGTACACCAATGCCAACTATCAATATTGAAACTTTAGGGTGATTTTCATAAGGTGAAACCTCCATTGGACCCCTTTGACTAGTCGAGTAAAGGTGATGACATTTACTTTAACCCTTCACATTTCGAGGAATCCATTATGAAATGGAGCAAAACTCACTCCATTTACCATGGGCATCTGACTCAATGCATCAGCTACCACATTATACTTCCCTTTAAGATATCTCAACTGGATATCAACTCCTACATCAATTCAGCCAATCAGCCCTTTTGACCCTTCAACTCGAGCTGATTACTTCACCACTTGATACTATATAGATCAAATAGAATCTCAAACTTAGCACGTACAAATCGTGCCTCTGTGTTTTTAAAGCATGGATAACAGCATAAAGTTTCTCTCTCATATGTCGAGTAATTTTTCTGAGCTGGGTCTATTTTCTTGCTTTCAAAAACAACTGCTCATCCATTTTGGATCAACACAACATGAGCAGCTCTACGACTTGTATGAGTTTCAAGTATAAAGAATCAATTACTTTAAAAAATGTGGTAGTAGCTATTAACTGATGAATAAGCTGAAAAGAGGAGGGACTCCAAGAGTTTGGCGAGGAGAATATGCCCCTGAGAGAGAGAGCTCCAAACTAATAAGGTAGAAAAGTTGAATGCCTATCTCATGAGCAGGCCATCAATAGAGACATTCCATTTCAAAAAAAGGTAGCTCAAACAACAAAGATTCAGAAGGACCTGAAGGAGGAGAGCAGCAAGCTGAAGCAGCAGCTTGAAGCGGCTGTTGAGAAAGGCCAAGGATTGGAGAAGGCCATAGCATCTACCCAGTCCCGTTATAGGATCAGATTACAGCGGCCTCAAAGTAGCTGGAGGCCTTGCGGGTCCAGCAAGAAGAGAAGATGGTGAGGTTTGATGGTGAAGTAGAAGCCAAGGTTCAAATCCAAGTTAATCCAGGAGGAAGAAAACGAGATAGCAGCAGAGTTGTTGAAGAGGAAGGAGGAAAGGGCCTTTAAGTCAGGGCTCAAGGTCGAACTAAAGAACTCTGAGCATAGATAAAGCAGCTTGAAGGCCCAACTGAAAGGCCCCTGACACGGTCAGACAAAGATTGAGGATCTCCAAGAGGAAGAGGCGATGTCATGGGCTTGAGAACCGTTTTTTTTTTTTTTTTGGGGCATAAAAGAGACTTCTATTAAGTATTAAAGAAAACCGTTAGAGCAAGCTCCATACGGGAATATGGGATACACCATGCAATGCATGAAAAGCTCAAGAGCCAAAAAGAAAGGATTGGGGCTGATAGTGCCATCTCAATCCGGTAGCAACCTCCGAGAAAAAGGGAGAACCCCTCCAAACTCGAAGAAATACAGTCCTCCTAGAAGAGGCTGCCCGTGAAGGGCCCTGCATGCTAGCCCATATGGCTATCAAAGTGTGAACTGTGTCACTCCAAATACCAGTGAACACCTGTGATGGGTGTATCTGGGTGTCATCCAAGGCCTCTGTGCATCTGGCTTTCCAAATGTGCCAAGAGGAAATGCTAGCCGAAATCTCCCAAGAGGTGTCCACTGAAACATGTGAAGCTCTGAAAGGAGTATGTGGTACATCCTGAAGAGAGCAGGGCTCTATCTTCTGTCGACGGATCGAGAGTGCCCAAGAAGAAGGCTCACCTTCATAAAACACCTGGGGCCCAGTAAGGGATAACCATGCGACCGAGCCCCAAGTCATGAAGAAAGGGGAAGTTTGAAAAATGATGAGTATCCGAGCAACTCCTTTCCAAACAATTCTCGCTTGATTGCAGTCCCAAAGGCAATGTCGCACTGATTCCTCTGCAGAATGACAACGAGGGCAAGTGGGATCAGCCCCAAATCGTGATCTCCATAGGTTCACTGCAATCCCTCCATGAATAGAAAGCCAAAAGAAAAGAGTGATCTTTCTATTTCTGAGGGATTTCCAAAGCCGCCTCCAGAAATTCCTACGCAAATCTGCGGTGATGAAGAAGCTATCCCAATGGGGGGCTCTGGAGGGAATCCAACCTCTACGAAGCTGAAATCTCTTGGCATTACCAACCGTGAAATGAAAGAAGGGAATCCTCCTCTCTTGGTGCCCATGATCTATCCATTCCCACTCTCCTGGGTCCCACTGCAAGCACCTTGATAGGTGCACCTCCATATAACCACAACCTCCAGGATCCCAGGGCCAAGAGCAGAGGGTCGGGGTCTAAGTACCACTACAAGCCCGCTCCGTGGTCCACAAAACTAGCAATCTTGACAGGCTGAAAGGCAACCTCTAGAAGAATATCATCCGTGGATCTAGAGAGTATACCTTCATCCCCAACGTCAAAGACCAAAGCATCTTCCCCGAAACCTCGAAGAGCGATCACCTGTAGAGGAACTGCTGTCCTAAAAAAAGCTCCCATCCAAGTGGTGGAAGTAATAGGCACCTCAACACGTGTAGAGGAAGTGCTGTCCTAAAAAAAGCTCCCATCCAAGTGGTGGAAGTAATAGGCACCTCAATTGTCCATTCCACCGGGATGGCTGCATCTATCTGCTGAATCCTGCGTGCTACCCCTCTGAGGTGACTCACGGACTGTAGTCTGTGGTCCTCAGGTAGCCTAATAAAAGCCTTCCAAGTGCCTACTGTGTAGGCGGGGCCTCTCTCCCATCCAGACCACTGCATATAATGGGAAGTGCCCAGAGGTCTGCCATGCTCATCAAGTATACTATCGTTCCAAATGATTGGCTGCCTATCAATCTCTTCAAGGGTAGAGGGCGGAACTCTTCGAAGAGTGTTCCTGAAGCCCCCCCAAGCTTTGAGGATGGCAGTCATGAGAGGAGAGGCAGGAGACCTGAGAGAGGCGGAAGAAAAAATCCAGCGAGGGCTGTCCACCCAATCATCTCCTAAGGTAGGTGTGCAAGCCTGAATCCGTCCAAAAAAGAAATCCTTCCAAGGTTCCTGCCCAGGCATGAGTCCTCTCACCACCAGCTTACAAAGCAATGCCCTGCACTGCAAGTCCGGGTCAATGATATTAAGTCCCCCTTCCCATGTAGGGAGAATAATTGTCATCCTGCTTCAACATGTATCCACTTGCTTGGTACTATTTCTTTTTGTTTTTCAATAGTATGCTTATCAAGAAATGAAATGTTTTCCTACTGTTCAGTTACGGACAATGGGGACTAGGTCTAGCATTTGAGGGTGGACCCCCTTGCTTGGGGTTATGGGCATTAGTGACCCACAAGAGTGATGGCCTCTCTTTGAGAGGAACATCTGGAAACCACACCCCACCTGAGTACCCAAACATGGGACCAATCAAATGCACAGATTGCATACCGACCTAGGAACCATTCAAGAGAATGTTCCCTGAGCTTTGGGTGTGGGCTTGGCAACATGCCAAGAGTAATGGAGATACAAGATAAGACGACAAACAAATGAGCTCAGTATGGCTCAATTATCACCTTAGAGTACGTCAATAGATAGTCTAAGCTGTTAGGAACCCGTGGGTGCGATCAGAATTGAATTCTGACAACTTTGAAATTTTAGGGTTTTTGGGAGTGACAGCACTATTTCATGTTGTTTCTACTATCTTTCTAGAAACTAGTGCTTGTCTCTAATGTTGGATGTAAGTGGTGATTGTTGCAGGCTTCTTCCTTATGGATTGGGCAAGCCAAGAGTTGAAACCTGAGCTTGAAGTCCTCCTTTTTGTTGTCTACCTTGCACATATGCTCTTGAGTCTTGTATCTAGGTCCTAGGTTTTCACTGAGTTCATCAGTTTGGAAGGTGCATCGCACCTTGGTCTTGTATCTCCATTTTCAAGAATAAAGTGAGCCTGGATAAGGGGGGGGGCCCGTCTTGGCCCCTCAATCATATTGCATTTTCCAATGACGTCACTTTGTGTTTAAGCTGTATAAGTCTTAATTCCTGCTTAATTGCAAACTCTTAAGTTCAAGTATATGTGTTTGGCAACTCGCAATCATCTCATTCAAATGCCTCTGCAAAATCCGTTGTCTGAATTGATAGAAAGCACCGAGTAGTTTACATTGGTATCAGAGCTTAGGCAGTGGTCCTATACTCTGTGATTTCTCTTGTTGAGTCTCTCCTTCATTGAGTCATCTTGTCATCATGACAGCCAATGGACCTGACCCTCCTCCTAACTTGCATGAGTTGAGTGCTCTCTTGGCAAACATTGCTCAACAGGTTCAAGTGCTGGAAAGCAGCCAAGCAAAAACTCATGACATAGGGCCCCAATCCCAAGGACGAGGCCGTGCGGACAACACTAACTCCAATAAGGAGGGAAGATCATCCTCTTCTTCCCCTCCTCGAGGTAGACGGCGTCATCGGAGTCCATCTCCTTCGAGACGTCCACGGAGACGAAGGTATGTAGAGCATAAGGTACCTCTTGGAGATAAGCTCTTCAAGTTTACCAAGTACAAGGGAGAGGACAAGCCCGAGGTCTTGCTGGCCTGGATCGGAGACCTCGAGTATTTCTTTGAGGGGGATGAGTACGAAGACAAGGCGAAGATCCGGTTTGCCGTCCTGCACATGCAAGACCGTGCTTCACTCTGGTGGGCAGCTATGGTCAACACTAGACAGCAAGCCCACACCTGGAAGCACTTCAAGAAGAACTTGATGAGGCACTATCTGCCTAAAGAGTTTAAGAGTATTACTCCGAAGGGCGGTGTTTCAAGTGTGGCGAATGAGGCCACAACTTCTACGAATGCCCTCAAGCTGCCAAAAACAGTAGCAACAAAGAAGCAGCCCTCAAAAAGCCAGTTTTGGTAGTTAACAAGGTGGAAGCACCTCCAGAAAAGGGAGCTGTAAACGACACCCATAGTTTGTTGAAAACATGGGGTCAGGTAAAGGATCAATCCGCTTTGTTTTTGTTCGATAGTGGAGCTACTCACAACTTTATTTCTCATGAGATGGCAGAGAACTTGGGGATAGTCCTAGAGGATAAAGGAGAAGCCTTGGAGGCAACTGCAGCCTTCAAGAACCAAGAAGAGAAGGTGTACCCCATCATCGGCAAGCTTCGGGTACACATCCAAGGGTACTTGGATCATCTACCCTTCATGGTGGCACCACTTCAAGGATCAGATGTAATTCTCGGCATGCCCCGGCATAAGCAAGTCAACCCCCAAATCGATTATGTGAAGAATATTCTAACCCTCCAACATAAGGGTAGAGATGTGAGCATTACAACGGGAGTTTCAGGAAACACCATTCCTATGGTAAGTCATGCACGATTTCCCAATTTGCTTATGTTCTTTTCTAGTTTTTGTACGTGATAAGCAACCAAGTGAAGAAAAGTCAGATCCTCTCACAAAAGAAAGATTAGATCTCCTTTAGGAATTCTCTAGTTGCTTCTCTCAGGAACTTCCTAGTCACCTCCCTCCTGAGAGACTAGAGGATCACAAAATTGACATAGTTCCAGGGTCTTCACCTCCAAATAGAATCTCAACAAGATGAAATCTTCAAGCAAGTCCAAGAACTCTTGGACAAGGGATTGATCCAACCCAGTAGTTCTTCTTTTCGCTCTCCTGTCTTACTAGTCCAAAAGAAGGATAAAACCTTCAGGATGTGCATAGACTATAGAGCCTTAAATAAATAGACGGTTAAGAATCGTTTCCCGATTCCTCGTATAGACGATATCTTTGATCATTTAGTAGGATTTGAAATTTTCAGCCGCATAGATCTTAAGAGTGGCTACCATCAGGTACGAGTTGTACCCGAGGACATTCATAAAACAGCCTTCCGAACCACATTTGGGCTGTATGAATATATGGTAATGCCATTTGGCCTTACTAATGCCCCAGCCACGTTCAATTGGCTTATGGAACGGTTGTTCAGGAACTATAGACAGTTCACTGCCGTCTTCTTTGATGACATCCTCATTTTCAGCAAGAATGAGGAAGAGCATAAGGAACATCTAAAGATTGTATTTCAAATCTTAGCTGAAAATGCTCTTCACATCAATGAGAAGAAAAGTGAGTTCTTTCTTTCTGAGATTCACTATCTTGGTCACATTATCTCACGAGAAGGTGTCTGTATGGACCCAGCCAAGATACAGACAATTGTAGAGTGGCCTGACTTGAAGAATGCCCATGAGGTAAGGTCTTTTCTAGGCCTATGCTCATATTACCGAAGGTTTATTTGGCATTTTGCTGAACTTGCAGCTCCTCTACATGATCTCACTAAGAAAAATCTGAAGTTCAGATGGACCCAAAAAGAAAAGGACTCTTTTAATGCTCTAAAGCATGCCTTGACTACATCTCCTGTACTTATCATTCCTGACTTAAGGAAACCATTCTTAGTAGCAGCTGATGCCAGTGGCGATTGCCTTGGGGCTTCTCTTACCCAGGATGGTCATGCTGTGGCCTTTGAAAGCCGACGGCTAAGAGATGCTGAACTTCATTATGATATCTATGAAAAAGAACTCTTAGCGGTAATTCATGCTCTCAAAATTTGGAAACATTATCTTTTAGGGATAGATTTTCTTGTAAAAACTGATCATGAAAGTCTTAAATATTTTCTAACTCAACCTCTGATCAGAGAGAGACATATGAAATGGTCTACCTTTCTGCAATCATTTCATTTTCAGATACAATATACTCCTGGAAAAGAGAATGTAGTGGCTGATGCCCTTTCTCGTAGACCACGGCTTCACCATATTTCAGTTCCCTATCATGATGAGCTAACAGCCCTCAATTAATTCTATGAGGGAGATGCTGATTTTGCTCAGCCATTGGCACATTTGAAAGATGGAGGCACCCATCATGCCTACCACATCAGGGATGGCTATTTATTCATGGAGAACAAACTATGTATCACAAAGCAGCTTAGATCTAAAGTGATGGAGGAAAGCCATAACCCACCCTATGCTGACCAGAGGGGTATTGTGGCCACTTTTTCAGCCATGGATAGATTTTTCTACTGGCCTAACATGAAAAAGGACACTGCTGCCTACATTTCAGCTTGTCTCGCATGTCAAAAAGCTAAGTATGAGAGAGGAAAACCCAAGGGTTTACTTCAGCCCCTACCCATTCCTGAGAGACCATGGGAACACATCACCATGGACTTCATTACAGGAATTCCCAGGACCAATCAAAATCATGACATGATTTGGGTGATTGTATATTGATTTAGCAAGCAAGCCCACTTCATTCCTTGCATAAAGAATCTCAAGGCACTTGAAGCTGCCCATTTATTTATTAGACACATCTTTAGACACCACGGCATGCCCAAGTCTATAGTATCAGATAGAGACTCAAAGTTCACTAGTAACTTCTGGCAGGCTTTGTTTGAGAACCTTGGAACTCTTCTAAGTTTCTCCTGAGCTTTTCATCCTCAAACGGATGGCCAAACTGAAGTTATGAATAGTACACTCTTGGATTTGCTGAAATTTTATGTGCATGACCAGCAAAACTTTTGGGAGAAATTCCTTCCTCTTGTGGAGTTTGCTTATAACAACACAATTCATTCCTCCACTGGAAAAGCTCCTTTCGAAATTGTATATGGTAGATCTTTACCAACTCTACTCATGCAAACAAAAGAGAAAATCTTTGCCGCTGATCAATTCGTGGAGGATTATGACTCTGCTTATGCCACGGTTCGAGCAGCCATTCAAAAGGCACAGGAGAAACAAAGAGCAGCTGCAAATAAAAGACGGAGGGCGTTTGCAGTGAAAGAAGGCCAATGGGTCTTATTGAAATCTGAGAAAGCCCGGTTAAAAACCAAGTGGGCAAAAAGCGCATCTACTTCAAGCTATCCTTTCGATATTATGGTCCTTTTCAGGTGTTGCAGGTAATAAATGATGTCTCAGTCCGATTGAGACTTCCAGAGTATTGGAAGATCCACAATGTCTTCCACGTAAGCTTGGTGAAACCCTTCATTGGGGAACCACCTCAAGAGCCCACACTGGATGATGCACCTGAAGTGGAGGACACTGAGATCTTGTTGATCCGAGAGCAAATTATTTTGCATAACTTCACTACGGGACGTCGAGGCATGACTCGCAAAATGTACCTTTTGAAGTTCAGAGGGCTCCCATCCACCGATGCCCAATGGGTGGACAGAGCTACATTTCAAGAGTGTCCTGAAATCCTGGATGCTTATGAGAAAGCATTTCAGTTGCGGACAACCGAATGAAAGACGGAGGGAATGTCATCCTGCTTCAACATGTATCCACTTGCTTGGTACTATTTCTTTTTGTTTTTCAATAGTATGCTTATTAAGAAATGAAATGTTAAGCTAGTATGCTTGGTACTATTTCTTTTTGTTTTTCAATAGTATGCTAAGCTATTGCTTCAAAGCCATGTTGCCTAGTGTCCATGAACTTTGGAGGGACTTATTAAAAGAGGCAGATGTCCCCTAGAACTCAAGCTGGATTTTAAATGACTCTGTACGAGTGATTCCTGTTGTAAAATTTTTTAATTCCTCTCGAAGCATTCAGGAAAAAGAGTCTCCTATTCTCCTTCAGACCTATGATTTTACGACGCTTTACACAAAGATTGAGCTGGAAGACCTGAAGTTTAGAATAAAAAAGCTAGTGGCTGAAGTTTTCAAGCTGAGATTTGACAAAGATAGATGCAAAGTGCTAAAAGTTGAGAAAACAACCTTATGCTTTGACTTTTTGTGGCTAAAAAATAAAGATCATGACATAGGTAGAAGATGTTTGCTCTTGGATAGATTTTCTTTTAGATAATCTTTACATCACAATAGGTGATTCTTTGTTTCAACAAGTTATAGGAATCCCCATGGGCACTAATTGTGCCGTCTTTTTAGCAAACTTTTATCTTTTCACTTACGAATTTGAGTTTATGCAACGTCTTATTTCTATCAATACCTGCCCTATCATTTTACATAAGCTTAGTCAAGTTAGGCGTTTTATAGATGATTTATTTGTACCAGATGTTCCTAACTTTCAAGACTTTATGTACAAAGACGCTAGAGCTTTTGGAGAAGGAATCTATCCTCGTGACTCTTGTGAACTGAACTGCACTTCAAGAGGGGATTCTTGTGTTTTCTTAGATCTTAGACTTTCTCAATCTACCATAGGATTAGAGGTTGATATATACGATAAACGTGAACAACCTGAATATAGTGGCTTACACATTATAAAAATGCCTCACATTGACTCAAACATTTCTGATTTGGCAAAATATGGAGTCATTTCTTCCCAATTCCATAGATTTTCCCGCCTTTGTACAACTAAGGAGTCTTTTATCACTCAATGTAGTAATTTGATCACTTTACTATTACACAAGAGGTATAATCCAAGGAAAATAATGAAAAAAGTTCGCACATTCTTAGATATGAAGTCTTTTATCTATGGTGTTTCGGCCTTAGGTTTGTTTAGAATGATTGAACATAAGCTGATTCTAAATGAACATAAGCTGAAAACAAAAAGCGGGGAGCTGAATAGCCCGTTTTTCTTTTAGTTTCAAAAGAGAGTTTGTTTGAGTATACTTGTGTTTTCTAAGTTAGAAATGTATTTTTGCCTCTTTGCAGAAACGAGACATAAGTGTAAAGTGCCATTTAACTTTTTATGTTTTAAATAAGAGAGAGAGAGAGAGAGAGAGAGACAAAGTTTCTAGTTTTTTGGAAGTTTTTGTTCTTGACTTGCTTGTTTATTTTTGCTTAAGTCACCTGCTTCGTTTCTTCTTTATTTCTTGTTTTCATTCTCTTTTGTTTATATGACATATTTTAGTAAGCACTGGGTTTGCCCAAGAGACTTCGCGGGTCTTTAGAAACCCAGTATAGCTGCTTATGCTTGGGCACTAATGACGACATAAGTGTTGCTTTGCTTGCTAAGTATGTCTTCCTTTTGCTTTTCATAAAAGTTTTTGTTTACCTCTTTTTTCTTCTCTTTCATTTTCTCTTTTATTTTCTTTGTAGATTTTTGATCTTTAGAACAACAAAATTTCTAAATTTGTATGATTGGACTTATTCTAGTCTTACAAAGGTATATATATTATTAAGAAATGAAATGTTTTCCTACTGTTCAGTTACGGACAATGGGGACTAGGTCTAGCATTTGAGGGTGGACCCCCTTGCTTGGGGTTATGGGCATTAGTGACCCACAAGAGTGATGGCCTCTCTTTGAGAGGAACATCTGGAAACCACCTGAGTACCCAAACATGGGACCAATCAAATGCACAGATTGCATACCGACCTAGGAACCATTCAAGAGAATGTTCCCTGAGCTTTGGGTGTGGGCCTGGCAGCATGCCAAGAGTAATGGAGATACAAGATAAGACGACAAACAAATGAGCTCAGTATGGCTCAATTATCACCTTAGAGTACGTCAATAGATAGTCTAAGCTGTTAGGAACCCGTGAGTGCGATCATAATTGAATTCTGACAACTTTGAAATTTTAGGGTTTTTGGGAGTGACGTGGCAGACTGCCACATGGAATCTGAGCTGGCAGGTCAGTCCACCTGTCCCACACATGTGGCAGCATGCATGGCAAGTGGAAGGGCATGCAGGCCAAGTGTTTGGCTCCAAATCTGGTAGATTTGGGGCAGGTTGTGGGCTGTCCTCTTTGGGACTGCAGCCCACCAAAAATCTGGGACAAGTGTCCACCTTCCACTCTGGGGGGCTGAGCCTATAAAAGAAGGCCTCTCCCCTTCATTCCTCACATGAAAAATTCGTCACTTTTCTTCTCCCTCCTTTTGGATGATGCAGCAGAATCTCTCCAGCTCCTTGGGTGCAGCCAGCTTCTCCCCAGGCCATTCTCTTACCTCAGCAGCACTTTCTCTCTCTACAACAGCACATTCTCTCTCTACAGTTCCAGCCCCTTCTCTCCAGAATCCGCTCCCTCTCAGCTCTTCTGGAACAGCAGCAGTATCCTCTCTCCTTCTCCTAGCCTGGAGCAGCCACAGCCCCTTTCTCTCTCCTGCTGCAGTCTTTCTCTCTCTACTGCAGAATTTCTCTCTCTACTGCTCCAGCCCATTTCCCTTGCAGAAATCTGCCTTTCTGTGCACCTCTGGAACAGCAGCAGCTCCTCTCTTACATCCCCTCCCTTGGGATCAGCATCGGCACTCTCTCTCTACAGCTATCACTCCATAAAAGCTTTCTCTCTCTAGCCTATAGGCTGTTTTTCTAAGTTGTTCTCATTGTCAAGTCATGAAGGGAGCCTGTATTGTCAAGTTTATCTCATTTACAGCACTATTTCATGTTGTTTCTACTATCTTTCTAGAAACTAGTGCTTGTCTCTAATGTTGGATGTAAGTGGTGATTGTTGCAGGCTTCTTCCTTGTGGATTGGGCAAGCCAAGAGTTGAAACCTGAGCTTAAAGTCCTCCTTTTTGTTGTCTACCTTGCACATATGCTCTTGAGTCTTGTATCTAGGTCCTAGGTTTTCACTGAGTTCATCAGTTTGGAAGGTGCATCACACCTTGGTTTTGTATCTCCATTTTCAAGAATAAAGTGAGCTTGGATAAGGGGGGGGGGCCGTCTTGGCCCCTCAATCATCTTGCATTTTCCAATGATGTCACTTTGTGTTTAAGCTGTATAAGTCTTAATTCCAGCTTAATTGCAAACTCTTAAGTTCAAGTATATGTGTTTGGCAACTCGCAATCATCTCATTCAAACGCCTCTGCAAAATCCGTTGTCTGAATTGATAGAAAGCACCGAGTAGTTTACAATAATGGTCTCCTAGGCCACCCTCGCTGCAACATCTGCCGTGCCATCAAGTCCACTCCATAGAAATTTCCTGATTGGTCTAATGAGCTGAGTGATGCAATCCCTAGACCGGCACCAACAAGAACATGCAAACCAGGCGGTGGCCAAGAGAACCTGGTTCACTACCACAACTCTAGAGGCAAGGTCGATTTTGGCTGAGCTCCAAAAAAGGAGCTTTTTCCTTATACTTTCTAATACTGGGGCAAACTGCTGTGCTGGAGAGATGCCCAATCCTGAATACCTGACAGGAACATCCCTCTGAATCCAAGAAAAGCCAATGTCAACTCCTCAGCCTGGAGTGTCCTCATCAGTGATCCAAAAGCCAAAGGATTTATGCCAATTGATGTGTGCCCTGCAACTGAGCAAAAAATATCCAAGGCTGTCCGAAAAGAATCAAGTGACTGTGAAGAGGCCTCAGTAAAAATAGCAGTGTCATCAGCCAACTCATAGTCAAGAAGCTCCTGCTCCTGTCTGAAAGGGCAATCTCAACCCATAAATCTCAGCCTGAGATCTAAGGAAGATACTCATAGCTTCTGCCACAAAGAGAAAGAGGAAGGGGGCTAAAGGGCATCCTTGATGAACTGATCTGGAAATCTGAAACCTGTCACCCCTTACCCCTCCAATCAAAACCTGGCTGTGGGCTGATCTGTAAAGGATAGAGCTGATTCCTGATTAGTTGTCTGCGACGGCAATGAGGGATGCCGCCCAATCCCTATATATTCCAACTGGCTATCCTCATCGGCGGGAGGAAGCGGGTTGGAATACCTTACCCGACCTGGTGGCAAAAAAAGAATTGTCCACTGGAGCTGACCTCCTGCCATACACACGAGGTCCAAGGGGAGGAAAGTCCAGAGATGAGAGAGAGAAAGATCTCTCAAGAGGGATGCCGATAACTGGCTCTCCGAAAGTGGAAGGTACAAAATCATCATCTAGGAGGTCAGAGAAGTTCTCTAGAGCAGAAAAGGAGTTCCGCTGAGCCAGTCCTGGGGAGGGGGTGCAAAGGATTTCTACCGAAGCAGGGATAGAATGTAAGACCCCCTTCCCTCTATCCACAGAAGAAGGCACCTGTACTAAGTCTTGATCAAGAAGTGCTGCGGATGAGGTGCCAACAACCTGGGCTGCTGAGGAAGGTACAACCTGATCCTGGGGTGGAGTCGAACAAGGCTCCTGAACACTAGTCTCCTCTCGAGGCTCCAAGAGGGTAGCCTCCGAAGCGGTGGATGTGTAATTTGAAGTAGAGGGCCTAACCGCGATCGGAATCCACTGTGGGCCAGAGGTGGTGCGGGGCGCAGGAGGGACTCGAGTAGCTCTTGGAGGGGGGGGAGCCCGTGTTTGAGGCGGTGCCTGTGGAGCGGTAAGTCGTGCTCCTGCTCTTTGTCGTAAGCTAGTACGAGCTGGTTGCTTTCTAGGCCTCTTTTTCTTCTTTGGGCAATCTTTGGCGAAGTGCCCCGAGGATCTGCAAATCCTGCACTGGTCCTGCCGACCTGCAACCTCAAATCTCTGGCGGAAGAAGGACCCATCGGGTCGCTGTAGCATGATGTGGTCATCTGAAATATTATGGTCCTGGACAATGACCCTAACCTTGGGTACCCCATCCATCTTGACCGCCTCAGCAGCCGAAGAGGGCTCGCCAGGAAGAGGGGGGATCTCTGCTACCACACCAAACCTCTCTCCAATAACTAAAAGAAGCTTGTGATAAACTGAGGGGAGACCAGGGAACCTCTCTCTCGTGACGTCCGGGGAATCTAGGCACACCTGAAAGAAACCTCGTCCCAACAAACGAACATCCTTAAGGTGGGGGGCGAGCTCCTGGGGAAGTGCGGCAAGCATCCAATCTCTAGCTTGTGACCTGGAGGGGTGGGAGCCATGAATGCGTGCGAAGAGAGTCGTGGATTACTCATGCTCCAAATCCTTTTGCAACTGCTATAGCTCGTCTTTTGAGAAAGTGATGGTTCTCGCGGCCGGTGTGGGCGGTAACGGATTGACTGAGTGGGAACCCATTCGTCAATCGAGGTGGAAAAGGCTGATTCAAATGCAAGGAAGAACTCCGTCCGCTTTCCTGAAGCCCAGGAGACCCCTAATGGAGAATAGGGTACCTTAGATGAGGGGAGAGGGTGAAAGGAAGGAGGGAGAGAGAGGATGAGCAGAGGAGGAATCAGCAAGGGGATAGGGGGGGCAGCAAGGAGGAGGGAGAGGAGAGGAGGGGGGAAAGAGGAGAGGAGTGGAGGAGAGAAGGTGGTGGGGGGGGGGGAGGGTGGGGGGGGCAACAGGTAGGAGGGAGGGGAGGGAGGAGGCAGCGCGCAAGGGGAGGCTGCAGCAGCGCGGGGGGGGGCTGCAGCAGCGAGGGAGGGGAGGCAGGGGGGAGGCGGGGGGGTAGGGGGGAGGGGAGGGAGGAGAAGCAAGGACGGGAGGGAGGAGGCGGGGGGAGCAGCAGGTAGGAGGGAGGGTAGCGGAGAGGCTGCGCGCGGGGGGAAGGAGGCAGTGCGGGGGGGCGGCTGCAGCGAGGGAGGGGAGTCGGGGGAGGAGGCGGAGGGAGCAACAGGTAGGAGGGAGGGGAGGGAAGAGGCTGCACGCGGGGGGGGAGGAGGCAGTGCGCAGGGGGGGCTGCAGCAGCGAGGGAGGGGAGTCGGGCGGGGGGAGCAGAAGGTAGAGGGGAGGGGAGGGAGGAGAAGCAAGGAGGGGAGGGAGCGGGCAGCAAGGAGGGGAGCAGGAAGGAGGGCAGCAGGAGCAGCAGCAGTCTTGTCATCAAGCTTTAATCTAAGATGAGATGAAATCTTGAGAACCGGTTTAAATGGGTACACTACTGAATTTCAGGCGATATGTCACCATGACAACTAGAGATCTTAGCAGTATTGTTATAACATATCCCAAGCGTAATCAATTGGAGGCCTTACACTAGAATTATCCCAAACATAGTCAATGCTTGTTGTTGGTAAAGCACCTATAGTTGGTACTGAGCAAGGGACAAAAATGAGGAAAGTATTTCATAGGAGATGTATATGTGAGAGCATATACTTTTAAATCTTTATCTTCATAATTCAGCACTCTCTTAGTCCCTAATTTTGTCATTATGGACTGCTCAATCATGTTTCTATGTCTCCTCTCCTCTCATTTGGATTATAATCCATGTGTGAGTTGAGCTAAGGGTGTAAACTCATAACGCTTCTCTTTTGTGGACTCATTTCTCCTCTCATTTCCGAAGAAGAACTCTCTATCAAGAGGTTCTTGTAGGAAAGAGGATGGTAATTCTATTCGTGGGGTATTGTGTATAAGTCTCATCTAATCTATGCTCGTCATTCCTATTCCTATCTCCTTCTAGTAGTGGAGGGAAAAGGACAAGTTCATTATTTAATGTCCCTTCCCCTTCCATTCTTTCCTTTTGCTGAGGAAATGACTTGCTGTAATTTCAGAATAGAGCTTTATTTTACAGCAAAAGCCAAGTTTTATAGAGTTGGTGGCAAAGTTGCACAAAATGTTTCCATGCAAGAAACATGCTAGTTTTGAAACGTCATTTGAATTAATATGAAATGGCAGGGATAGGCTGAATAAAGTATATTTCTGCTCACATACTGAAGCCAACAATGAAACAAAACATGCACCGTATAAGCTAGACGTGAGAGCAAGGTGAGCGTGCATGCATGCAGGGTCACCAAGCAATTGTAGAAAGCACACACCATTCCATTGTTGGTGGATTGAGATGGCTATCTATTAGAAATGCAATTATTGGAGAGCATTGACCAATCAATGGTCAAGCAATTGGATTCTTGGAGGGAATGGAGTAGATGATCTTTGAAGATGCGATTCGTATAGTGCATTGACGAATTAGTCGTCACCCATGTAGATTGTCTACGCCGATTCTCTTGTTACTTCTGAAGCCTTCGCTATGCACCCACCATGATAATGCAAGAGCCTGCCATCATCTCTTGTCAATACCTGCCCTTGTTGGCTTTTCTTCTAGTGCACTTGTAGATTAGGCGTTTCCAAGTTTCGGAAATGCCCCAATTTTGGAAATGTTAGGAAATGGGGTTTCGTGACTTTTTTGGACATTTTCTACAACTAAGGTTGGTGGTACTTATCCGACTCTCGCTTCGTTTGTTTTGAAAAACAGCCTGAAATGAGTGACTTTTTTGGACATTTTCTACAGCTAAGGTTGGTGGTACTTATCCGACTCTCGCTTCGTTTGTTTTGAAAAACAGCCTGAAATGAGCTCTTCTTCCTTGCTCTTATGCTGTAAACTGGTACACTCAATATGCGTTGGTTATTTTCAGTGGATCGGAGCTCTAGACACCGTTATAGGGGGTGTGGGTGGATCACCCCCTTAAAACCTCATTCCAATCCAACTTTCTGTTGGGGAGAAGGGGGGGTCCCTTTTCTTCATTGTTTAAGGTTTTTAAGGGTTCATTCAGATCGGGGGTCACCTCGTTAGGATGCCTTGTTCCCCATCCAAAGAGCAGAATTTCCAAAGAAAGCCCTTGCCTCAGACCCTTCAAATTCAAGCTGGAGAACGACTTCGAATTTAGGGTTGAAACACTTGAATCGAAGGCTCTTTTTTAGAGATTCGGATCTCAGATTCTTTGTGCAGTAGACTACATGACTTTCCTGATTTGCTGCGTGTGGCTTTTAAAAGTTATTGATGCATCTGGTACCTTGCTACCGCACGTGCGGCTCCCTTCTACGTGTACGGCGTTCTCGCCGCCGGTACACCTCTTTCCTGCGCCGTCACAGCCGTACATAGTCCGCCTGCCTTTGCACCTCTTCTCCTCACTTCTCATTGGCCTTTTTTGCTTTTTCTCTTCTTGTCCTTGTGCTGGATCGTGTCGCTCTGATACCAAATGTGAAGAACTAGACTTTTCAAGAATGCAAATGTGTGCAGTGCATGCAGAATTTGAATGCCGATTGGCCCTCCAGTGGGGGAAGAGCGCCCTTGTGAGAGTACTTGTTTCTGATTTTGACCTATATGCAAGGTGGGAGAGAGATGGTGGATGAATGCAAGGTGGTAGAGAATGCTACGTGAGAGTCCCAATGAAGAGGGATACCCCTTCATTAATGTCCCTTGAGATCACTCAAGTTCCATCTTCCCATTTAGACCTATCCCTAGCCTATGACCCATGCATCTACCATTCAATGCACTCTAATCCTTCCTATTGCTCCTAGGACCTAGACACATGGGTATGCATCTTTATTACTGAAATAAGTGTTACATGTCCAAATTTGATGCCGTCTGAAGCAGTGGCTTCAGCTTGACAGGCCCTATCTACTCAGATGATTCACAGCCATAGCAATATTGGTCGGTGTCCATCCATCATAAATACAAACACATATTGCACCATTAAATTAGTACATCATTGTAATAATGTTCTAATGTCTAATAAGTGCAAGTTAGTGATTTCTCTTGTCATATCAGAACTAGGTATATCTCATGCGAAGGGTGGACAACAAACTCCAAGATGATAAATTTGAGAGAGCAGACCAGATTGTCATTGCATGATGGTACACATTAGAGCACAATGTTTACGCGCCTTTGCTTCGAAACCTTTAGTTATGTCTTCACCACTAGCACCTACAACATGTCCGGCTTCTTCGCCCATAGGTGATATGGGTGGAGCCAATACTTCTCTTGATCCTTCCCAACACACTCAACAACTTCTGCAACAGTAATTCTCACAGCTACAAGACAATATCGCTACCCTTGTGGGGGTTAGGAAGAACTTCTGTGGCTGGGTGGAGAGACCTAACACGCAGTATTTGAGTCTGGTGCCTGCGCTTGTGAAGGTGTTGTAACAGAGGTTGATATACAACATAGGTAGAGAAGAAGGGGGATGGACTGGGGCTTTTTAAGTTGTCTGATCTTGGGGGCCTTGCATGGCAGGGGATGTGTGATCTTGTATTCTCTGACAAGCTTGTATAAAATGCCTGCCACCGAGACTTGTAGTGCACATACAACAGCAGGTATTGCATTTATGACTAGGAACTTTTGTTTGTATATTATTACCTTGGCCCTCAAAAGTTTCCTCTACTGCAGCAAGTTTTCCTTTTTAAGTCAAAGGTGTCTTGTATACATAGTTGGTCCTTGATGTGTTTGGCTGGGTTCTCAGACGGAATTATCCATATTATGCACGAGGGAGTTTGGCTTTTCCACACACACTTAAATATCATTACTCTTGGCATTTTCTTTTTTGGGTGGAGTTTTAGATGGATGGTCATATAAGAGATCTCATGCATATTCTTACCTCTGGTTGGTTGCTTGTTTTGCAGGGATGCAACTCGTGCCTTCGTTTCTGGGAATTTTACAGGTAATCTTTAGGACCTTCATGGCCTCCTCATTGGTTGTTTATGGATCTAGGTGAGGATAGTGAGATGCTTCTTTGCCTCTCCCTTTTGTTGTACATTCTTAGTTTTTTGAACTCTTAGGTATATCTTTGAGAAAGATAATGTCTACATTGTTTATCTTCTCACAACCTGGTTTTTTTTTTTTTTTTTGGAACTCTTAGGTTTATCTTTGAGAAAGATAACGTCTTCATTGTTTATCTTATCACAACCTGGTTTTTTGTTGGGGGCTGGTCTTGTAACTGCTGGCCCTGACGTTTCATGGATTGTCTTTTGAGTCCTGCTACTGATCCATGATGCTCTCATCTCATCAAGCTCCTCTCCCTCAGCTACACTGGCAGCTGACTCTGATGCATAGAAGTCTGTGACAAAATTCTGCGATTTGTCGATGGTGACCTGTGGCATCAGTCCATTTTGCTCTCTGGCCTGTCGCATCAGTGTGTCTCTCTGTTGGCACATCTCAAGCAGGTAGAGCCCAACACGTCACTGATCGTGAAAATGTTTCAACCGCGTGAGTGGACCAAAGCCATGCCCCTCCTGAAAGAGGCAGTGATAACGTCCTCGGATCTCATAGTAGATCGGATAGACACATAGGAAATGCTCCGCCGTCTCGATCTCCCCCATCTGGCATAGTTTGCAAGTCCTCTGCTCTCTAATGCCTGGAGCTCTCCCTGTCTCAATCCGTAGCTGATGTGATGAGACTCGTACCTGACCAACTGCATGTGATACTCTCCTATCCTCAAGATACTGAGGTTTGATGACAAGACTGTGCTCTGAGACCCTCAAGAAATGATCATGGTAGAACTAGAGCTTGGTGGAGAGATCCTTTCCCCCCAAGCCCTAGATGTATGGAGCTGGAGGAGGTCCAACCGTATGATACGGTGGATCTCATCTCATGGGATCATCTCGGGTTGTGCGTCGAGGTTGTACTGAAAGGGGGGAAGTCTGTCCATTTGAATGCTGTGACTACCAAACCATGGGGATATCCGTGCGTACCATGCCATATCAAAACCACTCTCTGCTAGTAGGAGGGGACTCAAGTGCTAACCTCGGTAGTCTCCCTTGGGGTAGGGTCCAAACTCTATGGAGGAATGTCACTGTCTGAAAGATGGCATTAACCTGGAGAGAGAGAGAGAGAGAGAGAGAGAGAGAGAGAGAGAGAGAGAGAGAAGAAAGAAAGAAAGAAATTTTATTAAAGGTCCCACGGAAGGCCATACATAGACTATGGGACACAAAATCATCCGAAAGGAAAATACATCATCAACGATGCGCCAACTAGGTGGCCTCATCGTAATACCGCTAAGATGCCAAAAATGGCTACAAAAATCCTAGATACAAAATGAAATGAAATAGAGTACCAAAATTGCCTAGATACAAAATGTAAAATATGAAATATGAGGAACATCGTCTTCCCTAAGGGGTCTGTGATCCAAAGAAATGATGGAAGTCATGGCCATCGACCATGCCTCCTGCCATGAGTGTGAAGATCTGGGCAAGTGTCAAATGGGCTGCTGGCGGTGCCAAGTCTCCATGGAGCAATCTCCTCCGAAAATCTGCCATCATCCTCTGTCGTCTAGAAATAAAGCGACGGGTACGGCCTCTGTGTAAGATCATCCTGCGGTGCTGCCGGATCATGTCATATGTACATCCTCGGGGTGGAACCATCGGTGCTCTCTGGCAAGATGGGCTATCTCTGTGCTCATGGTCCTGCGCCTCGTCCTGCTCCTCATGAATAGAGAGAGAGAGAGAGAGAGAGAGAGAGAGAGAGAGAGCACTTATTTAATTCTTTGGAAGACCGATGGGTCTATGAGATTGTGAGAAATCTGATACAAGCAAGCTTAAAGGGTGGAGCTACTAACTGAGCATCAACACCCATGCAAAAAGCAAAAAGCTAAATGCTACATAGTCATATCAGAATAATAGTCCTCTACATCATCACTCTCATCATCATCATCAGATCATACAAAGTCGAATATGCTCCAATGTCACGATTGTGGACCTCTCTCTCTCTCTCTCTCTCTCTCTCTCTCTCTCTCTCTCTTCCCCCCCCCACTACGTGCCCGCTCCTTGCCCACTGCTTACTCCCTCCCGTGCTGCTTCCTCCCTCCCGTTGCAGCTCCCCTGCCTGCTACCTCCTTCCTCCTAATGTAGCTCCTTTGGCCGATGCATCACCCTCCGCCACTGTAGCTCCTCTGCTATCCGCAGCAGCCCTCCGTCTGCCGCCAGGCTCTGCAAACCCCCCCCCTTGCAGGCCCTCCCGCTAGTGCGTTGCCTCCCTTGCCACCCTCCAACCCCTCTTGCAACCCCCTCATCCTACCCCCGTCTAGCCTCGCCAACCCTCCTCAACCTGCCTAGCCTTGCTAGCCCTTTGCCTCTCAGCCCACCTCAGCCCCCCTCACAGCTCCTCTCTCGAGCCATCTACTCTCAGGCTGCTAGGGGGGCTCCCTCATTTGGTTTGGCCCACTTAGGTACCCCTCCTCATCCGAGAGCAAACAACTAGGGGTCAGTAGTTGCAATGGGGAAAGGGGAGAGAAAAAGACATTGACAAAGACAAAGATAAACACAGGTACAATTAAAACTCGAGGACATCAATAAGTGTTTCAACCGGAGCGGACCACTAACTATTGGTAGAGAATGCTCTGGCCTCTGATGTGTCTTTGGTATAAAAGACTATGTCACGACCTGTATAAGATTCCAATGCCTCAAATATCGTGGCAAAATCATGAGATCGGCTCTACTTGAAGGATCTTCCAAAAGGCAAGTCTCGGCGGATAAAAGGACGCCCCTTGTTCTCTCAAAATACACGAAAGCTTTAAACTTGGGGATTGCCCTAAACTCTAAACTTCACTAGCTTTGCCAACAACGTCCTGAGCTACAACATCTACCTCGACCAATCATTTGCTGGAGGAATCCATGAAATCTTTGCTCTTTTTTGGTCAAATCGTGTCTTAAGGCGCCTAGGTCTAGTTAGGCCGTGTGGGTCATCAATCACCATACGCACCTCTCTATCAGGACATCATCGATTTCTCGAGCCGTGGGGAAGTTCTCCTGGTTGAGAACTTCAACGCGAGGACAGGGGCACGTTAGGTAGCACTCCTTAACTTCAGAGATGATTCTATTATGCTACTCGACATTGATCTAGAGGACGCATGTATGCTGTGAGTCTCAGCTGATAGGTGGGCCTCAATCACATCTTATGGGCAGGCATTGTTAGATTTAGGAAGGTTGCATGATCTCATTATTTATAATGGTCTTGACAGATGGCCTTCGTTGGGTGGCTTTACTTGCTTCCCACATGGACTAGCGTCATCGATTACATCATGGGATCCCTTGCCTTTGCCTCTTGTATCACTGACTTTATGTCACACCACTTCCCCCTAGGGCCGACCACACATACCTCTTCTTCCGTATCTCCACGCCTCGCCTTGCAATATCTTTCACTCCACCGATCACTCACAACACTTATCATGACATACATTTCGATCATAGTCTCTCGCCTAGGTACTCAGCACGCCTTTATACACTTCTCACATATATTCATTTCCTACCCTTACTAGAGGATCGTGCTGCTTTGATCACCCGCTCCCTTCACAAGGCTGCCCTTCACGCCTTCCCTTACACTACTGGCTCCACTCGCTCACCGCTGCCACTTGGGACCGTCTCCTGCAACAATTGGTTTGATGATGAGTGTAAGGCTCTACGCTGCCAGCTCAAATTTGAAACGAAACACAACCTTCCGAACGAACCTGAACCGATACGTGAGTATTGTCGATTGGTATGTAGGAAGAAACATTTTTTTATCCGTTGAAACAAGGAGGAGCAACTGAACACCTTGTTTAGTAAAACCTCCAAGGACTTTTGGCGGAGAATTCTAGAGTGGTGGTCCCCTTCACCTCTCACCTACACTAAGCTTCACCTCTTACTGATACTAAGGGCTGGTATGATTATGCACGCACACTATACGACATCCCAAATCTACCAGCTCCTGACCTCTCACATACACCTTGTCCCACTTCTTGTACACTCTTCACTAAGGGGGGTGTTAAGGATGCTGTGATGGAGCTTCATAATGGCCAAGTGAAAGATCATGAGGGTCTATGCAGTGAATTTATTGCGTATGGGATTAACCGATCCTAGCAAAGCTCTTTAATGAAGCTGTTTGCCTTGGCTTCCCACGCATCTTTACTATTACTACTATCTCACCCATCCTCAAGGCAAGGGATTCTATGAGCCAGGGGGACTACATGACCATTATGATCGGGCATGTCATGTCTAAGATTTATGCATCAGTGCTTGATTCTGAGGTCAGTCGATTTGTAGAGATGTGGGGCTTAGAGCATATGGACGGCCGGAGTCCGACATGATCATGGGACCATGGATCACATTCTTACACTTGATGTGTTATTGAGGAGATGAGGGCACGGAAACATAGGGTTTATTGTTGCTTTGTGGATTTTCACAAAGCCTTTGATACAGCTTGGAGAGCCCGGCTCATCAAGCGCTTGCAGGATTTGGGTTATGACCATGAGATTATTTGGGCTGTCATGGCACTTTATGAGAGAGTCTCAGACAGAGCTCGGACAAGGTCTGGATGGACATACGAGATTTTGTGTACTATTGGGGTCAAACAAGGGTGTCCTCTATCACCAACCTTGTTCAGCCTCTACATCGATGAGCTTGAGATAGTTATGCAGACACTAGGAGGGGCTGGTTGCTCTCTTGCTGGCACTTTGATTTAGATCTTACTATGTGCAGTTGATGTGGTACTCCTATCGTCCTCAGTAGCGGTCCTCCAGAGGCACTTAAATGCACTATAGTCTTTTTGTGAGTCGCATGATTTTTTTTTTTGGGGGAAAAGATAGACTTCCGTTAAGTATGAGCGGAGCAAGCTGTTGTGCATGAAAAAAATCCTCAAAAAGAGGTACAAAATAACCAAGGTTGAGTCTGAAAATGCCATCTTAACCTAGTGGAAGACTCAAAGAATAAAGGAGAGTCCCTCCATTCCCTGAGGAAAGCAGCCCTCGTAGTGGAAGCTTCTCGAGAAGATCCTTGCATGCTTGTTCAAATGGCCATCGGTGTGTGCATAGTGCCTCTCCATCTACTAGCCATGGTTTGAGAGGGGTGAACCTGGGATCCATCCAAGGCCTCTGTGCACCTGGATCTCTATATGTGCCACGCCGATATACTCGCCTGTATCTCCCAATAAGAGTCCATTGAGGTATGCACAACCTTGAAGGGTGAGGTAGAAACATCTTCCAGAGAACATGCCTCAATCAAGTGTCGTCTGACAGCTATAGCCCATGATGAGTCATGCCTCTCAAAGAAGACCTGAGGCCCGAAAGGGAAAGCCAAGCAATTGGATCCCAAGTCATGAAGAAGGGGGAAGGGCAACCCCCTTCCATATAACTCGTTCCTATTTGCAATCCCATAAACGATGATGAATAGTCTCCACAGCAGCATGGCAATGGGGGCAAATAGGATCAGCCCCGAACGTGAATCTCCCCAAGTTCACTGCAATCCCACCATGAATAGAAAGCTAGAAAAAGAGAATGATCTTTCTTTTCCTGTGGGATTTCCAGAGTCTCTTGCAAAAACGTTCTGCAAATCAGCAGAAATATGAAAGGCATTCCAATAAAGAGATTTGTTTGGAGGTCCTCCAAATCTCTACAACTGAGCTGAAATCTCCTGGCATTACGAACTGCGTAACGAAAGAAGGGGAGGCTCCTCTCTCGGTGCCCTTCATCAATCCACTCCCACTTTCCTGGCTCCCATTGTAGGAATTTTATTGGTACACCTCCATAAAGCCGTAATCTCCAAGATCCTAGGGAAATTAGAAGAGGGTAAGGATCCAGGTACCACTGAAGTATGAACCAATCTCCATGTAGCCTACAATCTTGATTGGCTGAAATGCTCTCTCTAGCAAGATGTGGACAGCCTGCCTCCCGAAAGCACATAAAAAACTAAGGCATCCTCCTGTGCATTTTGAACTGCAATAACTTGAAGTTGAGTGCCCTAGCTAGAGAATGCGGCCATCCAAGTGGAGCAAGTGATAGGCATGTCACCTGTCTCCATCCAATCCATTGGTAAGGTTGCATCAATTTGCTGAATGCTGCCTTCACTCCCTCTGAGATGACTAATCATCTGAGCTTTCCTATCCTTTGGAAGGTTTTTGAAAGCTTTCTAGGCACCCACAGTGGAGGCAGGTCCCCTCTCCTAACTGGACCACTGCATGTAATGGGGGGCACCTAGTGGCTCCAAAATGCTGTCATTCCACATGAGTGGCTGCCTATCAATCTCTTTAGGAGAGGAAGGGGCACCCTCTGAAGAGTATTCCTAAAGCTGGCCCATGCTTTCAGGATAGCTACCATGAGAGGCGAGGAGGGAGATCTGAGACGGGCTGAAGTAAAAATCTACGTGGTACTATCCATTCAGTCTCCTCCCGAAGACAGTGTGCATGAGTGTATGCTGTGAATAAAAAAGTCCTAAAGTTTTCGTCTAGGCACAACCATCTTGCAGAGCAAGGCCCTACACTGCAAATCTAGATCGATTATGTTGAGATCCCCTTCTGAAGTGGGGAGAATGAGAGTCTCCTAAGCAACTCTAGCTGTAACATCCTCTGTGCCATCAAGTCCACTCCATATGAAATTTCTTATTGGCCTCTTAAGCTGCATGATGCAATCCCTTCAGTGGCACCAGCAAGAGCATACAAACCATGGCGTGGCCAATAGGACCTGGTTGATCATGACTACTCTGGAGGCAAGGTCAAGCTTTGCAGAGCCCCAAAATAGGACCTTTCTTCCTATACTCTCTAACACTGGAGCAAATTGTTGTGTCGGAGAAATGCCCAAGCCAACTTGGCTCCCCAAGTACGTGACAGAAACACCCCTCTCAGTCCAAGTAAACCCAATATCACTTCCCCAAACCAGAATGTCCTCGCACTGATCCAAAAGCCATTGGATTTATGCAAATTAATTTGCACCCTTGCAGTAGTGCAGAAAAAATCCAATGTTGTCCTGAAAGAAGTGAGCGTCTGTGGCATGGCATCCAAAAAAACAGCAGTGTCATTTGCCAACCGACTATCCAGAAGCTCAACTTCCCGTCTCAAAGGTAGCCTTAGTCCAAAAATATTAGCTTGAGATTTAATATAGATACTCATAGCTTCAACCACAAATAAAAAAGAAAGGAAGCAAGGGGACATCCTTGGCGGATTGATCTGGAGATCTCAAAGCTCTCTCCCCTCACACCACCAATAAGCACCTTGCTGTGGGCATATCTGTATAAGGAGGAAACCCCTCTGATCCATGCATCCGAAAAGCCAAAACGAAGATGGGTGCCCTACAGAAAGCCCCAATCTACTCTGTCATAGGCTTTCTCAAAGTCCAGGAGTAGAATAGCCAACCTGTGACCACTGTGCATGGCCTAGTTTAAAGCCTCCCAGAATGAGAAGATATTATCAAAGATGCTTCTGCCAGTGTGCGTGCCATGAATTGGGAAGTAACGGCTGCAGTCGCAGACTTATTGCTTTGGCTAGAATCTTGTAACATGTGCCCAGGAGTGTAATAGGCCTCCATTGGGACACTAAATTTCTGCAACCTCAGTTTGGGATGAAATGAACGAGACTCTCCGTGAGCGAGCGTAAGTGAGCTAGGAATCTCACCCGAGTCCCAAACGCCTTGCAAGGCTGAGGTAATGTGATTCCCAATCATATCTCAAAAAGCGATAAAGAAAGAGGGGGAAAGTCCATTTGAACCTGGGTACTTGCCCTTGTGAAGGGCTAAAAGGGCAGTCCTGAACTCTGTGTTGTTGAAGGGTGCATCCATTGAGACTCGCATATCCGGTTTCACCAACACGGGAATAGTCTACCAAATAATGTCTAGAATCATCTCTAGTCTTAGTATCAGAATTTTCTGTGAGAAGGGAGGCATAAAAATCTGATGCTATGTGCAAGACGGCATCTGGACCTATCTGCAAAATCCCGTCGGAGTCCATGAGCTGTGAAACACTCTTTCTACTATGTCTGGGGTCAAGAGTAAAGAAGAAGTGTCTATTGACTCTACCTCCCATTTGTGTCTAGAATGACTCCCGGGCATGTGGAGAAGTGGGTCTATCAGTGTCCCACAACACACAAAAGAGATTCACATTTCCCCATGTGGGGGACAAACCACTTTCTTCAGCTAGGTAAAGCAGTGCATGCTTGTAATAATAAAGGCAAGTCTACCACCTCAACCCATACAGGGCATCTGTGACAACTAAGAGTCCTTGGTAGACATCCATGGATAGACATGCACCAACTGATTCCCAAAAAGAGAGGATATATTGGGCATCCATGAAAATGGCCTCAGAGAATCCTGTATCTGCCTTATAACAGCCCTCAACAAAACATCCCTTAAGTAGGGATTTCAATCATAGTGCCACATCTCCTGCATCAGGCATATGTCTTGGAAATAATATTATTACTGCTCTTTGAGCCAAGATTATGACAGGTGCATACAAAACCTGACCTGGGACAAAAACCGGAAGCTTTGGGACAGGTTCATCACCCCAAGCATGATTAGGAAAGGTGGTATGCCCACCAAGATCGAATGGAAATTCTAACAGATTCTGCATTCTGTGGGATATGGATATGCCCACTCCAGATTCTTATTCTGTTACAGTTAATATTGTGGCTATGGGGAAGTGCCTTTATATAGTTTGAAATGGGGTCTTTTTGTAGGGGCATGCTTTGAGTGCAAATTTTTTGGACATATGGCTTCGTAATGTCCTTTGGTTCTGCATAAAAGGCCCTCGGATACCATGCCTCCTCTAGTGCAAAATAAGGATGCCCCTGGGCCTTCTGGGGTCAAAAGTAAAGGCAATAAACCTGCGAATAGAATGAGGATCCGGGCTATTTGGAGGGACCGCCTCATGGGCTCTATCCTCTGAATGCTTTGACCTTGTATCCAGTAAGCTGGAGAGACCTCATCAATCTGAAACGCGTGACCTCCCTCAGTCAACTAGGCCACCATCCACCCAGGTGTAGTCCCTTTGAAGACTCTGCATGTGGGTCGTAATCCTGAGGGTTCCCATCCAGATCCTCACTGCGCTACGACAGCTCCAAACGCAGTGAGAGATCGTCTCCATAACTCCACCAGAGCAGCAGCGACATTGCCTCTCCACCTGCATCTGCTCCAACCACGAGCCTATGGGCAAGGCTCCGTGGGCGGCCAGCCAGAAGTAGGAGATCTTCCTTGGCCGCAAACTGGACCAAGGCGCGTCCAAAACCTGGAACGGACCTCCTGGCGCACCCTTTGGGCCATCCAATGCCTCTCCCTCGAAGGGGTCCATGTCGAAGAGTCCATTTAAAGCCTCTTACCAATCTGAGTGGTATAGGAAAAGAAGGGCACATCGTCCACCTGCTCGGTGAGGCCAATCCTGGAAGGCCAAAACCACTCTCTCGGATCCCACTGTACCTCCCTCAGGGGCCTACCTTCCCACAACTAGAGGCGCCATCTGGGGCGTCCTGCTCTGGGATGCTGGGAGGATCAATGCACCACTCCTTCCCCAATTGTCCCACAACTCTGATCATCTGCCAATGAATCCCATCCAGACTCCTATCCATCTTTGGGTCTCTTTCAGTGAGTGCCTGAAGTAGGCCTCTAGGCCCTACCCAGAAGAAACTAGGCTGCTTGCTGCCTCACTGAATCATCATTCTAAGGGGACCCCAGTCCGAGAAAACTGGCCCAACCATATGCTGTCTATCCACATGCAGAGTCCCTCCCACCAGGACTTAGTGATGGCTAGGTCAATCTCCCTCATCCCGCTGCCCTGCCCCTCGCATATGCGCTATGGCTCCAAGCCTCGCCTCTGCTTGATCTTCTCCATCTGCCAAAGGAGCAGCCAGGCCGGGGCATTGTCCCACTGTGCGCATCCAATGTGAGTCCGCAGACTGAGCATACGTCCATCTTGATCCTTGATCTTAGGCTCCATGCTAATCTTTGCCAGACCCTATGGAGGCTCCTCATCATGGGGGAACCCTTCCCCGTAAGGGGGGCCTCTGAATCATCATCCTAAGGGACCCCAGTCCGAGAAAACTAGCCCAACCATATGCTGTCCATCCACATGCAGAGTCCCTCCCACCAAGACTTAGTGATGGCTAGGTCAATCTCCCTCATCCCGCTGCCCTACCCCTCACATATGCGCTATGGCTCCAAGCCTCGCCTCTGCTTGATCTTCTCCATCTGCCAAAGGAGCAGGCCGGGGCATTGTCCCACTGTGCCCATCCAATGTGAGTCCGCAGACCGAGCATACGTCCATCTTGATCCCTGATCTTAGGCTCCGTGCTAATCTTTGCCAGACCCTATGGAGGCTTCTCATCATGGGGGAACCCTTCCCCGTAAGGGAGGCCTCTGAGAAGATCCATGTGTGTGAGTGCTGCCACTCCCCCTAGTGCATGGGGTGTTCCTGAGAAGCCCTGGTTGTAAGAGGAGCTTCCAAGGCTTTGCACGAGGGGTGAGGCCGCGCACAAGCAACTTGCCCAAAAGGGCTCTGCTCTGCATCTCCGGATCAATGATACCCACGCCTCCCAATGCCTATATGCTTTAGGTCATGCCCCATTTCTTTCATTGTCCTATTCATAAACATTCTATAGATTCCTGTATCTGAAGACTCATATCATGTAATAAGCATGCCTTGGGAATCAAATGACCATGCTGGTATTCAAGCTGCTTCCGAGGAGCTTTAGAGCATCAGTCACAAGTGTAATGATAGCAGAGCTAACAAAGCCACTCACGTTTTAGGTGTTGGGGCTACTGCGGATGCCAGAGTTGCTCAGTTAGCCAAGTTTATCCTATGCTTCCTTTTTTGAAACGCTGTTAGGATTGGGGAATTCAGATTGAGGAGGATGCATGCCATATTAGATGAGCTTGGAAAAATACCTCTTGTTCTTTATAGCTTGTCTACCCAAAGAAATCTATACTGTCAGGGATATCTAGAGGAATCAGACATGTAGTAGTACATTATTTGTTTAGCAACATGTGGCAATGTAGGCTTATGCCCATACAGATATTCACAGTAATATGACCGCTGTATGCACATAAACTGTTTTTGTCAAAAGTATACAATCATCTAATGTTTTGCAATGGCTATGCCTTATTGTTGGTGGAAATGTGGTTGCATTCAAAACCTTGGTTATCTGCCTTTGTTGGATTTCTCTGGAACATTAAGGCTTTTGTTGGATTTCTCTGGTACATCAAGTCTTATGATTTGTGCATCTCTGTATATGGAACTTAATGTTTTCACTCTTACTTGTACAAGTTCATTATAATCCTCCTTTTAAAACGTGTTGTGTTTTTTTCTTTCATATGAGGACGTGATAATTGCACATGTAGTGGTTGAAGCATACCTTGCCCTGAATACAAATAAAGAAAAGGTGGATGAGGATGCCCATCAACTTGGAACCAAACAAAAATTTAGTGTTCCCTTCATAGATAGACCTAATTAATAATGAACTTGTAATCTGGTGAATGAAAGATGGGCTGTATTTTTGTTTAAAAACCCAAAAGAAAGGCATTTCCAGTCTTTAAGTGTATGATTGATGTGCTGCGGACTTTGGAGAAGCATTTCCAGTCTGGAGTGTATGATTGACTGGTGCGGACTTTGGAGGGATGGCTTGCAAATGATTGCGTTCTTCCATGGATAGATACATTTTGACAACTTTGAGATGCAAAAAATGTGTACCTTCATAGGTAAATTCTGATACTCATAGGTGAAGTTTGCTTCAGGCGATGGCTTAACAGATTCAGTGACTGGCCTTTCTACACTGGAGGTGAAGTTTCTTCTGAGATCTTCTGGTTTTATGCTTGCAGAGCTTTCTGTCCTCCTTTTTGTGTCGTCTGTTTTCTGAAAGAAAAAATTCTGCCGTGCATAAAAAATCTCCTGCTTGTGCTCTTCTGCAGATAAAGAGCCTCGTAGATTGGAGAACTTTTTATAACAAGACGTATATGTGAGCTCTCTCTCTCTCTCTCTCTCTCTCTCTCTCTCTCTCTCTCTCTCTGTGTCTGTCTGTCTCTCTCGTGCCCACATGAACTGCCTCTTTTGCTGTTGGGCAAGTAGTGGAGAGAGCTTCAAGCAGTGAATAAAAATCCTGGAAGATCTAGAACAAGAGAAACTATGTCTATACGTATACTTATATTCAAGGCATGAATTATACATTGAAGCAGAGCAGTTGTTTAGACTTACAGCAAGTAACTCGTGCTTGTATATGGTTTTCAGTGGCTGATAGGACATCATGCTCTCTCTCTCTCTCTCTCTCTCTCTCTCTCTCTCTCTCTCTCTGTGCATTTGTCCAATCAAGAATCAATAGTTTGTTGGCACACTGGCTCTCTTCTTAGCTGTGCCATCACAGCAGGACCAGAGGTAGTTCCAAATCAATCTCTTGAGACCATGGCAGGTAGAATCGAAGAGGCTGCAAGAATGTTGAGAGATAAAACAGTAGCAGGTTCAGAGGACACTAATGTATCTGAAGAGGCTGCAGGAAAGTTGATAGATAAGACAGTAGCAGCATGAGAGGACACATTGTATCAATTTGTAATTGTTGATGGCAGGAAGTGATAAAGCTGAAGAGAAGCCCTCGAGAAAGCCTTCTGTTGACATCCATAGGGACTAATTTTTTTGGCAAAGTCATTCAAACAGTGTCAGGCAAGCTGTTGCAGAGCTGCATGCTTGGTTTCAGGGACTTCGTCATACTTGTTCCTAGTTACAGTGGGAGTGGGTTGCTTAGCATGTGTAAGTCTTAATTTGGGGTTTATGTTTGCCAGGAATGTGAGTGGACTCTTGTCAAGTAGTGTGTGATTATCTGTTGTTCACTTGATCATCCAGCCAGTTGTCTCTTTGGCCAGTCAGACCACCTTGCTTCTTTGCTAGCATTTCATATTGTGGGAGGTATAATTCATGTTCTGCGATCTGCCAGCTGAAAGATTTGTGTTAAGGATATCTTCTGCTCTTTCTTTTTTGCACGTTTGCTTTCCTTATACACATTGTGATTCATTGTCCATATGAATTCTCTAGATATGCTGGCAAGCTAATAGGCACATACTATGACAACCATGGAAATGGAACAAAGGAACTGAGAAAGGCCGAAGCTAAGGCCAAGCTTGGGGAAAAGATCCTCAAGCAGCAGGAAGCAGAAGAAAAACAGCATCCTGTCTGTAATTCACGATGGAGCCAGCAAAATGGAGGGGAGGTAAAGTTATACCTTCATACATTTCTATTTGAGAATGTGCAAGCCCAAGTTGGAATATGTCGATGCAAATATTAATTTACAGGAAGCCTGTTTCTTTTGGAATGTATGTTATTAAATGCAGGAAAGATATCAGCTCATGCATAATCATTTCAGGTATGGTGTGACTCTGGCTATCCACGATTAGTGGAAAAGGTAGGAGAGTTACCACTCACTGGAAAGAAGAGTAAGCGATGTGCATGCTTTGCAACCCAAGAGCTGGGTAAGTCTGGCCTTCAAGTGTATGAAGGGTGTGATCCTCTTCGTTCGACATGCAAAGTATCATGATGACAGAGTATCACAATTGTACATTCCTTGTCTATACTTCTTCAACCAAACAGTATAGGGTTGGCTTGCACAATGTGCAAAGTTTAAGTAAATTATTATGTGTGTATGCCAAATTGTGTAAGCAATTTTATACCAAAATTACATGATATTTCTTGAAGCAGGCCTGTACCGAGCAGATTCTAAGCGATTTCCTAAAATTTACTCCTTGCAATGCTTGTGGTGGGTAGGATCCCTGTTTTTATCAACACTGAGAACATTGCCAGAAGGCTTTGATCTTGAAGGCTCTCCTTAGTGAAAATCATGTAGCCATGAGCAGTAGATGACGACTTGAGATTTTGTGGGCCACCTGTTGAAAACAGTTGGCTAGGGCCAACAGATACATGAAAATATGAACCAGTTATTAGGGGGCCTTTTGCCCCATGATTACTTTGCAACTTTCAGAAAAATTGGTAGTTTCCCAGATTTTTTCCAGGTTTCCATACGTACCTATATCAAGTTTTACGCGAGGGTATTTACAAAGCAATCACAGAATTCACCTTCTCACACTGTGGGGATTTAAAAAAACTTAAAAGGCTCAACCGCATGCTCAAATGACCCCATCGTGGCATCTATTGAAAGGCAACACATGTAAAATCTTCGTAAAAATTTGGAATCAAATTGGACTTGCTTTTTGGGAATCCAATAAAAAGTGGTAACAGAACATATACATTAAACATTTGACTAACCATGGTAAATTTTAGTACTAATATTTGCCATCATCGAAACTACCAAGTAAAAGGTAATCTGTCAAATAAAGAGTTGATCGTATAAGATTCCAACACGTTCATGGAAATTTGACCTCTTCAAGGCTAGGTTGATAGCTGGAATGCAACAAGGCACAAATGACATTTGGTCGAAGTAGAGAGGCTGGATTGCCTAAAATGTCAGGCTCTGTGGTCTATTCAGAACAATGAGGCTCTACGACACTGAAGCTAATGTGGAAACAGGAGAGAGTCAACTAGGCGTCTGGAGATTAAAGCAAACAAGTTTGCATATGTATTTCGAGGCAGACTTGAAGATGGAAGCCGATACGCGAGGTTTGTGTTGGGAGAGCAAGCTGAATGATTACCGAATGTCGAGACTATGCAAGAATTCACATGGAGACACGAAATTGTATCAGAATGGAAACTATGAAGGTGAACTGTGTTGGAGTGGAAGATTGCATCGGAAGATGCGCCACACTTGGAATTTCGATCCACTAGCGTTTTAAGATTCAAGAATGGGCGTTTGGAATGAGATGAAGAATCCAAGATTGAATGTTGGAAATCTGAGAGTTGACATGGAACTTGAAATTGAAATCTAAAGGGGTAACGTCCAGCTATCCACTTCAACTAATATACTGAGTTCTATTTGGGTGGACCTTATTTTAACCATTAGAAGTCAATGGGAGAGATTTATTGGGTCCTTCGCAACATTGCAAGAGAGATTGATCTCATTCGTGAGAGGACCTAAGGTTGTTTTCTTTTTTTCATTTGACACACTTGGGATGTCGTAGCACTATAGACCACCCCCCTTGGATTTTCTATCATATTGTAAATGTCATGGATAGAGTTCTTACTCTCCTAGCTCTCGTCTAATTTCGTTTCCTTTGTCGTGTTGGTCCCATCGTCTCTCCCATCGCTCTTGAGTGGGGGTGGCGCTGACCTTATGCTCAGCATTGCCCCTTCCCCTCCTTCTCCCCTCCTTGACCCTCTTAGCATTAGTTCCTATTGGTTTCTCTTTCCCATTTGGATGAGCCCTTGGTCCTCTTGTCATGGCCCTTTCATGTTGGTCGACCTATTGCATCTTCACACTTGGACGTTGCTCTTGGCCCTCTTGGTTCTCGTCACTCTTTGAGTAGGCAACCTTCTTCACCTCCAGATCATTTGGACATGGCTGAGATGGCATGTTGGGGTGTTTTTTTCAGGTTTTGAGGGTGCGGGTAGCAGATCCCTCTACTTCGTGTGCTATTCTTTGTTTCGCCCTTGCTTCCCTTGCCTGATAACACTCTTTGCGTGTGAAGAGTCTTCTCCCCCTCTTTTTCAATCAGCCCCGATTGCGACATTAGAGGTATTTCACCACTCCTGTCAACACATTGGAAAGGATTGGTAGGCTCTTTAAATGCAGGTATTTGGGGATTCTTCTATAGTAGGTTGTAGGAGTTTTCGTTATTCTTGATCTCCTTGTCTATGCCCGTTTTCTAGTTTCTTAGTGGAGTTTGTGGGATGGAGATTACTCTCCCACCTTTGTTATGATATCATTTTGGCCATTTTGAATGGAATGTATTACTATTTTATGAAGATCACAATGCCATTTTGGCTTGCATGTTGTTTTGCGGATTGGCTAGTACCTATCCATGGCACACAGACACACATCGATTCATCCACCTGCTACTTGAGTTGGTTGAGCTTCATCATGTTGTTCTCCTCGCTAAACTCGTGCTGGAACCTCTTTAAAACAGATTGCTTCAATTTGTCTCATGTGGTGAAGTGCTCATCTAGGTATTCATCAAACTATTCCATAACTTTTTCTAAAAATATGGTAAGTCATCATCTACTCTTCCTCTGTATTGACTGTAATATTACCACGATTCACAAAAACCTTGCATGTCAAAACCTTTATTTCTCATTGATTCTCTCCCTTGTGCCTTGTATTTTTGAAAATTTATTCTTATCTCTAGTCCTCATGTTGCTTTTGCATCTCTGTGTAGACTTAGTGCTAGGCTTACACCAAACATGCCTGTTGTTGCGGCTCAAATTGATGAGATGGAATTTGACTTTTTGATGTTTGTGAGGACCCGCTTCTTGGTTCTTGCTAGAACTCACCCGAATCTTCTTGAGGTGGGGGGTCTTGACTCCTTTGGTCTTTCCCTTCTTCCTCCCTTTGTTTGGTGCTGCCCAGCCTTTGCCCATTTATCCTTGGCCGTTGGATCCGTGTCGCTTCACCCTAGGGTTTCAACATATACTTTCCACCCTCAAAGCTATCAAAGCCCTTATTGTCCCGCTTCATACTATAAATCACACCTTAGTCTTAACATTACAATTAGCATAATGGAGGGAGAGAGGTAGGTTGCTAGGAAAAATGTAGTGGAAGGAATGGATAAAAATAGAAGGGAGGGGTATAGAGAGTGAGGAACACGTTGGGGGGGAAAACCACATATGGTAGATCCTTTTTTTCCCTCAAATCCAAAAGCATTCCTAAGTGTCAAACCAACATTGTTGCATCAAGTGATATCCTAGTGATACAAAACTCCCAGCCATCAAAAAGTAAAAAATCTATAGAGAAATGAAGCAAGTCTATTGGTCAGATCTTATATATTGCATTTTGAGTATTTTAACACTAGAAATATTTGACAATTTCCACGATATTAACAAATAAATTTGTTATGTATGTAAATATTTTCTAAAGTTTTGTAAAAACGAAATGCTTCTTATTGAACACAATTTGAAGGATTACTAAAATTTCAATGAACCCCTTGAGAGTCTTCAAGCAATAAACATATGAATAAGCAATGTCGTCAACTACATTGCTTTGATGTAGGCTTAAAAAATTACCTATTTGAAAAATAAACACCTTTGTTTTCCAAAAAATATTTTTGCCATATTGTGTCTCGTGATTGATTGATTTTAACATGGACATTCCAAGGAGTAAATTCGTACAAAATCTATAAAAACTCTTTCCACCCCCGTTCACCATATTTAGTGTCTACTTCAGGGTCAATTGTGTTGCTCACAATTGCTAGCTTGATTAACCTGTCCTAATTGACATGTACACACACACACACGCGCGTGCGCACGCGCGCACACACACATACACACACACACCTTTCTCGCATACCTTTCTCTTCCACAAACATTTAAAATGACATGCACCTATAGCTTAAGCAAGTTTCTCCCCATTTTTTTTCACAAACTCACAATTTTTTGACTGGATATAGGGTACTATTACTTTGATGGACGGATGATACTAGGTGTCTACTTTAACGATACCTTGTGGAATGCTAGTGAGCCTGGCTTGTAATACTTGATGGACTGGGAGGATGATGGACACATGAATGTCGTACAAGTCCCTTACCATTCAACGGAATGCCTTTTACACACACACATACACACACTTATATACTCACATTATAGCATACTTGTTTGAGTACACCTTTAAACACACTTAAATTTTCAACATCTGCTTGTCTTACACGTTATACCTACATACTTACACTGACACATACATTCACACTCACACTCACACTCACACTCACACATACAAACACATACAACATGAACTTGTATTTTACACAATATTATTCATATACTCACTCACACTTTCACACAGACACAATCATACATATATGATAATCTAATTATTTCATAAACACTCAGTTAACACACACTTACACTTAATGATTTCCCAGTACAGTTTTTTGCATCCACTACGATATATGAAGATTAAGGACCCTGACTATTTTTCATGCCAATGCTTAGCCTTAGACTAATCTTGTGAGTTTAGAGTCAACTAATCCCTTATATTAAACTTTGATAGTTGATAAGAAGGAATCTTCATGAACCGTTGTTGCACGCTATCACCATTTATGTTTTCTGTGCTGGGCTCTTATTTATACATTCACCACCCTACTCATTTCTATCTATTCCCCATGGTGATACCTGCTGCCATGTCTTCCTCACAAGTCACTAACCTTTTGCCTTCTCATTGGGTTGGTTCACTCAAGATGCCCCTATATCTAACATCATGCATCTCATTCCCCTATATCTATCAGCAGCTAGCTCAGATCCTCTCTCCCTCCTACCCTTGACGTTTGTTGCTGAAATATTTGTCCTTATGGATGGCCTATCGTATGAAACGATGGAGGAAAGCATGCGAATTGTTTGGAACAATTGCGGCTGTGAAGGTTGTACCTTAGTTTCTTCCCTTGAGAAGATGTTGTCGAACAGTACATGCTTCATGCTAAGGTTCTTTGTCCATTTCTCCATGCACCTTGTATATTTTTGCAACTCCATGCAAGCAGCTTACCGTAAGCTCTGAGTTTGCTAGTTCTCGCTGCTTCTGTGTCGCCTCTTTCTCTTGGTGACTTTACAAGCTCTTCTTGTTATGCTTTCTGCTTTCAACCGCATCTGTAGTTTTGTCATCCTTTCATGGTGGTCTTGTTTCTACATCACTTGTTGGAAGTTACCATTTGTAGTTGTGGTGCCCTTATCGGGTTTTATACACGCGACCATTTGCATTGTCTTCTTCTTTGATTCATCAGCTTTCGTGCACCTGATTGCCTTAAGCTCCCTTGTATTGTGTGCAAGTTTATGATATTCAATGGCAATGGTTGCCTTTTGACTCCTTATGGTCTATTACAGGCTCATGTACACAATGCATTGCGTGCTCGATGGTTATACATGCTTGTTGGTTTGGATGGTGGCAGGTAAGTGGACCCTGACCTCGGAGCCTAGACTACCTGACAGATTCAACACTTCTATACCAATTTTTACTTTAAGTTCACCCATATATTAATACAATGTTTTATCCACCCTTGTTTGAGCTTCGTGTGCCATGTTGTTAAAAGGTTTTATTTTTTACACACACAAACACACACACACTTCCTATTCATTTTCTCCTTTATAGTTACTTTACATTTTTGCCTCTCCCCCCCCTTTTCATTTTTCCTTAATTTCCTCTCCTTAAAAACCTCCCTTTTAATTAAATTTTCATTCTTAAAATTCATCTACTTATTTTTCTCCAAATTATTTTCCCCTTCTCTTCCCCTTACTTCCCCTATTTTCCCCTTTTCTTTCAAAGTCTTTCTATTTTTTCCCTAATTTCCTAAACCCTTCCCCCTATTTTCGCCTAAATTTTCCTTCTCTCCCCCCTTTTTCCTACCCTCCCCTATCTTCCCCTATTTCCCCCTAAAACCTTTTTTCTACCCTTGCCTTCCCCTACCCCCCCTACATTTATTATTTCCCAATTTACCCTACCCTCCCTTTTATTCCCTATTGAACCCCCCTGCCCCCCCCCTCCTCCTCCCTTTCCTTCCTAATTTTCCTAAATCTCCCCTTCTCTAATTACCTAATATCCCCTTATTTTTAACCTAATTATCCCCTAATTTTCCTATTTACTTAGCTCCCCCTTATAACGCTCTTTAAAGCCCCCAACTCTCCTATATTAGTCCTACCTACTACACATGCGCAACCTTTTTAATTACCCCCCCACCCGTGCACTCACTTCTTAGGCTAGTAACTACAGCTCCGCTCATTACCTACGCCCCTCCTCGACCTTCATGTCCCTTGACCGCCCACCTTCCCACAACTATCTAAACCCTCTACCTACCCGACGCTCCCTTTCCCGACTTCCTTGATTTCCTCTCTTATATATAATTGGCTACTTCCATCCTAGCATCCTACTCCTGCAAGCCCACTGCCTCTCGGTTATGCTCGCCCACACCGCTGCTAGCCTACGTGACTCTGCAACTAGCTAGCCCTGCCTATCAACCTCCCAATTATCGTACTTTGCATTCTCCTCTCCTTAGTCTGCCGTGCAACACTATCTTTGTGATAGCACTGCTCCTCTTTGATCCGCGTTGCCCCCGTCCATGCCTTCATGCTGCTCCACCATACCATGGACTCTAAGGTTATTCATTACCTCTTTTTGTCTTGTTTATCCCCCCCCCCCCTCTATCGCATCTTTAAATTTTCTTTAGTTAATTTAAACAATTAAACCCCCCTTCCCTCTCTCTCCTTTCCCTTAAACATTTCTCTTTTCTACTCCAAATTTGTTTACTCTTCACTATGGAAAGGGGTGTTGTAAATGTCTACTACACACACCGCTTTCCCTTGCAACTTTGGACGGTTGCATATAGGACCTTTAAGTCATCAACGCCATTTTTTGGCTTTTTGACTCCCTGATCTAACTTGTTTTTCCTCTCTTCTTCCCTCCTTTACATAAACATTCCTGGGATGTCTCACTCCAATGAAAGACCCTTAACAACCCATTCGCTGCTCCCTCTCCTATTTCTCAAGCAATACTCTCCTGCTTCTAGGTTTTTGAGTTCTTTTCTTTTCTTAGGACTCACGATCTCAACGCTTTGGCAAAAAACTCCCCTTTACTCATCACAACCCTCTCCTTCAATGATTGGGTTAAACCTCTGAAATTCTCCTGCTCTGAAACTGATGGTGCTCTAGCAAGACTTCAAAGAGTCACTCATAATCTTTCATCAGGTGACAAGATGCTAGACAGCTTGAGTGTGGGATCGAGGAAAGGTTTGAAAACCACCCAAATGATCGAGGAGGATGAAGCTGGGGGTGGAAGATCACAAGCCGTACTTT